>NW_024884142.1:39525542-39616116 GCF_019232065.1 Centrocercus urophasianus
TCCTCTCCTCTCCTCTCCTCTTTTCTTCTTTTTCCAACTAATAGCATTTAAAATACTTCTTCTAAAAAAAAATTCAATCAGGTGTGTCTACATTTGAAAGTATGTTTCACAATATATGTTTTTTGAAATGCATTTTAGACTGGCAATCATTTTTGTGCCTCTCTGAATATACACACAGAGTGAAGAATGTGCCAGTAGATGCTGATAAGCATGCTTCACTGCACATAAGGGACTTAGATATTTGTTTGTAGGGAAGTGATTCCTTCACATGACAGGCAGTTAGATAGTTTAAGCTCAGTGATGGAGGCATGTGTACTGAACAGAATTAGCATCAGTACTCAGATCTATGTTATAGCACTAGTTTAATCTTTTCAAGCTTCTGACTTCCAATGACTTTAAGAATTAACACTGGTTTTAGCAGTGACACAAGATTAGAACTGTCAACAAAGGCTCTATCTATCTCCTGCTAAAATAGATTCAACAACATGCAATCCTTTTCAAAAATCCGTCAAACTCAGCATTCTTCATCACTGTTAATCTTTTGGATGGCTGTTTCAAGAGATTGTTTAGTGCTCTGATGGTTAGAATAATCTTGATTTCAAATGTAAATTTATTAACATGAAGTTTATAACCAAATATTTTTGAGTGACTACACAAAATTTTACCACTTAAATATTCTGTCACCATTCTTTTGCATCTGAGAAACTATCATAGAATCCTTTGAGTTGGGAAGGACCTTTACAAGGTCATCTAGTCTAACTCCACCGCATTGAACAATGAACAAGGATACAGATAGAACACGTTGCTCAGTATCTATGCAGTATCTATTTATCTTGTATTTTCTTAGGTACCTTAAACTTAGTAAGAAAGGTATAACTGATTTACCACTGCAATCCACATGCAGAGCAAGTAAGTAATGTTATATTCATTCACAATGTTTGGTTTTTTTTTGCTGGGGGGGGAGGGGAGCAATAATTCTGAAACAAGAATTAGGAGTAACTGAATACTTCATCACACTTCAAAAGTACCAGTGACACTGAAAACTCATTTCTCCCTGTTATCAATTGAAGAGGTAATGCTTTTTCAGCAGCAGTGGGTGAGATTAATTTAACTGAATGTACATGGCCTAGCTGAAGATACACAGATATGGGCTGGTTATTTAGGTTCCTATTGCAAGAACATCTGAGAAATAAGACCATGGTATAAGTCATCTGGCTATTTTGTAAGTCTGCTCAGGATGAAAGACAGCCTAGAAAGACTTATGTTTCCCCAGTGACTATAAAGGCATCCTCAGAGAGGAATTATCCCATATAAGTTGAATTGATAAGTCTCTTGTTTATGTTACACAAGTATTATTTCAATCCAGGGAAACTCCCCTAGACCCAGATTTAATTCTTCAACTTGATGTTCAGAGTCCCTTTACACTCTCAGTCTGTAAGGGCCAGGCACCTCTGAAGAACAATAATTTCACGGAAGACCCATCCCAGTCTCTGTGAATGACAATCATTCAACTTCACTTGTGGAAAGAGCTTAAGGTGTCTCTGTGTCTCAGTCACCTCAGTTTATTGTCTGCAAGAGGTAAGTGCAGACCAGAAAATGCAATCACACATCAGTTCATTTCACAAAAGCAACAAAATAGCAGATCTCTGTTCTTAACTCCCTAGGTTAAGAACGTTTCAATCACCCCTACAGTATGCTGAAATAATACCATAAAATTATTTACTGCACGATGTTGTATTCACACACTGTAAGTATAATTAATTTAAATAATAGTTTTCAAAAGATCCAGCAACTCTTGGAACCATATAAAAATGTATCAATATAAACCATTTGCCAAACACTCACAGAAATGAGGACTGCATTGCAGACAACTACTGAAAAGGAGGTGGGGCAGTGGGAGGATAAATTCGTACCACAGATTATTCTCAATGAATAATTCAGATAGCTCTTATTACAACACACTTCCACCAGCTGGCTTTTGTGTAAGAACTTCAAAGTATTTCAGTCTGAATGATTAAGACTCTGCACTACATTGATCTGAACGTTAGAAAAATTTGTTGTTCTCCAGAAAGCAATGACATTTCAGCATGCCGTTTTGTAGTGGTCTACTTGACAAATCCATGAGAATATTTCTTTGAAAATCAGGAGATTTTTATTGATCTCTGGTGCTGAAGTATTTTTATGTTGTCTTTCCTTTACAAGCAAAGTGCATGCTGAATCACAGAATTGCTGATACTTCTTTTATTGATAGTACCATTTTGAATCACTGATATCTGTCACTTTTCTTTCTAGACACAAATGTGAACATTTCATGGCCGATGAAAAAAGTTGTGTGTGAGGAAAGTTCAACAAGATCAGCCTTTTTTTTTTTTTTTTTTTTTTTTTTCTTCCTCTCATTGAAATCCCTTGCTAAGAAAAGGAAATCCCTTTTTTTCCACTTGGCACTAAAATGCTGCAAGCAAGGGCTATACTAGTGTTAAATACTAGCAGCTGAGTTCCAGAGTGATGTATAAACAGAGTTCAAAGGCAGAAATAAATTTACATATACATTGCTAGCATAGTTTCTCCCACCCTGCAGTATTCTATACATTAATTTGAGTGCTGGAAAACTTCTTTCTATGTAGACTGAATTTTAAAAAATAAGCTAAAATAGAAGAAATAATTTGAGGTCACAAATGGAAATTTGAGAAGGCAGCATATATTAAAGTTGAGCACCTAACAATTGCTTGGTATTTCTTCCCTTATTTATACTGCTCATTTATTCATTCTTAATTTGAATGTTTGGCATCTTTTTTCTCTTTTGTCAAAGCAGCTAGGATGTTTTTTTGATGCAGCTTAGGGGATGCCTCTCTGTATTCGAATACAAACATTATATTGCCACCATGGAAAAGTATGCTTTACCCTTACTCACAAGTATGAATACTCATATGTAGCCAGATTTATCATCATGATGACAATGCTATACACTGGCTTGGATAATCACATCTCATTTCCCTGTGAAAACTAAGGATATAAGAGATAATCATGACTGACTGGAGGATATCAAATGCTTAATTTAGTTCAGTGTAACACTTGAAAGTTTAGATACATGCAGGATCATATACAAGTATCAAACATTTCCAAACCTAGACAATCAAGATGTACATGAGAGATTTCCATTGTTTTCTATTCCTTTCCAGGAAGAATGAGAATTTTGCATAATGAATTTTCAGTGCCAAATATTAAATGGTGCTATGGTAAATCATGCCACCATCAGATGAATAGCTCTCTGAATTACTTTCTTTTTCAGAATTACGGTAACTGCAGTGAGAATTCCAAGACAGTATAGCAAAACAGAAATGAAAGGAATATTCAGAGAATGAAGGTAAAAACTTTGAATCTTGAAGGGATTCCTTTGAAGTCTGAGAAAGGGTGGTATTTTGCATTCCCGTTAGACTTATGCCTTTCCTGAAGGTGATAAAAACAAAACAAACATTTAGAGTAGAAGTAATTTCTTCAAATTCTAGTTGAGGCCTTGCTTCTGATTGTGTGGATCAAATGGAAAGGAAATTCCTGCTCAAACTGGAGAGATTCCTCAGCCAGTATTTTTGAAATTGTAACTTCCTAATGATATCACATATTTCAGTATTAAGGATGAAAAACTTATATCCTGCCTTTTGGCAAATGGCTCTTCAGAGCCTTGCACAGAGTGCAAGAACAATATCTTGGTTGCTAATATATAGTCATAGAAAGGAAGGAAATCTCTGACTAGCTACCCCTTCTTTTACAAGGGATAATGAAGAAGATCCCAGTAACCACATCAGACATAGAATCGTTAAGTTGGAAGAGACCTCTGGGGTCTCTTCCAACTCCCCTGCAATGAAGAGAGACACCACAACGAGATCATGTTGCTCAGGATCTGATCCAGCGTCACCTTGAAAGTCTTGAGGGATGGGGCATCCACCACGTCTCTGGGAAACCTGTTGAAGGGCCTCACCACCCTTACTATAAAAGACTTCTTCCTTATATCTAACCTAAATCTACCCTCTTTAAGCTTGAAACCATGTCCCCTTGTTCTATCACAATGGACCCTGCTAAGGACTTTGTCCCTTTCTTTCCTGTAGCTCCCCTTCAGATACTGAAAGGCCTCTATCAGGTCACATCAGAGCCTTCTCTTCTTCAGGCTGAACATCCCCAGCTCTCTCAGCCAGTTCTCATATAGAGGTGTTCCATCCCTTGGATCAGTTCTGTGGCCCTCCTCTGGACATGCTCCAAAAGAACTATGTCTCGCTTGTACAGAGGACTCCACATTTGGATGCAGTCTGGGTGAGACCTCACCAGTGTAGAGCAGAGGGGCAGCATCACCTCCCTTGACCTGCTGGCCACGCTTTTTTTGGTGTAGCCCAGGATTTGGTTGGCTTTCTGGGCTGTGAGGGCACATTGCTGACTCATGTACAGCTTCTCATCCACCAGTATGCCCAGGTCTTTTTATGCAGGCTGCGCTCAATTCTTTCAATTCTCAGCTTGTATTCATAGTGAATGTTGTCTCAGTGAGGTACAAGACCTTACACTTGGATTTCTTGAACCTCACGAGGTTCACCTGAGCTCACTGCTCAAGCCTGTCTAGGTCCCTCTGAAGGCATCCTGTCCCTCTTTGTGTCAACCACGCCTCAAAGCCTGGTGTCATCAGTAAGCTTATCTTCTATAGCAGTGCCCAAAGCAATTCTTAAGTGACTTTAAATACAGAAGATTTAGTTCTCTTCTGCACTTCTGCTGTTGAGAGATTAGATCAGCTAACAGTAAGGATTAATCCATATTTAATTTGGTGTCTCTACAAACAGTACTAATTTTGCTCCAGATTTTTTCTTTATAAGGGGTGTCATGCCATAAAAATGGCAAGTGTGCAAAGTATTCATGCTCCTCTGGGAGATTAATAAATGCAAGGGCAAGATGATGTGGATGTTCATACACACAAACAGCCTGCATGGAGGCATTACGCAAGTGGGTAATTAACACTGGATGTTTTAACAATATGCTCTCCTTCATCTGTGCTCTATTCTCCCAACTGTTTCCCTCAGACACCATCACAGCATTTTATATCTCTGCTTCTGCACAGCTTTTTCTGCTTTTCTCCAAATCCAGCTTCTTTTCTGTTTATCACCTTCTCTGCAAATGTTCAGCATCTTCTAATTAATGATAAGCCTTCACGCTTCTAAATGAGTCTCCTTATTGCCTCGATCTCCCACCATCTAGATAATGGAGGCAGAAACACAATATTTGGTAGCTTTCCCACAAGACTTTGTTCTCCTAAACAAAAAGCCACAAGGTTCAAACTATTTGAAGTCATGTCTTGGAACATTCAGAAGTTCCATGGCACTTTTGAACAACTATCTGTACAGGCAGTTCTATGCAGTGACAATGCATAGAACCCATACCAATGGCTGCTCTAGGAGTCGCTTCTATTTTCATCCAAAACTTTTTACCTACAATCTTTTTTTCACTGTCTGTAAAAGGAGATTTTTGCATTTGAATCAGTCTTTATGAAGCAAACATTCTTCTGGCACCATAAGAAACTCGTATGAATAAAAACTGCATCTCTTTCATATTTATAGAGAGTCTAACACTATTTTTAGCTATTATCTGCTAATTCCTATCCTATTTGATCATTCATTACATTTAATAATTCTCAATTTATGTGCAGAGAAAAGAAATAATTTTAAGACTCCAAGGAGTAGGAAAGCCATACATATATTCTAGAGAACAGCTGACAGGCAGGGGAAGTAAGGAATAATATTTTAATTTTGTTGTGAAAAAAATAACACTGATCTATAAATAACACAGTTACTTGGATATAAATCAGAAGTGTGATCATTCTGATGAGACCCCAGGAGACTCAAGCTCCCTGCTCACAAGAAAAATTAATCTCGATTAACTCATATGAGTTCTGAATAGGTTATACGCTCATCATTAACAGAGGTAGGCTGACTGCGGAAGGTTGATATTATCTCAGAATTGAGGGTAATTAATGGGTGAACTGCTGCTAAAATCTTATTTTAAGTCCAGCTCAGACACCAGAGGGTCTAATTTTATTTACCTGTTTTCATCTGCAAACTTCACTATCAGCCAGTTTCCCAATAAATATTTATTTATTTATTTAATTCAGAGAATGCAAGGATAATGGGAAGCACTATATTATAATTCATAGAAATTTTAAAACTTTGTTTTGAACTTGAATTTTTGTCTTTTGATACATTCACACAATTCCCAATGTTAGAAACAACATGCAGTTACTTCAAAAGAGCATTAGCAATTGGTTTTGTTGAAAATAAATCATTATTCTGGGGTCTTCTCTCTCTTTCTCTCTTTTTTTTTTTTTTTTCTGACTCTGTGGTATGCTTTTGGGGTTTTGTTTGTTGGGTTTTGGGGGTTTTTTTTGTTTGTTTTTAAGAATTCTTACAGAAAAAATAAAAATGCTCATTTTCCTTTTTCACTCTCTGATTTCTTTTCCACTGGACTGTGTTTCAATGCAAGGTCTGCCAATGAGCAGGACTGCTTCCAAGTGCTGGGTGACAAGCTTTACTCTCCATGGGAAAAGGTATGATGGGAATTCATTCCACAAACAGGTTCTATCAGCATGTATTCTGAAATGTTGCTTCAGAAACTATCACTCTTGAATTTATTCTCATTAGAAAAAATAATAATAAAAAAAATTTTTTAAAGTGGAAGGGATAAGAGAAGACAGGGAAGTGCTACTTGAGAAATACATCTCAGAAATCAATTGTTAAAAGATGAAATGTCATGTTGTCAAATACAAGTAGAAACTACAGTATTCAGACTTGTGACACTGAGCACAGAGCTATACAAGCATAAAGGCTGTTCTGTTTTAAGAAAAAAGATCCAATTTTAGATATCTAGTTGGGAGGCTTGGGCTGGGGGGAGCTTACAATAACTGGAACAACTGTTCAAAGCTAAGAAATGAAAAAGGGAACAGCAGAGGAAATTCTCTCCAAGTTGCCTACTGAAGCAGTTTCGGGTTTAATTTTTGTGTCTGTTTTGTAATCTCTTGATGGTCAAAACTGGCTGACACAACATATGAGATAAACTAGTGCCAGTCCTGGGTATTTCAAGTTCCTGGAAACAGCACAAAGATCTGTGTTTACAAAAAGTTTACAGATGTGACAGATTTTTTATTCAGAGTGAGAAGTAGAGACCTCTCAAACAGGGAATGCTGCCCTGCACACAGAAGGCTTCTGAGGAGGTGGTTGGCCATGCCAAGCAGAAGTGAAGAAAACACAACATCAACTGATTTGCCTAGCGCAGAATCACCTTCACAATCATTCCACAAATGTGAATATGGTTGGTTCCTAATTGCCTGAACATGGTCTTCAAGCAGCAGGTTGTTTTTATTTTAACCGCAGCTGAGAGGTTCTTTCACCTGCCTCTGCTGTGGGCAGATTTAAAGTGCCCTTGAATTATATTCATGTTATAAATTCAGAATATATATAAAGCCATAAGACCTTAATTTGTAAGTATTTCAACATATCGGACAGGATTTAGCACTGTGGAAAGAATGTTCAGATGCAAAGAAGTGGCTTTTTTCCTTACTGAATGCAAATTTCTGGACAATTATAGATGTAAGAATTCGTGGCGTTTGACACAAAAGGCTAAGAGTCATTTAGACTTCAATGCCTCCGTGAAAGTATTTTATATATTTATATTAAAGAGGAGGATTAGGATGTGGGACAGTTGATTTTAGGCCACTAGATTTAAGTAGCAAACATTACTCAGAAGATATTAAATGCATTGTTTGTGTATTACAAATCTATGTAAAAGCTTATGTGTACAGGGAAATATTTTTAAAAAATCAAATCTTGAGGTTGTTTGGATTGATTTTTCTGAATCGCATTTAACAATATGACGCCTAAACACATTAAATTAACTGGAGAATTGTTCTTTGTAATCCAAAATATAAAAAGAAGTTATGTTTTATTCTGAATTCATTTACAGGGCATCCTGCTTAGAAGAAATGTAGTAAACTTAATTTGATAGAATCAAAACTTAAATGAAAGATAGATGCCATAAGTTCCATCTAAGTATTAAACAGTTTTCAAAAAATTTATGAGCAAATCCTATTACTTCTTTATGGAAATTTGGCACAAAGATATTGCATTTTGCCATATTTAATTACAGTATTGAAATAAATATTATTGTAATACCTACATAATGCTCTATCTAGAACATTTTGCCAAGCAATTCAAAGCGTGTATAGCTTTGCTCTTCTACTGAAAAAGAATGGAAGTAACAAATAGTAAATCTTTCACAGGATTTATTTAAAAGTGCTTCCTTTTTATAGTTTTTTTATAAAGATCATTATTTTATACTACAGTGAAATCTTCAAATAATACAGCTACTGTAGATACTTATGGTAGATGATAGCCTAACTGTTTAATTTTATATAATCACTATGTATTGACATCTATGACTTTCTTAGACATCTCATGAGCTTGAGGGCCATAAAATCTAGAGGAAATTTATTTACATGCCAAAAAAAAAGGTTAGTTGTTAGCATTGAAGTTACGCCATGCTTTTCTCCTTTCTCATTCTCTGGTATTCTTCTGGGACATTGTATGTAGCCCTAGCAATCAAAGACATCTATGAAGGAAAACAGAAAACAAATCCTCAAGCCCTCCAGAAATGTGTGCATTAAAGAAAGCACTAGGTGACAGTTAACTGACAAACCACAACCCCACAGGCTGGCTGCGTGTTATAGTAAAATGTCAGCACTTTTAGGATAAGACCCAATTCTTCCTGCCCAAGGCACTTATTTTCACTCAGAATGACTGTTTTGAGCAAATTTAGCAGTCTTCCAAAGTGCATCTCTTAATCCTAGTGCCAAAGTACTTGCTTTGCAGCTAATGTTCTTACCAACTAAAGTATTCAAAATTTTGTAGAGCCGGCTCTGCTATTGCGGAGGTTAAGAGATTGCTTTAGGTACTAATATACTTATGCAGTGATGAAATAAATTAGGAAGAAAAGATTTCTGTCTTAGACTAAGAACAGAGTGCTCTTACACTGGTATGACACAGGTAGGAAGCTATAAAATTAAGCCCTCCTGACTGCAGAGCAAATAAAACCAAAATTAAATACATTTGGCTTCAGGTGCAATGATAGACACCAAGTACCTCACCTGGCAGCAGAAAATATTATTTGAATCTTTACAATCTGTATTTTGTTTCTATTTTATTTTATTTTGTTTTACTTTTTTTATTTGTCAACTGTTTACGGGCTGGTTCAGCCTGGCTCCGTGACCAGCAGGGCGTAGGGATTCCGCCTCCAGAAAAGGGAAACAGGGGACCCCAAAATAATTGAAAACAACGGCAATAATCTGAGGTGGAACAAACTAATTTACTAAATATAGTATTAGCAAAGTATAATGAGAGGGAGAGAGTGTGTCTGAATGGTAGATAGGCCTCACCACAATGCTGAGATGAGAAGTGCAGTCCAGTTGAGTGAATGAAGAAAAGCAGATGGTGAAGTGTAGATGGCAAAGCGCAGATGGAGAAGAGCAGGCGAAGGAGAAGAAATCAAGTGACCTTGCACAGAGTTATATCTCCTCGCTGACCACAAAGCCTTCTGGGGAAATGCAGTTCTTCTCCGTTGGACAAACATTCGGAACTCGAGCATCAGAAGTCAAACCCCCCAGTGCATTACATGATGTTATGGTGTGGAATACTGATAACCAAAAATCATAAAACCATGACATTATTCAATTTCATTTTAACTCGGTTTGAGTAAACAGGATAAAAACAGATGATTTCATATTGCATTATAGCACTATACTCCCTGAGTTCTATGGAAGCCATGTTGCCCATTCTTTGGTGTTCTAGGGACAGTACTTCATGCTCTGGTAAAGTGGAAGAAAATATCTTTTGTATTCTTTCTTCTTAGACTGTACATATATATATATATATTTCACTTTTTTGTATAGTGTCTGCATGATGCTCAGGTCTTCCTACTGAATCTCCGTTTTCAGTACTGCTTTCACTGTGTGAGTCGCATTTGGCACTGAATCTTTTCAGAATATGTTGCATTTTGATCATATTTTCATTGCACACCTTCTTGAAGATACTTTTTTGAAAGAATTTGAATCAACCACATGTATTGCTCTTCTCCAGTTGTTTCTCTTCTGGTTGTCTGCTACTTGGAGCTGCATTCATAAGGGTTTAAGCTTTGTGGTCATAGCAACAAGAATTTGTTTCCTCTTGTGGAATACACCTTTACAACGTCTACATGAAATGTGCTGCCTATTAGATTACTGTTGGAGCAGCAACCATATCACATTAGAATTGTTTCTTTAGATGACATGCAATTGTTAGTCTGATACCAGTTTTAGAAGAAAAATTAGATTCCTGAAGAGACATTTGTTGAGAGGTTTATCAATAATTTACTCAAAAAGATTGTAAGACTCAGTCTTTATAAAGCTCTAAAATTAAAATAGATGTTGGAAAGTTCAAATGGATCAGAAGGCAGAAGAAACAGATCTCTCCAATTTCTTTGTGGTGAGATAATCAGAAAGAGCAACAGTCTGCGTTTGGGAATGTTGTTTTGCAACACTGTCTGAATCAGGCTGGCAAGCTCTGGAAGGGTAAGAAAGAGAAAGAGAAAGATGAGCATGATTAAAAGGACATCCAGAGACACTGGAATTTCTGGCATGAAATGGCTATTCAAGTTGTGAAGTGAAAAAAACTAAACATGATTACAATCTTCTTTGAGCCATCTGCTCAAATTTTTCCCAGCTCTCTTCAGCCTGTCATCTGAACTACAGTCTTTCCAACTATGTCTCATTCCTTTACAGGTATTCTCTCCCAAAAAGTGACTGGACATGTTAAAATGCTGTTCTGCCTCTGCAATGCAAAAGAAAAATTACACAGACTTGAGATGGGTATTGCTAAAATGGAACTGCTAAAACTGGCACCATGTTCTTAGGCATCTGAATTATCTAGTGCTGTTTTTTAAATCCACTTCTTCACTGCATGCTCATTTTTTTCAGTGTTACTTAAGCACTACATCTACTGCCATACTGCAAATTGCAAGACATTTCTATAAAATTAATTTGTGTGACCAGAGAGGATTTCAGAAAAAGTCCTGTTTTGTTCAATTTTTATCTATGCCTAAATTCACTCTCCAGAATATTGATTCGAATGAGTGTTGAAATTCTTGCTACCCTTTGCAGGACTTTCAGTTCGAAGTACATTCATGACTTGTGACGGGATGAAAATAAGTCTTCACCCAGTGACTCATTACAAAAGACAACCAAATATTTATCTACACTAAAAGTGTTTCTGTTATTGTTTCCAAATAAACTGGAAAATTTGTATTAATATATTCAACATGACACACAACAGAATATTCTGATACATCTTTTTAGCAGCATTTCTAACACATAGAAACAGAAAGCAGGTTGTTAAATTATAGGCTTTTAATATTAACTTAGCATAAACCGTTTCAGCAACTGGAGGCTTAATTTTATTTTTCTAGTTCACACTAATATCCCTACTCACAACTAGAAAACTAGATCTCTTAAATTCTTAAAAGATCTGATTAAATATTGCTTGATAAATAAAAATTAATACTATGGATTCAGTGCAATCAGTGCAATGCAATGTATATAACGCGTTCATAATATGATTGCTGAATTAAAGAATGCACAAGAGCAAATTTACACAAGTATTTGCAAAATATTACAATGCTGGGAAAACTGAGGCATTCTTCTTAATGGAAAAAAAAATTCTGACAAGTAATCCTAAGAAAAAAAGCTTTCATATGACATAAATACAAAATTTATTACCACACAACATCAACAAAGCAAATAATTCCAGTGAATTACTGTATATACTCAGGACATTTGAATAGCAGTTGAAAGATATGAGGCCTAGTCCTGTCTCTGGCACTGGTTAGTAGAGGCAGCCCCAGAAAAATAGGGTAATTCTTTTCAGAATGTTTCTTATTCACTGTCAATGCCATCAATTTAAACCAGCTGTTCCTATCCACTATGTAAATCCATTCACTGGATGAATATCTACCCAAAACATCATTATCTAAATACTTTTCACTGCAGGAAAAATAATAATTTTGAGCATGAGATTAATCTGAGCAGAAAATACTTCTTTCAAATTGATAAATTACATCTTTGAAGTATTTATTTCCTTCTATTGGTTACAGGTTGCTACGTCAAATATATATGGCAACCATCTAGTTAGGTGAAAATAATCACACACCACCCCCAGTGAGATTCCACCAGGATCAGAATGAGTAGCTTTCTGGAGAAAAACAGTTGTTGCTGAGGATTCAATTTCAGGTGGAGGTTCTTCAGGGGCTTTACTTCAGACTACTTCTGATTCTAGTGGTTGGCGACCCTGTACATATCCAGGGGCTGAAACTAGATGATCATTGTGGTCTTTTTCAGCCCAGGCCATTCTATGATTCTATATGATTCTATGATCTGGCCCCACAGACTCGTTCATTACCTGTGAGAGTAAACTAGGGAAGAATTTATTTTGGTTTAATTTTGTCAAAAAGGAATTCATTTTATGAACTCGATGATAGTTCCATGATGAGAGCCAAAATGCAATAGATAGGGAGGAAAAGAGAATGCTCTTCAAAGAAGTTTACTACTTCTCCAAACTTAAATATTAGCAAAGGTGAGCATATCGCTTTTTACTTTCTGACTATGTCCAACACCGGATAGAGTCAAGACTCACAATTCTTTTACAATACTTCAATATCAACCATGAATGATAGTAGTTGTCCCTCAAAATGATTTTACAATATTGCAATACCAAACACAAATGATAGTAGTGATCCCCCTAAACACTTTCTTTTTCTTCTGTTGAAATTACTTTCTCGGCTGATATTTATGAGGATCCTGACAGTAACAGAATCATCTCCTAAAATAAAACATTTTGTATTTACTTTGTTAAATCTGCATAGTAAGTTCTATGTTGTGGATCTCTTCTGTAAGGTCACACCTTCTAACTAATTGGCTTTGTCAAGGGTGGTGGAGAGGGAGAAGAAGCATTTGAAGGTCGTTCTCCAAATGACTCACACTATCCCATGACTTAAACTGCAGTCTTTGATGCTTTTGGTCAGACTCAGCATGTTAAGCTCTCTACTTATAGCAGTAGAAAGGACATTAACTTGATTGTCTATCATTCAACACTGCCTATTATGCCTGTGTGGGATTCAGCTGTCTTTCAACCACTCTTCCACTTTGTACCTTTTTACTGAATTTTTCCACCCTAGCTTTGCCTAGGTATATATTTTTTTCATCTTTTTAAAGTCCTCTTTGTGATTTTCTTCTTTCTGTATCATGTTGTGGCGCTGCAGAAATTCAGCTTTTCTTTTCCTTTCTTTTTCTCTAGACCCAACGTTCCAAAAGATATTGAAGAAATTAAATATTGCTTAGGATGTAATTGTAATACTTCTTTATATGGGATATAGTAAGTATATATATACACAAATCAAAACACATTTTCAAAACAAAGTTTTTTTCTGTGGAGACTCAGTTGATGTAAGATACCTGCATGGCTTTACCATGACGGATCCCTTCATAAACAGTTGAAGGTATGAAGTTTCTGAATTCCTGAAGTTGCTGAGATTGTTTGTGATCCTATTAAAATTTTAAGGTTAAACAGCTCCGGATTCAAGTCATGGCAGGAATGGTACAAGAAGGACTGATTTTCTTGTGTGGTGTTTCCCTCCCCACTCTCCACCCTCTTTTTTTATATGTATTTAAATTGTTTAAGTCCTCTTCAAGTCTGCACGTAGCATGAGCTGCAATAACTGCAGCCCAGGGCTGTGCTGGTGAGGCAATCAACACCTTATCTGGATAGCTTTCATTTCCTGTTGAAAGAGGTTGCTGAGGTATGCACTGAATCCACATCTCCCTCCCACAAACTACTTCATGTCTCTGCTATCTCCCCAATGATCATCCTTCCCACAGCAGAGGAGGAAGGTTGGGCCTCCTTATACTGTGGCAAATGCCTTTCTCTTGATCCTCAAATGCCTGGAGTCAGCATATGAGACTGCAGGCAACCCAGACTTCTCCCAGCAGTGTCCCTGCAAAGGGTTCCACCAGTTCAGTGACATCAGGATGTGGCCTTCAGGACACAAAGCAGCACAGGCTTTCCTGATTTTCTTCCTATTTGACTTAGAAACTCCAGTTCACATTTCTATTGAGCTGAACTGAACTGTACATTGCAATCCTTTAAAATCCATGTTCCAATAACAAAAGTAATGATACGTGATACGGAAGAGAATAACTACTACTAAATCCTTAGTAAATAAGTAAACAGAGTAATTTATATAAGCTCATATTTTGCCAGTTTCTGTCTTCCTTCCCTGTTTGCTAATGAGATTAAATACTAACTTGAATAGGAGACAGATAGTTTTCAAGTTATATGTTATAGGACCTGACCTAAAGTCAGATCTTGTGTAGTTAGAAATGTTGAAGAAATGGTTAAAAGGCCCTTGCATGAGCTTTTAGAAATCCCTACTTATTTTTTTTATTTTTTTTCCCTTTGGGTATTGCAAACTGGATTTGTCTGGGGCAAAAGAAATTAATTTGGCCTGTAAAATTTACCCTCCCTGAAGCAGTGCAGTGAACTCAGCAAGATTGTTTTCTAAATTGCTTAGAAGGGGTGTGGGTGGGCCGAGGAACCAGTTACCATTCATGTGAGACTGGAAAGCATCTGAATAAGAAATTTAGATATTGATTTGAGTGCAAATTAATAATTACTGGTACCATTAAGTCCACTGCAGTAAATTTCAGTAGGGTTAAGATGTGTAAAAACTGAAATAATGTATCAATGTCTCTATATTCATTAACATTTCAGGAAGCGGAAGTTGGAAATTTGTCTATTTCCATAACTTCTCATATCTCTTAGCAAAGCCAATTAACAGAAAGAGAAGGAAGGGGAGAGGAGAGGAGAGGAGAGGAGAAGAGAGGAGAGGAGAGGAGAGGAGAGGAGAGGAGAGGAGAGGAGAGGAGAGGAGAAGGTATAGGAGGGAAAGATAATATGTGAACATATTAAGAGTCAGAATGTCCACTGCGAATTCTGATTTCCAATGAGCTTAACTAAGTTTAACTAAGTAGTTCAGAAATTCTGTTGTCAGAAATTGAAAGTAATTTCAATGCTGGAAATGGCAGCATCTTTTACCTCTAATGCTTATTCTGTTAAGGTCATGTTATACCTTTGCTCTCAGCTCCAGCTACAGTATTGTGGCTATGAACTGATTTTAATAATATATAATTTTCAGGTTGTATTTCTATAATTGCAGCTGAAGCTGTAGTCCCTCCTGGAATGGTAACGAAGCACTGACTCAAAATGTAGTCTACACAAAGGTGGGAAAATTTCCGTCTTCTGTTAATTTCAGCAAAACTCATAGAGAGCAGACATGACCAGCATACAGTACCCTTGTGTTCAGCTAAGCATTGCAAAAGTTGCTCCTTACTGCTTTTCTCTTCTTGCATGAATGCTTTTATAGAAATTATTCACAATTATCATTAATTCACATACTAAAGCTGAATAGAGTTGGAGGTCACAAGGGACCATTCTGATCATGCATTCTGCTTAATAGAGGTCATAGGACCTCACCCAGTAGCTAATTCCTGACTTGCATCCAGAGCTTCTGATTTACTAAAGGGACTTGTCCAACAGTTCTTCATTGCTGCACTGTTTGTGAGCAATTCGTTTCCAAAGTGCTTAAATTTGTTCCGGCTGGTTAATTAACAACATACAATTGTTTCCTTCCCTTGGAAGTATTACTCAGGTAATAAACAAATAAAGGAAACTGTGCAAAATACAATAGAATACTAGGGCAGGATCCTCAGTTGATATGAGTCACCCAAATCATATTCAAATTGAGAATTATGCCAGTGTATATCACCTGAGGACCCATCCCCCAGTTTTCAGATCCTGAAACACTGGATAACAATGTGATATCTTCAGTCAGGGAGCAGAAATAATATGATATTGTTTTTGTGATGATAATGAGGAAGCATGTTTGTAACTTCACAAATTCACTTCTGAATAAACCCAGCTAAACCATCTTATTTCATTAAGATTTGCAATAGTAGAACAAAGGGTACTGGATTATTCATAAAATTTAAATATCAAAGAATATTTAATGTGACTAAACCATAATTGACTTTGTATTTAAACACTGAGGAAACTGAGATGGAGATAAGGAATAATTATCCTCTACTTTCTGGTTTGACATCGGTTCTGATTTTGTTTCAAGCACAAGTGACAAATTATGATACATATTGTTTTCAGAGAAAAGGCAGCATAACTATGATTGTCTTGCTCTTAAGTTATCCCATGAAATAGGATTTGCTAGTAGAACTGTGGTCATTTTGCTGACCAGATCAATATTAGCCTGATAGACAAGCTATTACAAGCTTGACTTTAAAAGTGGGGGTTTAGCATAATTTCAAATATGAAACCTTCTTTCTGAGTATTTGCTAGATAGTAGCTTGGCCTTATGAATTCTTCAGTCTCTGGCACTAGCTGACTGCTTGTGTAACTTCTTGCTGTTAATATTTCTGCATCAGCTGACACATTTATAAAAGATAGTACCGTATATATTGTCAGTGGTGCTGGTACAAGCATGCCATGTCTGTAGTACCATATCCTTGTCTGATGTTCATTTTATCAAAGTCTAGAGCTCTAGGCAGAAGTCATCCAATAAATTCATTTGTAATTTTAGACTGTTTCTCATGAGGAAACAAAGCAGAAAACAAATATATTTAATTAGTTCAATGAATTCCATCATAGGACAGGAGCAATCTACTATCCCTGCTTGCAGAAACCCAGTATAAGGGGGGCAAAACTGTTGATAAATCTCTGTACTTCATAACAACAATAACAGAATGCATTTCATATCAGAGTCCTAGTAAAAGCAATAACCTTTCACTATTTGCAATGTGATATATGATTCCATAATCTCTAAACTGCAAGTGCTTTATGTGCATTCTGCTTTGGATCTGATTCTTTAAATAATAGAAAATAAATATTCAAATATCAGTAGACCCATTTACAGAATTTGCTATTATTCACAGAATAGTAATTTCTCATTCATAGAGTTCTCATATTTTTTCTTCTAAATATTCACCATTTAAACAATTTACAATTACTTAGAGGTTAATATTTCCATAGGTTGACACTATGATAACAATGAAATTAATCTTTCTCCTCTTTTCCTACCTGTAACAGTGCAAGTTTTATCTTCATGAGACTTCTGTAACCTACTTTTGAGCTGCTTCCTAATGTATAGGTAACTGCCACTGTCAAGAATTCAGTAAATTTAACAAATCATTTCTCAGTGCTTTTACTGGTTTTCCATGGAGCACAGCAGTCTGGACAAAATGATCTTGTCATTTTTAGTTAGATTGACTAAGTTATCTTCCTTCAGTTTGTACAATTTGCACTATTCAGCCACCTGAGGTTTCAAATTTACTTCTCTACTGGATATTAGAAGACTGAAGTGTCTCATACCTAAGTGATTTCCTCTTGCATTGCTTGAGTCTATCGGGTAGTATTACCTATTTTCTCAGTACTGCATGTGCAATCTGCTCCTGATCCTGCAGACTGTAACTCAGTACTGTTTGGTTAGTAGTCATTCATGACAAAATTGTGTAGGATACACATGAATGTTCATACATATACACAATAAATGGGCTAATCTTGCAATCACCGAATGACAGAAAGTACGACTGTGAGGGATCATAGCTGCCACTTTTGATCTGTGAACTATTTGTCTTAAAAGCCCTGTTCTCCTTCAGGTCCCTGGGCATCCTCTTGCACTGCTGCATTGTCCCGACTGTGATGAAAGCACAAGGAATAAGGAATGAGGAAGTACTGCACAGAAGTCAAGGATCTGGAAAAATGTGTATGTGCTTAGATAATAGGTACCTGAACATCTCAGAAGTAAGACATAGCTTTTCTTAATCCAGCTCTATCAAGCACTCTGCTGACAAAAACTTTTTAAAGGGAGCTGGTTTAGGGAGCGCGATGTTAACTAAGTAAACCTTGCATTGCCTGCACTGATGATTTCAATGAAGCTGAAAAGTTAACAAGGAAATCAATCCAATCAGCCTTGACTGGATTTGTGAGTCAGTGTAAGTTGGAGATCAACACATTTTTTCGCCAAATGCAAGGCTTCTGTCTGGAAGATGTAATTTGTGGAACCAGAAATGTTGTTCTCAGGGTGTTTTGTATTTTTTTTTCTTTAATATAATTTAGTTTAAAAAAAAAAAGTGAAATGACAATGAAGGTACTTCCTTCAAAAGTTAGTTCTTTCTGTGCCCTCAATTAAAAAAAAAAAAAAAGAGCAATAAATACTGAGGTTTTTTTTTATATTTCCCCCCTTCCCCCTCCCCTTTTTCCTCCCATTTATATGGCAAACCTGCTCTTGGTAGCTATTAAAATAAATCAAGTAGTCAGTATTATTTTTCTTCTTCAGAATAAAATGATTATTCAAATATTTTGTCTTTAGAGACAGGCAGTAGAGGCTTTACTAGCTAAAATCAGCATCACACCAGCTAGTTTTAAAAACAGTTTGTCAGTACAGTGCTTGAAAGTTCATATTAAGAAGAGACAATTTCTAACCTGCAAAAACCTAACAGAAATTCTTTTTCTGTTTTGAGAACATTTAATCCTAGAAACTTCAAAAATTTATTTAAGGATAATTGCATTTAATAATAAATTGAAGTATTTTTCTCTCTATTTTTTTCAGGGTGGAAGGGGTGAAAACATTATTATGATTTTGTATAAGACTAAATATATTTCCTGAAATGCATTTCCAGAGGGAGAGGATAATGAATTTATAAAATTTTTAAAAATAATTTTAAAAAAAAAAGATTGCATTTTGTCTGTGAAAATAAATGTCCATGCATATTTTGTAAAATTCCTCTCAAAGCATCACAAAATTCTGTAGGATTAGGGTTACAAGATTCATTTTTTTTAATGAGTCTTCAATGGCAAATAAAAACACAAGGTACAAATTTTGATCTTGTTTCTTTTTCCTTGTAAATATGGTACGAGAGAAATTATGTAATATCTGTTTCTTTTCTGAGAAAATATAGTTGCACAGGACCTGCTTCCTTCCTTTGAGTAATGAGACATGATTCATTAATAGAATTCTTACGAGTTGATTTTATTCACCTCCAACTCCTAAATACAAATAAACTCTTTTCAAAGCCCTGCAAAGTTTTATTGGCTGCTTCCTAAAGAGAAGCTCACTCTCCTAAATGCTTCATTCTTTAGTGATGCTCATCTTGGCCTTGTTAGCTTGACAGTTGTTTTTTTCCTGTAGATGTTATTGTGATAGGAATTATCAAGCTTATCAAGGACAGTGCCGTCAGTGGAATTCATAACATCCAGAGGATTTTGAGACCAGGTGTTCTGGAAAAATGAAAATGTATTGATTTGTAACTGCACTGGGAATTTCTACCATCCCTCTGGTATCTCACTGGGCTTTTGTAATTGTAGCTTTGGTCAGAATTTGTAAAATTTTGTTTTGTTTCCTTAAACTCTCACTCCACAACTGGCAGGAGAAACAACCTTTACTCTAGCAGATCCTGTGATGCAATGACTACAGAGCCTAAAATATCATGCTTTGTTTATTTATTTTATGGCTTTGTGAGAGGATGGATCATGGAGATACTGTATCTCCATGTCAGGGCTGTCCTGGGGAACAGCCAAAGCAATCAAACAATTACTATGCTTCTGTGCTTATAAACAACAAGCCTCCCACCAGGGCCTCCAGCTACCATGCAGGATGTGCTCCAGCCTGTGTAGAGCTGCCTGGAGGCCTGGTTCAGTCCAGTTATGCATGGACGACCTGGAATGAAAAAAAGTCCCATCACTTTGCTCACTTACCTGTCTTCATCACATATGAGGAAAGCTTTGAGTCTAACAAGACAGTGGTTTGAAGGAACCTGCTGATAAGTCTTCTAGGAGCACCACTGCAAAGTGGTAGAGCAATCTAATGGACATTTATCACTGATGGCCCCAGGGGTTCTACTGACTGTGACAGCAGGTAGCCAGTACCCCTGCTCAACTTCTTGTTCCAGGACAGGAGCCACCAGCTGAGCTGAACTTGCTGTCAACATTCACAAAGGCTCTAGAGGTCTGAGTCAAGGTGCTCTTAGGAAATTCAGAAAAGCTCCCTTCCACTGCATGGGCAGGGCATGAGGCCACCCCACTCATCACCCAATTACCATAGATCCAGCGGTACCTAGGGATGGCTTTTTATAACTACTTCACAGGTAGGAGGGATGATTCCACCCTTATTCACTTGGCATACCACAAGCTCTAGGTGCTCCAACTTTAAACAGGTTTGAGGTCAAGGACTGAATAATTTTTCTGCTTCCAAAGTGTACTGTTAATAATTTTATAGTATGCTTATGTTCAGAATAATTTTACTGCTTTACTAAAAAGCAGTTTTCTTGTGTATCTTGAAAAACCTGAACCACTTCTGTTGTTCCTGTAGGCAAGGGAGTGATAACAGCAGCTAGAAGCATGTGTTGAACAGGAAATGCAGCAAAAGTGTGTGTTTGCAGTCCTGTCAAAGTGCTGCAGTCTTCCCCAGCTTGAAGAATCTCAGCTATGCCTGTCCTGCTTGTCTCTTAACCAGAGCTGCCAAGTGGGCTAAATTGCATGGTGACTTTGTGAGGCTGACAAATCTAGGTTAAAATGCACTAGCCAAACTCATTTCCATTTGGATTTAACCTAAAGTCTCAAATAAAGGATAATCTGAACGGTAATTCGATGCACTAATTAACTGGCAAGGGAAAAAAAAAAAAAAAGAAAAAAAAAAGAAGAAAAAAAAAGGATTGTTATTTTAAGTTTTGTTTTAGAGGATAAAAAGTCTTTTATATGTTTAGATGAATTTCGTTGAGATTCCTGTTGCAAGTAAGAGTAAACAAATGAGTTCTTTCAAATTCCTGGAAATAACTGAGAGACGTGTAGTGAATTCTTTGAATTAGTGAAATAGGCTGCAAGTGACCAAGCACATAAAAATCAGGGTCAATATGCCACAGAGAATCACAGCTTGTTAATTTGACCACAGCATTTTAAATTTAAGTTTTTTTCTAATATAATTTATACTTAAAAATTTAATTCATAATTTGGCGTAGCAAACATCCAGTGTACATTTTGTTATTATAAGCTGACAATGAAAAAACTTCAGAATAAAGCAGTGAAAACATAGGAAATAGTAGAAATAAGATTATTGTCCAAATTAATTTAGTTCCCTAATTTTTTATGAATGTTATATTTTGGTACTCATTCTGTGTGTGGTGTCACACCCTGTTTACTACACATCTTCAGATTTGCACTGAATAGAAGATTGTTAATTTGGAACAATTAATATTGCTGCAAGATATTATCCAAAGTTTTTTAGAATAATTGCCTAGTGTTAGGTTTCCAAGTCTTTATCATTTAATTAAAAATAGTGAACCAGCAAATCCTACTGGAATCATTGGAGACACAACACTTTTGAAGCACTAATTGCTTATTTAGGTCTCCACATAAAGTCTGCAACTGAAAAAAAAATCAAGCTGATGTCTGGCCCTTCTCAGGTTGAATTGAGAAAATATCTCTTCAAGCCCTGAGGATTTAGTTCAGAATGGGGAACAGTTTTTATTTTCTCCAAGTGTTATCCATTCTTCACACTCACCTGTCATTCTGAGTTGCAGAAGTATAAAATTGCCTGTCAGCAAAGTTAGCGTGTCTTAGGAAGCATGCTAACATGGGCTTGCAGATTCTACAAGGACACAGCACCCAAGATGAAAGCACTCGTCTGCAAATGTTGACCATGAGGTGAGTATCAAACACTTGTACTGCTCATTCTTTTCAAAAGAGCAGCAAAGAAAAACAGATTAGGAAAGCACCACTGATCATTCATAACTGAATCCACAAGTACAGCTCTGAGCTGGTTTGACTTCCTTCAGTACCCATGCGAGCAAGTAAATGAGCTTCAGTCAATGCAGCATATGTGTACTTAGGTAAAATGGTGTACGTAATTAAGTCTCAAAACCCCTTACAGGAAGAGTAAGTAAATAAAATAGCAAAATTGCTGGCTATCACAAGCAATGACAATTTTGATAATATGAGTTATAGTGACCAATACTTCGCTTTTTTTTTTAATTATTTTTTGTCTACCTTATCCTGTCCTAATAGCAGTTTACTTGACACACCAAGCTACGTAGTCTTGTACAAGAAGGTGGAGTTGCAGCGACATTTTGGCACAAGTATGTTGGCCACAACTATTTAACTCTGTTTATTGTTTCTTTATCTTTTAACATGTCTGCTTTTTCTCTATTCTCCTCCAATCTAAGCGGGTAGAAAAATAGCACTTTCCTCTGATTTTACTCCAATGACTATGGGGAGTGCAGTGAGAAGTTGAGAGCCACAGGAAATAGAATGTTGTTTCCTTACTACATACTAGCTAATTAGAGATTGGCCTTTCCCAGGCAAACAGCTGCAGGACACAAACAGGGAGACAAAAGAAAAGATTTCCACTGATCTTTTACTTCATTCTCTTTTCATAACAATGAAACCAGACTGTAGGCAGAACCTTTTCTTTATTTGTAAATCAGCTTCAGTTAAGCTATGCTGATTCACAGCGTTATTATTTTTGTTGTTAGTGCTTGCATGACTGAAGCACCCACAGATCCCAACTGAGATAGGAATCAATTGTGCTAGGTGTTGTACGAATTGAAATCTAGAGGAAATATTTCTTCCAAAGAGTTCACGAGCTAATTAGATGAGAGACACTATATGGGAGAAAAGTACCAAAAAGGCAGAGACGTCTTTGCTCTGTCACTCAGAAGAACAGTGGCTCAGCTGGAAAAAAACTCCAGGTATCCAGATGCTCTGATCACAGCTCAAGCCATTACACTAAGCAGCACTGCCAGGTAAATTGAATGTCTATTTTTTCATTTAATATCAAACTGCTAAGTATAGTGAAATGTGCTAACAAGATGTACAAAAGCAAGTTTCATTATTCAAATATTTTTGAAAAACAAAATCACACACACAAAAGGAAACCATGCCACTTTTATCTTAAGTCACTCTATGTCACTCTATGCAATATTTCAGAATTTTAGGATGTTGGGTAAATTTATTTAGAATGCCAAAAGAAGACATTCTCTAATTTCTGTTTATAGTTGGTCCCTGGAAACAGAATGCAGTTCTCTAGGATTCTCTCTCTGCCACTTCGTTAATGTGCATGTAAACTAACTCTACTCATCAAATGAAAGATTTCAACAATTAGAGAGGGTGCCTTGAAAAATTTCTGCGTGTTTGTTTGAGGAGCAAGCATCTTGCTCAGATAATAATGCCCAACAATACCTAGCTAGTCTACCACAGTGGTTACCCTCTGGCATTTACTTACAAGCTCTATACCAGCTGTAAATTTTGTTGCAAAACTTCCTCATATTAAAGCCTGTCAGCAAGACTCTGTTTCAGCTCCAAGACTGTTGGGCAGGAAAAAAAAGCACAGAAAAGAAATACTTCCTTATACTTGAGCAAAACAGTAGGGGGGGGAGGGATGGGGAAGGGGGAGAAGAAAACAGAAGAAAAAATGTATGAAGAAAGCTAATAGTTCTTTTTACAGCATTTCTGATTGCAGCTTTAAGTAGAAAATAGAGAACCACCTTAAGATCTTGAATTGGAGCGGAGAGGCTTTTTTATGTCACTTCTTCATAGCCTTAAATCATCATTGCTATTGGATGCTGATTCAAAGCTATAAACTACTCCTAGTGTTTACATTAGGACTTATGAAAGAAATGCATATCTCAGGCCAGCAGATCAAATACATCACTGCCTACAGGAACTCAAGTGAGGCAAGTATGCATTGTATCCAAATGAGGCCTGCAGGAACTCGAGACAAGAAAAATTTAATCAGTTACACCCAAAAAAATGCACACAGAGAAGAGAGTGAAAACCAAGAAAAGATATAAAGTGAGCCTTTTTCTGTACTGTGAAAATGTGGCAGGACTCCAATTTATCTGCCTTTATGAAAGCAAAGTCACGCTTTACAACAGAAAGGAAAGGTTTTATTTTTCTTTTTATAAAAATACAGAGTGAGCAAGTTAAGCTCTGTGACAATTCAAAATCATATATGTTAGAACAGGATATAAAGTCAGACTCTCCTGAGAGAAAAGAACTTCAGGTTACCCCTAGTTTCACAGCAACAATCCTCTATCTGCTATGGACAATGGACACCCAACATCAGGGCTTATGCCAGTGCTCATTAAGGATGGTGCTTGCAGTACAGAAGGTCACAGAGCCAAAGAGAAGCAGTCTTCCCTCCCAGGCCTGCAACAAGGGTCCTGTAATTGCCCGTTGCATCTCAGCAGCTGAAATAACCTGTGTACTTGAATAGAAGGAAAGACTTCTGCCCCAACCCTCAGGTCCTGCTGCTGCCTTGTGCTGCCCTGGCTCACTCATGTCATGCCTCTTGCCCAGATAGCTTCCTGCTCCCACCACCAAATGACACTCATTCCACCACAGATGGTGCTTTAAAGTTGTGGGGAAGGGCCTGGATTTTATCCATAACACAGAATCCTAATGTTTCTATAACTTTTTTTTTTTTTTTTTTTTTTTTTTTCAGGGAGGGTGTTGCAAAGGCAGAAGCAGCAGTTACCGAAAGTAAGAAGCTGAAAAACTACAGAGATCCCATTTTGCCAATACACAGCCATCAATTAACACTTCATTAAAACACTTCCCAGGAAAAGCAGTTGCTAATGTGCGCTTCTATCCTTGTATGTATTGTCTCACCAACTGGAGAAGATTTCCACAGCTAGGTCACTGTGTAGCAAAAAGCTTTCAAGGTCAAATTAGCCCATGATCATGTCACAGTGAGCACCAAAGGAACTCGTTTGGTCATTTCATGCCTACCAATGTGAAGGAAGGGGAAGTGAAACTGTTCACTGTTGTCAAGCAGGATGAAAACATCATTCCTTTGGCTCACTAGCTGTTCTCACATAGGAAACTCTAAATGTGTGGTTTTCTTAATTGATTGAGTCCTTCCTGTCCAAAAAAGAAAGAAAATTCACAACAAAAAACCTACCTGAATCTATGTGAAATCCTTTGGAGTGGACAAAATCAGTGTGTTTTTGTTAGTGTTTGAGACTTTTTTTCCAAATGACAACAGATAAAATGAGAATTTTTGTTGAAATAAGAAATCATTCCAGGTCTCAAATGGCAACATATCATTGTAAAAATGTGTCAAATCAGTCACAGGAAGCTTTTGGAACATTTATGTTTGTTAAGGAAAGATTTTGCAAAATGTATTCTAAAAATGTTCTGATTCCAATAATAATTTACTTCTTTATACAATACAGAAAAAAAAAAAAAAGAAAAAAAGAAAAGAAAGAAAAGGATTGGTGAAAGAAACTTTCACTGAGCTAAACTGATGTGGCTCTTGGGTTATGCAACTTATGTTAAATGAAAAAAGTCCTCTAATTGTTATTCAAGTCATTGCTTAGTCTACCTGTCTATCTGTGTCATTTTAACACTGCCATGCTTATCAGATTTGCAAGACTACACCCTTCCATTCAAAGCATAACACAAATTTTATCTCAGGTCTAGGTGTCCAAATGCAAAATGAAAATTTCTTCCTCTAGGTTTGTTTTTTTTTCCTATTTTTTTCTTAATATACAGAAAATTTTTCACTATAACCACACAATAAATCTTTGTAAAGAAGACTTTGTACAATGTGAAGGCATAGGTGACTTGTAATCTTCTATACTAGCAGGGATATTTCTATCAACAGGCAATCAGAAATTAAAAAAAAAAAACAACAACAACAAAAAAAAAACAAACAAAACATTAAGTGTGAATAAAGCACAAGAACCAGGACAATAGTTCCTAAAAAGTTACATAGAGACCTGTTTTTCAGTTCATGAGAAAATCAAACAAAATCCATTATATGAGCCTCCTTAAGCAAATACTTTATGTACACTTCTATTGCTTAGTTCAAGCTAAAGGCTGTATAAAACAACCTCTCCCCAGTGTGTTACACATGTGAGACCTCTTGGGATTTCTCTTATATTTTTATGCAATTTATTTCTTATAAACTAATCTTCTACTTCCTTTTCCAGTGTGGAAAGATGTTTTACTGCTATGCTGTTTAGTTTAGTAATGGCAGCATGCCATAGACAACACTCTTGTAAGTATAAAGAGCAAATTTAACATTTTCAATTCCAAAATGCAAAGTTGTACTGGGATAGACATCCCGTCTTTTTTCCAAATGAACTCGCCTTCTTGAATCTTAGCCTCCATTCAGGGTGATATTTTCTCTCTGCCTTTAATCCAAAGAATTGTTTCTGCAGACTATTTGGTTTACACTTAATGCACTACCTGGTAGGCTACACTCCTATCTACATGGCCAAAGTAAATTAATCCAAGCATGTCAAAAGATCATCAAGAAGCTAGTGACAATGCTAAATATATTTTGTTTGCTCCTGCTCTTCGGACTAGCCTGGAATGCTAATTCTTGCCCCTGTGGATATAGCACATGTATGAGCATCAGCAAATATGGGACACAGAGGAGAGCTAACAGCAAGGATACGTAATTCTACAAGAAAAAAAAAAAATCAGTACTACCATAAATTTGAAAGTTTTCAGTCTGGAATTTCATTTGGGAAACTTGACTGAGATGTGCTCACAGTTCACACTACAGAATATTTCTTGGTACTTATTGCCTTAAAAAAAAACTTCCTCAATAGTATGCTATTGTGTCCCTGACATCATGAGTTCAGAACAAATTGCAGTATTAAAACATTCTAGCACCTGTTCAGAGTGCAAAGTAAATGCAAAATACTCATTGCAGAGAATCAAAATATGAATCAGAAAGCAATACAGCCTAGACATTTGGGCACATTCTTTTCGGTAAGAAGTCAAAAAACTCAAGGGTAAAATATTTTAAATGGCTTAAAAGAGATGAGAAACTTTATTATTCTGACTTGAGCTGCCTACTGAGATATTCATCTTTCAGACATGACATTCAGCTTGTAAACCAGGAATGCAAGTAACTGAGCATCTTAATCAGGACGTTTTATCTGAGAATCAGGGGCTTGAAAACAGATAATTTTTCTCTAAATTGTCCAGTTAATCACAAAAATTAGCCCTCCTGTTTAACATCTTTGCAAAATGTAATCTAAAATTAAAGCTTAATTCAGTGTTTTGGCTGATGCTGTGCTTGACAGTAAGCTCTACCATGTGAGTTCTAGTTGTATATTTAAGATATCTGGGGCATGAAACTCTGGTTTTGGTGAAAGTTTCCAATCAGCACAATGGTGTATAGTAAATATTCTTATTAAAATTTTCAGCAATCATTCTTCTATTCCACTAGGAAAGAAATATAGACAGGGAAAGAGGATAAACATCATCTCACTCCACTTTGTATTCATCTTTTTTTATGTTGTTCTTGATTTATTGATGTGGCATTAGGTTCTCCTTCTACTCATTTTTTCTTCCTTATCATTAAGATTAAAAACCCATCCTGGAATAATGACATTTGCAAAATATTAGTGAGAGTAAATGCAAGTGTTTTTCAAAAAGAATTGCTTGAATTTGCGCAATTGCTAATTCAAAATTTAAGTAAAAAGGATGAAATTTCTGGCTAAGTTCTGCTTATATCACAACTAGTGATCTATCCCTAGAATCAGTAGTGATGACCTCTAATCTCACTGTTTGTTTACGAAAAAGCTATTTGTTGGATTTACCATAATTGACCACAGTAATTACAGTGAGGAGAATTTATGTTTCATTTAGAAAACTCCCGGATAGCTTTTCCAGCAACATATGTAGTTTAAGTCTTTAATCTCCGCAAGTATGTTTTCAACCTATAAACTGTGGGATTTAAGAGCCCTCATGTTTTTTTATATGTCCGGAACCACACCGTTCTTTCAATGCCTGTCTGTATGCCCAGGGAAGGTGTCAAGAGTGGTGGTGGAAGCTACAGACCAGGTTTCCAGGACAAGCAGAGGCAGAGCAAGTTCACTCCCCATACTTCTGTACCTGCCTGCATGCTCTCTACCTGTCTCACAGGGATCAGTGCCCTAGCAGAAGGAGTAAATCATCCACTTGCTCAATCAGTGGCCATGTAGGTATTTCCACAGGAGGTAGGTTTTGGATACTACATCAAGGATTTTGGTTTCACTACAACCCCCCCACTGTTTCAAACCAGCAGCCTAAAGGAGATGGTTTCTTCCATTTGGAAAAGGCCCCAGCCTTCAAATTCCCAAATTCTCAGGTGCAGCCTTCAGCTGAGGAGTTTGAACAAGAATTCAGCAAAGGGAATTGCCCTGACCTGTGGTGTGTCACAGGCAGGGCTATTTCAACATACAGAATGAGTCATTTATGAGAGCTATTCCACAGCCTTGCTTTAAAATTCAGAGCTTGGATAAGAAAGCTGATTTCTCATTCTTCTGGATTTTGACTGCTTCTGTGGCAACATTCTTGGTTGCATGATACAAAATGATTAGTATATCCTAACTGTGAGTTAGGATTTAGTTCACCTCTTCGTCTCCTGCCTGCTGCATGCTAAGGTCATGGCACTAATTTCTGAGGCATTTTGGCAGTCTGTGTAAGACTAGAGGGCTGTAACTAAAGTTTAAAAGAGTATATCCTAACAATGTGTGGCTATGAAAGACCATGTGTATCTCTTCAGATTTAATACTTTGGTATTCATCAATCACATATTAAGGTTGTTTACATTCTTTTTTTCTACATATTTTTACAAAATAAAATATAAAGAAAATTTGTGACATTCCAAAAACCAAAGTTCATGCACCTGAGACTCAAAAAATGAGTAGCCAGCCAGAATAGTAGTGGCAGGGGGGTATGATAAAAGCAGTCTTTTCATTTCTTCAGCTCTTAAATGAGAATCTAAACAGTTGACGCATCTCTGATCTGAATCATCAGGTGTCTCGGTATCACCAATTTTTCTTCTAGGCTTTCAAGACATTCAGGCAGACATCAACTACATTAAGCTTTATTTTTAGAGATAAATTGTCCCAGAAAGGAAGGCCATTTTCAGAAATCTTCAGAAATCCTTATTATCTGGATGGAATGATAGATTTCAAGATTAGAAAAATATCAGCTTTCAATTTATCCTGCCCTGAACAGGAAGGAGAATATAATATTTACGGCTTTTCACTGTGATTCTTAATTGCAAGAACTATAAAAATTATTAGCAAAGTGAAGGGTCACTGAGTATCAGTTTATTGTTGCTATGTTTACTAAAGTGTCCATAGTACCTCAGCCCTGTGGAGCTGAGATACAACTTTCAAATTATCCAGTCAGGAGCAAGTAGTCTTCAGGCTTTTCCTCATTTAATGTAAAAGCCCCAAAGAAAGGCCTTGTGGTCTTTTCTGAATGCTGGTTGGAGAGCTCATTGCAACACTTCATCATTTCAAGGCAAGCTAAGGCATCTGCTTTATGTCAGAAGAGGTTTGATGTAATCCACTGTCATGGTTTTGTTCTGATTTAATATTGCTCTATGCAATTTGATAATTTTTTACCAGGAAAGGGGCATGGGGCCACAGAGGCTTGTTTTGAGAGGGAATGAGATGTTCACAGCATTCTTCCTGTTCATCCAGAGCTGTACAGCTGAGGACATCCCACTAGCACTCAGAGGTCCCCATCTCATGGGTTGCATATAGGCACATATCACACACCATAACCCATCTCTCCTCAACACAGCATGAGCAGCTCACAGCAGGGTGGAGGAGAAAGCCTAACAAAGAGAAATGGCCTTTTCCAGGGCCTTGGATGAGACCCTGAAATGAAGCGAGCAAGGCTAAGATTCACTGATTAACACTGATTATAAGTGTCAGTAGTTGGCACAGCTCTGAGAGGAAACATTTTATTTTGTGTTTGGGGAAATGCAATCTATGCTGCTTCATTGTGAGAATATTTCATTTTAAGATAAACAGATCTGAATGGATTGAGAAATAAGGTGGAAACATGCTTTCTCTATAAATAAACAAAGTAGTGAGGATATGACTTGATGTGACTTTTCCTAATGGGACGTGATTTTGACTCCAAACAGCAAATCTGACTAGTCAGATGATAAAGGTTAGACCTGCCTTTAAATTCTATATACTACATAAAGTAAACCATGTAGCATGGGTAGGAAAAAGCACTGTGAATACACCCAAGCTATCCTATCTTCTCTTTTGTTGGTATCTGAATGCCACCATGCACTCTGCTGTGACACAGAAACATTCAGTCTGAGACAACATTAAACCCTTGTGAGGGTAAAGCTGGACGTTTGTTATATTAGAAAACAGAGTGCACCTTTTCCATGTTAGTGTTCTTAAGAAATGCAGTATTCTGAGAGTATTGTCAAACACACCTATCAAAAAATGAGTCACTAAGTACAGTGGAGGCTGGTTCCTTGGAACAAAAGGGGAGCTGTGACATTTTAACTAGGTTTTACTTCTTACTTTGGGTTTAAACCAGTGCCTGATCACAAAAGTTCATGTCTCTCATGCAAATTTTCTTTCTAACCACAAACCAAAGCAGTACCAATTGTAGCTGCCTTTTGAACATTGAGCTCTCTTGATTTGGCCAGCAAAGAGCCTACAATTTAACTGATAAACTTCACTCCCTAAGCTGCACTGACATCATCCTGGCTGAAAAAAAAACAAGGAAGTAAGCTAATCAGAGATCTTCTGATTTATATTCTGTAATGAATACAAAGAGGCAGAAACCAAGGTCTTTTAAATGGAAACTGTCAGCAAAAAAGAAAACAGAAGAGAATTATCTTGGGAGGTATCCAAGAAAGAGCAGGAAGGGTCACAGAGGAAGAGGGGATACTAGAAATGAAGGAATGCTCTGGGAGAGATAATATATATTACTGCAGTATTGTCCTACCTGGTAACGTCATATAAGGAGTGTTCACCATGCCACGTTGGTAAGATTTTGACAAATGACTGGTGAAAAAGCATGGAGCTTAAAAGACAGGTGTGAATGCATTCTTTGCAGAGCTCTGTAAATAACTTTTTTTGTTTACAGTCCTGAACTTCAACTACTGAGCCTCTTTCAAACTCTGTAAATACTTTTATGAATAATTTCATTCTCATCTCAAAAGGCAAGAATCTCACGTGCTTTCAATTTTTTTGCTAATTTTCCTTTTTTTTTTTTTTTTTTTTAAGTTGAACAATTCATCTGAATCATCCTGAAACCTCACATCAGCATTTTGATGTTGCCAAAACTTTTTTCTCTGCATAAGGGTTATATCCATGCTCATTAAAAGTAGGAATTCTCTAAAGGAAATTTGAAATCCTTTGTTTCTATTGCAGGCAGAAATTCCTACCTGAGGACTAGCCACACTATGACTCCAGCCCAGAACTCTGTGAAGGATATAGCTCAGGAGTCCTCCCTACTCTGGTGGCATCAGAGGCAGTCACAAATATGAAGTGCACTTGCTGGGAAGATACATGGCTGCTTATCCACTTTGATCTTGCCAGATATTGCCTTTTCTTGCCCAATTGAAAACTATAAAGAGGTGGGTATTCTGCAGCTTAATCCATCTCAGCTGCAAAGGAAAACATTTCTCCTTAATACAGGCAACTCTGTGAGTGCATCAGCATGTCCCACAGAGTAAGGACTGGGAGTGATTGGTAAACATATATGGCTCACTGCAGCTGAAATTTTCCTGTTAAGAGAGCATGGTTTTCTTCTTCCAAGGATTTCAAAGATACTGGAGAGGGTAACTGTACAAGGATGATAGTATTTAAAGGGTCAGCCTTGGTCGTGCTCAGAGTAAGTGTTCAAAAGCATCTGTAATAGCATGATTCCATGAAATGGGAAGTTAAAAACTGTTCTAACTTTGTAAAATAGACAGAACTTGTTCTGCTTGAGCCTGATAACTTCTGTAAGGTGTTTCTCCTGATGCGTATCTTCAGCTAGCTGGCATGAAATAAAGGTATACTTTGTCCTTCCTTTCCCTTTTCCCTGTTTATTCATTCCCCAGTTGTCCTTATGAATTGATAGATAGTAGCTCTGCAGTAGCTATTATTTCATAGTGATACTTCTTTTATAGTGATAATTCCTACATTAAAAAAAGCAGATGAAACCTTTCCTTTGTAAGCAATTGGCATGAGTCACTGACTGACCCTTCTGTTAGACCTTTTCTTTATTGTATTACCCTTGGCATGGCACAGGAAGAGCAAAATAAATCTGTAAACCTCAAAATCCCTTTTGGAGAACAGCAGATTTTGTCAGCAAGGTAAAAAGGCTTAAAGACACCAAGACCAATTCTGCTGAGTCTTTGCCTGCCCATAGCTGAATTATGCTGCTGGAGAAATGCTGGCATGTACAAGGGAACAAATCACTACATATCGTTCTTGTTGTCTCTGTGGTGAGGATTGCCCTCTCTGGCAGAACCAACCCTATATGAAGCAAATGGGTCATTAAACCCCCTTAAATGTAGCATGCATATTTCTGGCATTTTATATGAGAATATAAATTTAAATTTATAAGAATTTAATAATAATAATAATAATAATTTAATATAAAATTAAATGTATAAGAGGCTGAGAGAGAACTACCAATACAAGAGTAGAAAGAAGTAAACATTCAAAGGGAAAGACAAGGGAAGAAACACAAGGTGGTGAATTGTGAGAAGATACAAAACAGAAATATCAATCCAGGAAAAATATATTTTTTAAATATCACATAATTATATTTGGTCCAGAAAACAGTGGCATCAAGTGAGCAGTCATCTGTTATGTAAACAAGTTATTAAAGCAAATCATCCGATTCTGTGAGGAGCATTTAAATAGTAAATGTAGGCTCTTAAAATGTATTCTGCTTTAGCCTAAGACCAGTAATCATTTGGGCAAGAGGGCTGTTTCTTGTCTCATTCAAAAACTAGGGTCATAGCTCAGCTCTGCCAGCATAGCAGCGTAGCAGCATGCTATGAAAGATAGAAATATACCCTTAATCATGTCTAATGTTTGGGACAAAATAGGCGACTAGGAAAGAGTTCTTCCAAAGGTAGCTTCTCTGACCACACTGCTCTCTGACAGTACTACACTGCTTCACTGGTACTACTGAATTTAATTATGAAATTTCCAGTTGACATAAATGAGATCAGAATGGAGTTTCCAGTGTCCTTCAAAGCACTTGTGAAAACTGTTGTTTTCTTTGAAATGTAGAATTTTCTATTCCTGTCAGAAAACTGATTTTTTCTTTGTCAGATGTCAGCAAGAAGTCACTGAACAGCACAGAACTAGTCCTAAGTTGACATCTATCCACATTTCCTTTACAAAGGAGATAGTTATGTGTTTATTTGTCATATAGAAGTAAGCAAGCACGTTTTGTCTGATTGGTCCATGTGGACAAGATAGAGCATATCTTGACACAGCATAGTAAAGGCACTCAGATTTATTTAGACTAAAGAGAGGTCATCAGACCCAGGGCACATATTCACGGTACCTCAAGCTTGATGTACACATAGAGTATCAACAAAGTGCCAGAAAAAGGTCAAGGGTCTCAGCTGCCTGCAGTCAAGCCAAGCCTTCATGCTAGAAGTACAGTTTCTGCCCAAACCAAAAATAATGGCAGATTGTAACAGAATCCATCTAAGCTGGACACAGTCATGCACTGATGATGCAAAGTGCTAACCAACTCATTTTTTTTTATGGTTCCACCCACAGCAGTTACTAACTTGAGCCTTTAATAATAAGCCTCTTTCACATTTGTGCTATGTTGTAGTGAATGTAGTGGCACACTCCAGGAAATGCTAAGATACTCACACACTATCTGCCAGGAACGTATGTGACCTGACTTCCAAAGCTGCAAATTCAGACCACTGACTTACCTTGAATTTATTCCAAACATTGCATGTTCATATGCAGCTGTTAGTTGTATCATATTTCCTAAACTTATTTGCTGGTTTTACTGATGGAAATATTTGCTTTGGCTTTACAGGCAGTTGGTCAGTCTTCAATTCTTATCTCCTAGTATTTGGCTGCTCTGTATTCAATTTTTATATCTCTCCAGTGTCATTTTTAAAAGTCTCAGACTCAGCTGCTTCCAATGACTTGGAAAAGAAATGTATCTCAGCACTGCCTTTTGTGAAAGCCACAAACCAGCCAAACAACTATTGATACCAGTTCATTTTTACTGTTCAAACATGCTATGAAAGAACTAGCTTCCTGTTTTACTCTATTACAAATAAGACAAAAACAAAATCAGTGAGCACCGAAAGTTGAAATATTATTTCAATGGACTCCTTACATCCTCTCAGGATTAAACGGTTCACCTAACAAAGCCTTTCTCATCATTCATATATTTGTCACTAACAAAACTTCCTTATAGTGATAAACTTTGCTCGGGCAAAACCTTTCTGCCAAGCTACCGGCTTGCCTTACTTCATCAGTGAAGTCAAAACAGAAACTTTATTCACTCTGAATATCTTTCCATTTGCCTGACTTCTTTATTGCTTCCAAATTAACTGTTATCTGCAGGTACACTTGTGTTAGACTTGTGTGAGCTCCAGACACAGCCTGGGAAAGGTTTTTTTTTCTGTGCTGTCACTCACACACTGTCTGTCTTGCTCTAGGAGCTCTGTACAAGGAGGGCTTCTGGATCAGTTCGCATTTAAAGGCATCCATTCATCCATTGTATAATCCTTCTGCACTAAGCTGAATGCTTTTATACCAGATGTGTCTGATTTAAAGATATAGAATTTTTCTTTTTACTTCCAGGAAAGGCTATAAGGACTTCCGAAAAAATGTACAAATAAAGAAAACAACAGTCTATTCCTAATAAATATCATCTGGACTGAACTATGTTATGGAATTCTAATATTTAAATTAGCAGTGTTTACAGCATGTCTTGAATGACGTCAGTCAAGCCCCTCTCATCAATCTTCTAAAGTATAAAATGAAGCTAAGAATCATAAAGTCACATCTTGAAATAGTTACAGCATTACTGATGTTCAGCTGATGGAAGTTTTATGCACTGCATCGAATCAGACCTGCAACAATGTTTTATTATGCATGGCAGACATTGATTCTGAGTAATCAGAAAGAAATGCATGGATTTCAGTAGCATTTGCTGGACTTCCACGTAGGCAAAAGATATATGAATAAAATGGTCGTGATGGGAGATTCTAAGGCCAACGAGATCATCATATTTTTGTGATCCCATCCGTCAGCTTTGTTCTTTCTTGCTGTATATGCATTTTCTGTGCCTCACCTCATGCTGTCCAGTTCAGCATTTTCCTCTGGTTTGTTGGAGATTTCATGCCTTATTTATGTTGGAGATTTATGGCCTTAAACTGGAAGAGGGTAGATTATTGTAGATATTAGGAAGAAATTCTTCACTGTGAGGGTGGTGAAACACTGGAACAGGTTGACCATCAAGGTTGTGAATGCTTCCTCTCCCGCCCCAGAGGTGTTCAAGGCCAAGCTGGGACTTTGAGCAACCTGGTCTTGTGGGGGATGTCCCTGCATGTGGCAGTGGGATTGAAACTAGATGATCTTAAAGGTCCCTTCCAACCCAAACCATTCTATGATTCTATGATTCTATACTGCACTGGATGTTAGTACTAGTCTCTGCTATTGCTGACCATTTTCGTTCAACATCAACATATCATAAATGTGATAATCTATCCAGCTGAGATCTTCATGATCTGAGCAGTTGGGCACTTGGATACTGCAGTACTTAGAATTTGCAGACATTCAGAATTCACGTTTTATTTGTCAAATTGTAGTTGTACCTGTTCTTGCTTTGTATACTAAACTGTTACATAACTACTTTTCCCAAGCTATTTCTTGAGTGAATTTTTGTACTTACAGACTTGATGCATTAATTCCCTTCCTTTTTGGTGCAAACAGGGTAAGTCCTTCCCTAACTCTATTTATTTATTTCTTATTTGTGTCAACAGCGCCTCATTTGTGCTGTTCAGAAAGCACTGGACATGTTTCCCGGTGGTTGGGTTTGCGCAAGTGAGGCGGTTGGATGTATTGCACAGTTTAAAGAGAACTTTGTAAATGTTTATTTCATTTATATAGGAACAGAGCTAAGGAATGGTGAAGGGCTTGGAGCATCTCTCCTATGAAGAAAGGCTGAGTGAGCTGGGTCTGTTCAGCCTTGAGAAAAGAAGACTGAGAGGGGACCTGATCCAGGTCTATAAATATCTAAGGTGTGGGGGGCAGAATGGCGAGGCCGGACTCTTTTCAGTGGTGAATGGAGACAGGACAAGGGGAAACGGCTGGAAACTGCAGCATAGGAAGTTCCGCACAAACATGCGCAAGAACTTCTTTACAGTGAGGGTGATGGAGCACTGGAACAGGCTGCCCAGGGAGGTGGTGGAGTCTCCTTCTCTGGAGAGATTCAAGACCTGCCTGGATGCCTACCTGTGCGACCTGCTGTAGGGAACCTGCTTTGGCAGGGGGTTGGACTCGATGATCTCTGGAGGTCCCTTCCAACCCCTACGATTCTGTGATTCTGTGAATTTCCTTTCCTTTTTTTTTTTTTTTTTTTTTTTAAGAATTAAACTGCCACTCTCCTCTGTGATGACATTCCTTTAACATTCTGCTATATGGCCTCATCTTCAGACAAGCACCTTGAAACTTCAGTTCTATTTTTAACTTGGACCTGTGATAAGAATCATACAGGATAAAATAATTTATTTTCTTTAAATCTAAGCTGAGTACCCTGAGACCAACAACTGCTTACAGAACACTTTCGTTTTTCCTGCTTTTTCCTTTAAGTCTTGGGTTTGGCTTTTGTTGCTGTTATTTTTTTGTTGCTTCTTTTTTCTTTTCTTTTTTTTTTACTCGCTTGCTTCTAATTCATATAAGCCTAATGAAAGATGATTATTTTTAAGAGCAATCTGAGACTCTTCAATAACAGTTACTCAATAGGGATCAATGGCATCTCCGTGTAGATTCTTGTAGCTTTGGCTGACATGACAAAGATATGACTGACAGAGAATTAATTCTGTTGCTAGATAAATAAATTGCTAGATGAGTTAAGAGTTTCTTTAAGACTTAAAATGAAGATATCTATAGTCCTGTCAAAAATATACTATCTTATGTCCTGTACTGTAAATAAGAATGTGCACTTACCCTATCCTGAACACTGAAGATGATCAGCTTTTTGGCTAATATTTGTCAGTCTTACATCACTGCATTACGGTTCTGATAAATATTCCCTAATCTTTGTCTTACATCTTATCATTCACATAAATCCTAAGTTGTAGGAGATTCCTGCTAGATAACTTCTCAACATACAGGTTTCCCACCATCACCAATCATTTATAGCTGATCTTTCTTTTTTCCTTTATGTTTAATTCTCATTAATTTTAATTAGTCTTAGACTAAGAGCAAACACTTTAGCACAATTTACAAGAAAAAATGAAAAGAAAAATAGTACGCCTGCCAGATGAATTTTCCCAGAGCTCTCACAGCACTAATTTACACTGCAGACACACCAGGATGTGGTTGGGAGAAGCCTTGCATTTCCTGCTTGTGCATGCTTTGGATGCATGACCTTAAGATGTCAGAAAGTCAGTGGGTTATGGAGACAAGTCCGGCTTTATGGGTTATGCTTTCTGGCTCATAGACATGAAGCACGTAAACAACATTTGAAAATACAGGATTCAGTTTTCACAGCTCAAGAGAAGTCATTGGATTAACTTTTCTGCTTTTATAGAGACTTATGTATTTCTGCCTATAACTTCTTGATCTCCTCAGCTTTTCATTATGCAAATTTACCAACAGGGAAAGAATGACATGAAGTGACACAGAAAAATAATTTGTTATCAACAGTGAAATTTATTTTTGATATGCTTAATTATAAATACCCTCCATACCTCAAATTTCAGATTTGTTTTTCATTATTTATTACTCACAACTGATTTCTGCTCAGCTTCTAAAATGTAGTGAGTACTGCATTGGTAAGGATCCTTGGGTCAGATTTAACCTTCATGACCTGCCATCCAAAATAGAAAGAGAATCTTAATGGGATGCAGCTGCAGCTGAACTGCACCATCTGATCTGGTAGAAGAGACCCTCAGGGGCTCCCAGAAGTCTCTTATGAAAATCCACCATCACATTAAAGGACTAAGATGATTTCCTTACTTTGTGGAACTCATTTTTCAGTGACTAGAGATGACATTCCCAGGCTTCACAATACTTGTGGAGAACAATGTCCTTTGTACTTTTCAGTACTTGATAAAATACTTTGTATACACTTTCTCTGACACTATTGGAAATGTCCCTGTGAACCAGGACATTCCTGCCTCTCCCTAGCCCTCCTTAAAAGCTATGCACTGCTGAAATATGACTCAGAAAATAACCCACCCAGCAGGATGCAAATATTACAAAAGAGGAGTGCTAACCTCTTAAGAGGTCTGGTGGCCAAGACACATAGCCTCTTTGACTCCCAGAATAATTCCAGGAAGGCCTTTTTCACTTATGCAGGATTAAGTCTCTTCTCTAGGCTTTCTCTGTTCTCTGTATCACACTTGTAGTCCTGAAATATAAAACAGAAAGATCTTGCAAGATGTATTTTTTTTAAAAGACAGTAGTATACCATAATGCTCCCTTGGCACTGCTCCAACGGCAGTGATCTGGCACCTTTTCCTAGAAGATGGGAAAATACTATTTGAGATTTCCAAGAGTCAGGACTGCTAAACTTCCCATGGCTCTTCCAACTGCTTGCATCAGTTGCTAAAGGCAGGGAGATGAACAAAGCCCTGAAAGATAAACTGAGCACTTGATCGAGTTAATTATGATCCTTCATACACAGATTTATTTTAACCATGCCTGACATGTGCTTTGGCTAGGTAAATATTTACGCTGCTAATTGCTTTTGTGCCAAGAGGTGAAGACAATTAGCTGCATCTACACTCCATAGCGTTTGGCCCTGGGACTCTCCTAGGACCCTCATGGTTTCCTTGGGCTGTCAGACATAGGTATTATTTTGCTCTGTGTTTTATTCAGTAGAAAGAGTCCAAAACAGTGTAAGGACTGTATTGGAGCATTTCAGCATAATGTTTTTATACCATGAAATACACAGCATGTTCTTAGTCCCTTGGAGATGGCCAAGGGTACAAAGTCTCCTGGAGGACTGAGTAAGTAAAGGGCTTATTTGTAGCAGTCTCTTGTGTGATCCTTCTCCAGAAGGTTTGAGAAGATATGCAGTTTATTCACTGTAAAAGGGAGCCTAAGAGTGAGTAAGATTTCTTCAGAGCAGGCAATTAACACACAGGACCAGAGAATAAACTGGAGACCTAAAAGCACTATGGGACAATTGCACGTACACACATTATTTTCCTGATACTGACTGGACTTTTTAACACTCACCAAAGCTATGTGTTGTTTCTACTCTTGACTGTTAAACAAAAAGTTACACACAAAATCCTTAGGGGCAAAATCTCTCTCCTCCCTGATCTAAGGATATTGGAAAGCTACATTGGGTTTTTCTGTGAACAGCACTCCCATTGATTTAAATATAAAGCATAAGCTTGAGCCAGTTTGTCAGAGGATGGCTATTAAACAGTTAATTGCTGACCACAAAGTAAGGTGTTTCTTATATACCTTTTAGCAAATACTATGAGTGGAAGTACTTGCAGGCTTTGAATTGGAAAAAGCAAAGCAAAACAAACAAACAAACAAAAAACAAACAAAACAAACAAGAATCTGTAATTAACATCACCTAACCCAGCCCTATCTTTATCTCTTCTTATATTGTTTAAAAACAATAAAACTACAGCTGCTTAAATGACCCTACAGATTTTTTTTTCTTTCAAAATAGTCAGCATCATTTCATTTAAAAAGAACAGCCAGAACAAGTTAGCCATTTGTTTATTTTTCCTTCTAAGTGGATCCTGGCAGGAAAAACTTTTCATTGTTGATGGTATTCTCATACACAGACTTCACCTCCAGCCGTGCTCCAGTGTTTAGGTTCCCTAGGAGGGCAGTTCTTTTATTACTGCACACTGATGTCAGCCATCAGGAATACAAGGGTGGATGACATCAATCAACATCAGGTAATATTCAGCATCATCTCTGCTGCCTTCAGAGCAAATAGATTCCTCTCATCACAACTGCCTGGGTCCTTTCTCTGCTAAGGGCTCCAGGAGTTTTGCCACTGATATCAGATGTGGAATAAGATCCAATATAAAATGCCCACTCTAAAATACCTGTGGCTATATTATCTTGTAATCCTGGCAAAGCATTAAAAACTGTTATCTTACTTTAGTGCCTTTTACATCAGTGCTACTCGAAAGTCTTTAAGCTATTTTGGACTGTTTATACAATGCCAGTGTTACATATGGTTTCATGAAGAGCCACATATTATTTATAAAATTGCCTGGCAAAGTTCTCATAGATCTGATGCCTTTTTTATTATTATTTTTAACCTACTTTTTTGCTAGTTTAGCTCTTGCCTATTTCAGACTGAAGTGGACTGTGATGTGGTAGCCAAGATTACTGCCAAAATCAGAGCTTGGGATCTCATCCAAAACTCACTGTGGTCAAGGAGAAACTTGCCACTAATTCAGTAGAATTTGGATCAGGCACTCTTAAACCTCCTCTCTCATACTCTCATTTTGCATCTCTGTAATGCCTTTGGCTTCTCTGGAACATATCCTGATCTGCAGGAGGGAGAAGAGAAAAACACTTCCTTTTGTATTTATTTTCTTAAAACATTTTCTTTTACATTGTTTCAAATGGTTTTGATTTATAGATCAGCACACACCCAAAAACAGTCCCTGAGAGCGACAAAGATTCAGAGGCTTGTTTGCACAGCTTTAGACCAAAGTCTGCTTAACTGTGAAAAATAACATTTTTGTAGGCTGTTCCTTCTTAAAGAGCTGCTGGTGCCTTCTGAAAATCTTTGAGGAACAGTTTGTTTAGGAGTGAATCTGCTTAGGACAATATACAGTTTTATTATTCTAGTCACTATCTGCTAAAAGTCTCAAACAAGGCAACAAGAAAGGTTACTTAAGACTGCAATTAGAAATGCACAAAAACCAAAAATCACATTAAACAATTGCAATCAATTCATGGAACAGAGACAAATGTTCTTACAAATACTGTAGCCCTAATAATCTGTTCTTAGAAAGAGAAAAATGCAGGCAGGCCTTTTTTTTTTTTTTTTTTTTTTTTTCTTTTTTTCTTTTTTAGTTTTAGCAGAAAGCTGTAAAAATGGTTATTTCTCTGCAAAGAAAAAGCACTTTCCTTCAAGTAAATACTGTATACATAGGCAACAACAAATGGTGCACAGACCAGCAGAAAATTTGACAAATAGGCACTGTATCTTCTAAAAGTGCTTTCCCTGGGAGACTAAGTCTTCACATTATCATTCATCAGATTAAAATATAATTGGGAAATAATGTTAAAACTAATTCTGCTAGCTAGATAAGTATTTCCAAGTGTGACAATCCATTACTCGATGTAAAATGATGCTATAACTCCTTCACTGCTGCCCCTGCCATTCTACATGTGGCACAGTAGGGACAGGAGCATACTTCATTGCTCACTCTGTTGCTCTTCGATCTGTTAGGACTGTGTGCATGATCACCTGCCCAGCTCAAGACGCTGTCGAGGACCTGTGAGTTCTGCAAATTCCCTACACGTAGATTACATGATTACAATTTTCCAGTCATAGCTGGATGTACAAAATTATGCAGAGAAACAGCTTCTTACCAGGCATTACAGAAATTGAAGGCAAGTAAGCTAATGCATCTATGTAACTTTCTGTTTACCAGTACTCAGCAGTACGATCATTTGTGTTTTATAAGAGTTAATGAACTCCAGTATCCTGAGCTTTAAGGACGTGGGAGAAGTCAGTATCTTAGTTAGGTCCTGATGTTTCTACTTAGTTTAATTCAGCCCTTACAAAACTCTCATTAAAGTCAATGAATATTAAAAAAAAAAAAAAAAAAGAATAAAGACAGAACCAAATACAACATTCATTTTACTAAATGTCAGTTAGCACAAGAACAGCAGGATTTAGCATAAGCAGCATCTTCAGGATTGAACTATCTTTCTTATACCACAGAAAATAAGACACTCCCCCCCAAAAAAACCTAGAAGGCAGAATGCACAAATTTCCAATTTTAACCAAACAGTGTATTTTTATTTACTTCAGTTTTCTACGAGAAAATTTGCAGTCAATCCTCTGATCCAAGTTGATCTACATGAATATTTCCACTTCTTCCCTTAGCCATTGCACAAGAGAGCACAATTTTATAAAAACATTCTATCATTCTTATCAGTTTCCAGAATCCCTACTAAGGCCTTGCCTGACTTTGTGTCAATCAGGCACATCCGCTCCATTTCAACATTAACAGTCAAGACACTACTGTAGGACGAATCTTTAAGTTGATTGCTGCCTTCAGGCTCAGCTTAGCTTTCAAATTATGTAAATAGTTCAAAGCCTCAGTTCCCTGATAAAAGCTGAAGCTAACAGTTGTGATACCTAATCCGTCCTTTTTATACAGATGTGAATAACAACAATGAAAATATTCCAAACCCTGAGGAAATGAAATTTCAGTCATGCTCTTGTTTACTTTGACATAGCTTTGTCATTTTTGCTTCCTTCACATAAACATGTTTTGTCTGCATGACAGGAAACAGTTAACTGAAACACGGAGCCCTCTCCCAGTGCTTTTCAGATGAGTAAAGCCCAGACCAAAGTCCATATGGTATTCACCCATAAACACAGACACACGACAGGAAAAATGCACTTTAAATCTGTGCACTGTGTGTCTTGGAAGAAGTTTGTCAAATTATGAAAAAAATTCAGCTTCCCCATAGCACCCTGGGAAAGTACCCAGACACTGGATAAGTTCTCATCTGCCTTCAAAGAAAGCACTTGAATAGGTCCCCTTTTAACAGAATAGTGTTTATAATGTAATTTTACTTCTCTTTTGGGATCTATTTCTTTGCCAATGTTACTTTTAAATAGGATGATTAATATTTAAAGTCACTTAATTATCACATGTTAACCCACTTCCAGAACTGGTTACAGCTGTCCTTTGATGTAGAAAGGAACTGAACTCACCACTGCAGCTTTCTCATAAAATGAAGATGTCGGAAATATGGAAAGGAATTTTTTTTCTTCACTCTTTCCTTTTTGGATACACTGCTTAAATTCTTCAGTAATGTTATATTTCAAAAATAGGTGCTTGGAAATTGAATCTATCTTTTTTTTCAGCAAGGTGTCAGCTATGTTAAACTCTTGAATCAGTCATGCTAGGAATTTCCCTATGCAGGCAACAACATTGTGCAGAGACTGCCTGCCATTTGCCAAGCTAAACTTCCAGTTGTTTGCAGTAGTCACTTTACATAATACTTCCTACTACTAATGTTAAAAAGTGCAAACAGGTGCACTTTTTTTCATTTCTCACCTAGCTCCAAAAAGCATTAGTGTATAGGTGAGAGAGTGTCAAATGGAAAGAAAGACTTGTTAGAGGTAGAGGACTTTAGAAATCCCCTGCGGACGTATCAGCAGAATCATCCCAGCTCTCTGCCTCTCTGGGTATGACTTGATTCAGGTCCAAGTAGCTTACTTTAGAATTTTACCTTAAATACTGATTACCCTGTGATGAAATTTTGATCCCTGGGGCTGTTCATCACATTGGCCTCTTAGGGAGCGGCTGTGGAGTGCTATTCCCACCTTTGTCTGATTCCATACTCTGGTGGAGGAGTAGGAAATGTTTTTGTGAGTAGGTCCCCCAAAACTGCATCACAAAACCTATATGAGATGGGGTGGCCAGGTGTGGATTAAAAGGTGTTCAAATTGCCTTCAATCTAAAAAAGTCAATTAACTTAATGGGCAGGGCTAACTACAGTTTCCTGAAATTCTCTCTATTCTTCCATTCATATGTCTACAAAAGACAGACAAACAGCTGTCTGCAAACAGCAACATGACTCTAGCACAAAGTGCTTTAATCTCCAGGAATTGGAGTGCTAAATTATACAGCTAGTATTTAGTGTACAATACAAGTAGCATTCAGTAGCACAAACATAAGTCCATGTCTAGGTGCCCTGGGGTGGAAGGTGTGTATGGCAGGATAGGCATATAAATGGTTATTGCAGACAGTACTGCAGTATTTCTTACTGAACAGATTAATCATTCTCAGATTAGTCATGTATGAAAGAACTTCTTCTGTGGATAATAGCACTGTAAGTTGGATTAATCAGGAAATTTGTCTTGTCTATTTAGGTGACTAGTAGTGTATTTGTGTTATTCTGAACTCACCTCAGAAACCATTTGCACTGACTGAATGAAGGTATAGCTAAGTTATAAAGAAGCAAGTGAATGTAATTTATATTATAACAACAACAAAAAAAAACCTACAACATTTTATTGTAATAATAAGCGAAGATAAGAAATTATTTCTGTAAAGATTTACTACTAAATATATTCTTCTATTGCATGATTTTCAAAATGAATTTTTACAAATAAAGAACAACTTATTAGGCAGTTATCATCTTCAGTGACAGCATGTTTTCCTCCTTTCATGTATAAATAGTTCAGAAAAGGGGTGGAGAGTGATAATGTTCTTATGTCTGGATTATAACTTGACTGACACCTGTCAAAAATGAAGAGGTGGGAAGAAAATAAGATTCTTTCAAATAAAATGTTCCCCCCAAAAAAGAAACAGAGCCTGATTTAACTCGTTTGTTCTCCTTTCTGCATCCTTTCTGTAAACTATGAATTGTATTTTTTTTAAATGCTGTAGTTTGGGTCACACAACAGCTAGAAACATCTATACTACACCTGAAACTTTTTAATACAAATATAAGGGAACAGTGTATTTTATGTATCTTCAATATTGACTGAATTTAGACTGCTAAGCATATGGGCATGGATAAGTTGCACCTATATTAAAAAAAAAAAAAGAGAGACAGATGTATAGAGCCCCTTTTCTTGCAGACTGACTTCTGACATTGTCAATAAGCAGATCCAGTCATGCTGATGGCTGAGCTGAAATTGCTTCATACCTTGCTGCAGTGAAAAAGTATAGTGTTAGCTAATACCTGCCTCCTGTACTCTTCAAAGCAGTGGTACCATGAGATGATAAATCAAGTATGAAGGCACATAATGCTTGTTTCAAGGCATCTGTAAAACTAGCATTGAGTACAAAATTGCACGGCTGCATAGCACAAAGCATTAGACTACTAGAAACTCACTCCGCCACTTCACATTCGTTTAGACAACCCTGAATAGGTAATTTGGTCCTAGCAGACCTGATGTTGCCTCAGGTATTGTCTGTCTGTGCTGCTCCAGCTTTATGCTGGGTCAGAAATCTGCCCTCCTGTAACCAGCATGAACCAGACTAAGAGCAAAAAGCCAGCATGCACATCACATTCTCCTGCTAACGTTACAGGGTTGGAATCACATGTTCGTGTCTGATCTGGATTAAATCTACACAATCTAGTGAACTGTATTAAGAAATATACATCATTCAATGAGTTTACATGACTAAAAGACACTGTAGCACACTTACAGGGGCAGCTTAGAGAGCAGATCTAATTGGGCAGGAAGATCTGAGAAGCAGACAGAAAGGTCTGATGGATAGATAGCAAGCCATTTTCTCATTTTTTCTCTGCCTGGAATATTCTAAAATCCATCTGTTTCTTTGTATTTTGTGAAATTTGATGTGCTTGCTAATGGTAAGTCTGTGATTCGTGAATTACAATTCATGGTTTTGCATAGCAGGGAAGAATCCCACCATGACCCAGCAGTCTCTCCTTTTCCCATGTGTCCCCACTCACCACAACATAGACTCAAGCCTCTATATGCAATAACAGTACAAATATAAATTGGTAATTCTTGAAGGACACTACAAAATCAGCTAAGCTGAATCTGCAGTCAGGAGGTACATGGAATTCGTGTGATTAGTAGATATGCAAAGCTTCAGAGCTTTTAATTGTTGTTTTTGTCTGCTTGAGTTTGTGAATTGTAGCTCATAGAGATTCAGATACGTGGTAGTTTCAGGTAGAGGCTTCCAACATGACCTGAAAATACCAAATCAAGGTTGAAAGACCCTTCTTTAAAGGCAACAAATTTTTACAAACCTTTCCATTTTTTTCTTTATCAGCGTGCTCCAGAGTATTTCAAATGTCCTAAACACGCATTCCACTTAGCTACAATTTTTTTTCCAGTTTGCTGCCCCTTTACAGATAAAGTAAGGCTCATGATGAAAAGTTAGATAGATTATTAGTAAAGTCAGAATTTAAAGAATGTGATGCATACATTAAGGTCAGTAACTAGGGCATCTCTGTGAATTATGAATCTGATATCTTTTTCTTTAGTGTTGACATGAGCTGGTGCAGAATATGAGAAGGCAACCTACTTCCATGCAGCAGGGTTCTGTACCTTTTTTTGCCTTTTAGCCCTGGGATTTGAACCTCTTGGGATATTCTTACATTTCCTTCTCTCTTCTTTTAATGAGCCATGATTTACATTTTTTAAAAAACCATATGAATAAATTGAAGAAAAACAAAAGAACATGTGAAAACAGTAAGTCAGTAAGGTTACAGTAACGCACTCCATGCATAATGGAGAAGATGGAAACAGAAGTGTAGAAAAAAGTGTAAGAGCTAGCTAGGTAGTCCAGGAACACATCAAGGCAAAGCAGCTCTGGCTTATGCAACAGTTAGGATCCTTGTCAAGTAAGTGTAATACGGGGTGTTGGGTCAGTATGAAACACATGTAAGCATGCTGTTGCTTGTGAAGAAATGTTTACAGAACAGCAAAGAGCAAATTTTTATATACAGCAACTGAACTGAATGAGAATGGAGCCAAGGAGGAAGCAATATTAGTGTCAGTACAAGGAATAAGCTGTGGGGATGGGAAATGTGAAGGTACAACTACAGCACAAAATGTTTCCTTTCTCAGAGTGTTAAGCTATTTTAACCACAATAGTACATAAGAAGTTTGGGTGACAGAGAATGTCTCCATTTCTTACTAAATCTGTAAGTCATTTCACTGTTCAAACACAGTGAAGGCACAACCAGAAATTTTTCTCCACATCACTACATACAAAACAAAGGTATGATCACTTCATTCTTTACAAGCACTCTCAAAGATGAACAAAATTAGCAGCATAACCAGTCGCAAGAGTAGAAAGAAAGAGGAAAAGGGAAAAGGAAAGAGAGAAAGACAAAGCTTCAACTGAACAACTCCATATATACAAAATGTCCATCAATACAAACACAGAAATTCAGTTACATTCTCTGCCTTCTCTATTTAGTGAATCACCTACAATTACAACATTCATATCTTCACTCTGCCTGCAAACTACACTAAACAGATGGTCCTTGTGCCAGTCCACAAGTTAAACCTGCAGATTAACCCAGAAAAGAACCTGAAGCACCACAGCTCAATGTTGGCTGATGTTGTTCTTAGAAAGGAGTAACTAAAGAGACAAACACAAAATTATCCACAACCAAAATAAACTAGCAGTGCCCAAAGGACTACAAAGCTTTCCTGCCGAAGTTTGCTTTTTCCTCATTCTTCTTAACTGTCCTTTTGTTCCTAGCACAGGATGTCCTTCCATATGCTCAGCATTCAACTGGCAGATCACAGTCATCTTCACCTTGCTGCTGGCAGTCCTGATAGCGAAAAGATACATCACAGAATTACAATGAGACTTGCTGAAGAGACATGCACTTCATTGCTTCAAAAAGCATGTGTACATTCACCAAAGCATCAGATATGATTTATCCAGAGAGGACTCATTCACAACCAGAGCATCAGTAATTTGCCACAACTTGCCTGTTCCCTGCAGATACAGAGAACAGAGGTGTCACAGCCAGAGTGCCTGCATATGCTTTAGTGGCACCACCAGGGAGCAAGTATACAAGGCTATAGTTATAATGGGATTCTTCCTTTGTTTTTCAGTGAATGCTGGATTGAGCCTGCAGGTGTTTCGAAATTTAAGAGACTAATTTGTTACCTGTTGTCAGATTATTTTCACAGAGAGAAATCACACTGATTTGTTCAGTTAGTTTAAAAACGAAGCATATTAAGATAAAACAGTAAAAGAATCTTGAGAATTATTAGGGACTGAAAGAAAGCATTAACTGGAGTATAGACTTTAAGTTCTCCAGGACAGTGACTGCTATTGAACACTGTGCAAAGCTGAGCATATTGCTATCTCTAAACAAGTACAGCAACACCTCTATCACTGAATCCTCTCATATAAGATAAAAGGAGAAAATACTGATACAAGTAAATACAAAGACAGAAATTATTTACTCAGAGAGAAAATCTGTAAATTGAATTTTGCAAAAAGATTTTCTCCCAAAATCTGGAGTAGTTTGTCAGAGGTATTACTTGCAAACCAAAGTAAGCTTCCAGGAAATGATTGACAAAGTGTTACGGCTGACAATTATAGTTCCAAATACAAAGATTTTCTAATGTTTCTGACTCAAATCATGCTAATTAAATGGATTCAATTAGAAATTTCTTTATTGAAAAAAAAAAAAAAATTGTCAATTGAAATTTATTTTGAAATGTCAAAGAATTTTACTTTAGAAATGAAAAATCACGCCTTTGTATTCCAGGACATAACAATTATGAATACTGGGCATCATGGAAAACAGTACATGCACCATAAACTCCTACTCTTTTACATTAAAATTTCATTTCTCACTTACCATACACAAATATAAATAACTTTGCAAGATGTTATCATACTCCTGGTGTTTTCTAAGATAATAATAGTGCATTCAATAGTAGTTTAAAAACCTAGGCATTGCAAAACCCTGAAACGAATAACAGAATGTATTGTTCAAACTAAGAAAGGAAGTTAATCAAGGTCCTTACTTGACTACAGCTGTCTTCAGACATAAGCCTTGAGATGTATTTCTTAGACAATGATTAATGAATAGACACCTGAAGGAAAAAAAAAAAAACAAAAACAAAAAACTGCCAAATTGGAACTGAAGCAGCCTATGTTGCTGCAGATGCCTCTTCTGGCAATCAACAACCTCTTGTGTGTAACTAACAGCATCTAACAAAAAGGATCTACTAGAGTTGTTTGTGAAAGAAGAAAAATGATGTTGCTGACAATGCAACAAATACTTACCTGAAGTGCTTCACAACATCTCATTGTTTTAGATCTCAGTCTATTAGCTAGAGTTAATTCTTTGGAGGCTCCAGTTTATGTGGCTTCTCCTCTCAAATTCTTGTACGCACATCACTCAGAGAGGATACACTAAAAGTCTGTTAAGAAAATGACTCAGAAGCTGTAGGTAAGCACAGCCTGGAGATGCCCCTCCTCTGCATGCTTGAATCTTCGCTTAGCAAAAAGTCTGAAAAGTGACTGAAACTTAAAAGCTGAACAAGTTTGGGCCTGATAGAGAGAGCTTGAAAAATTGTGTGACACAGAATACTACAGTAATTATAAACAGAATAAGAAGAGGTGAGGAGAATTATTTAGAGGAAACTGAAGAAGTAAAATTGGTGTGATGGAGTAGAAATGAGCAATGAGAATTGGCAGTTGAAACAAATGACTAAAAAACACTCTCTTCATCACAAACTTCTCTGTTACTATATAAATCTTCACTTTAAGATATGTGTTGGTGAGTTGGGAGGTTAAATGCAGCCTGGATAGAGAAAAAAATTTATTATTCATGTTCTTTCTTCCTTTCTACTTAAGTTTAGATGCAACCAAACAGTTAATTTGCATTGCTGTCTTGGCAAGAAAACCAACAAAAATGATTAATACGAGATTTCTCCAAATTCTTTCATTTAGCACTTGATCATCTGCTAGAGTAAACAGCCTTTGCCAGAACCAGGTACAGTTTTGTTAAGGATGTCACAGTTTGCTTTTTTTTTTCTTATTTAGCTTTGCATGCTGTGAGATTTCTTCCAGAGATTTGATTAAACTTGGCAGGAATAAAATAAATCCATAAGTATTGTTGCCTTCAAAGCTACAGAATGTCCCAAATTCTTCCATGAAGCTGAAGGAGATTCCAGTCCAAGGACCCTTCAGATATTTTGATCTGATGTAAATGCTACCAAATACCAGAAAAGATGGTCCTATTTACACCCTTGGTTGCGTATTGGCACCGTCACGGTACCAGAGATAGCATTTGTAGGGTGAGTCAGATCGCCACACAGCTGCACGAATCTTCATGCTTACCTAAAGAAAGAAGAAGAGCATCCAATTGAGGGTGGCAGGCTTATGTCAGATTAAAGTGACTAGTAACACAGGCTAAAAAAATGTACAGGATATTGCTCTCAGCCTGCAAGCAGAAATCACAAACAATAGAAAACCTCAGCTGTGAGCACTGACCTTTCAAGCTAGCATGGTGGTAATAAAGTGTTTTGAAATGTGACCATCTGTTTTTGAATAGATAACTGGAAATTCAATTTATCACTCTCAAACTCCTTGACTTATTAAGTACCAACTAAGTGATTACTTACCCCCTCTAAAACCATAAAGTATATATCTCACAATACAACAATGTCCCCTGCTTTTTGCCTGTAGCTAGGCACAGACACTGATAGCAAAAGAATGCCCCAGCTGCTACCTGCATTCCTGAACATCTCACACAGCCAACCAGGAGGTTCAGCAGATCAAAAGCCTCTCTAGAACCTTCCTTCACCTTTCCCTTTCTTTTCCCGAATCTTTTCTTAAATTTCTGATCAACAGCTGGATGTGAAGGTCCCTAATGATCCAAACTTAGATACCTGTTTTTTTATTATTTATTACAGCTGTTGAAGCCCTACAAATCCAATTAATATTATTATCATTTCTGTTTATCAGAACATTAAATGAAGATTTTAACATGCATACTTCTGTTTGTTTGTTTTTATTGTTGTTATTTGTTTGCTCATTTTTCAACTACAAAATCAGTAGCTATACCACATATCCAATGGGCCAATTGTAAATAACTGTGCATTACCATGGATCTAAAAAGAAAATGAAGGAAAACTATACAAAAGACAAGAAAAAATAAAGGAAATCACAACCCAAATGAGAGAGTGAATTTAGGAAAGCGCAAGAATTCTGTCAGAACGAAACCAACAGGATTTCTGCTGTTTGATCCAAAACTGAATTTTATATATAAGTGTTGAGCTTCCCAGAGCAATCTTAAAATGTATAGCTCAAACACTTGCTGTATCTATTATCTTCATGTGGAACAGGCAGATTTTCATATATCCTTGAAGCCACTTCTTTTGAACACTTATTGTTGCAGTTTTGCCTAATACGAACAGAAGGCGTTATAATAAATAGAACTAAAATACAAACTTCTATCAAATTTTTTTACTTAGTTCCACAGAGTGCCTTTTATCAAATCACATAGTGTCTTCTGATATTGCTGATATTTATGATGGAAATATGTGAATAATAGTGCTCAAAACAAAGTCACTTTGTCAGTATCTGAAGTCCACTCTGATCTACTTCCAGTGCTTATCATCTTATATTTGTTAACATTCTTTCTGCTGCTGACAGCAAATATGTAAGTGGTGCCTGGTTATGAGAATGGAGGATGCCTGAGCAGGCAGAATGCTGCTCTAAGAAAGCAAATGGGTCTTGAAAGACATACTGGAATAGGCTGAGGAAATATCTGAGCAGTATTAATCCAGAACAGACAGAAAATTTGCAAGTCTTGTCCACATCCACCTGAATGATGGAGATGTCAGGAGCAGAGTGCTCTTCAGTTTTTTCCCCACCCCCTGAGCATTCCATCAGGCAGGATAAAAAGGTCTTGGATACAAAAGATCTGAGAAAGAGGAAATATGACTGAGACTTGAAAGGAGACAGTTCAGGCCCAAGGAACTGGTTTTCTATTTTGATTCCTTCTGCCATCTGAAATAGCCATTCCCACTAATTCTCTTCAAATTCCTTTTGGGAGTCATCTGCTCAGTGGCTCTGAGCCTCTTCAACTGCCTAAAAAAGTGCATATCCCATTGCCTGAACTTCACAGTTTTCCAGTACTCAATCATTCTCTTGAAACTTGGCCATTGTTTCCATCTTCACCCCTGCCCTGCAGCATCTACAGATGCTTCCTGTAAAGCTGAGCAATTTTGTTGTACCATTCAGGCAAGTGTAGATAAAGCAGCTTTGAAGAATTTCATGATATGTTTGCATTAGTGATGATGTATAAAAATAAAGTGTTTTATTGCGTGACCAGCCCAATTTGATCTAGTCACTTCACTTGCTATCTCTTGCGGTAAAAAAGTGATAGGTATTCAAAAGTATGAGTACACAAACCTACCCGTAATTGTGCATATGTTTGCGTGTATATGTGTAAGCTGTGAGTTTTTGCATCTGAATAACATCTGGGTGAATTCTCTGATGAGTCAGAGAGATAACCAGAATGTTGTTTCTCCAGTGATGTCCCTTTCTCTGGGAAAACGATTATAAAGACTATGGATAATTAGTAATTATGACTTTGCTGCCATCATTACTACTTTCCCATAGCTACAGATTTGCTTAAAATGAGTGCTGAAATTTCAAATTGGGAGGTAAACATGGATAATACTTGGAAAAAGTCATGATTCTTTTCAGCATTCCTTTATAGTTTTCTGGGCTTGTACGTTGGTCTTAGCTCTCTGTTCATATGAATTTACCAAAGAATGATGCAAGTATGTTGAATAGCAGTGAAGAGTTGATGGCATTTTAGAAACATCCCGAATAACCATTTATTTTCCCACGTGCAATATTTAACAACAGCTTCTTAATATGAAGTATTGACTATTCTGTCAGTTTCAGGAATGTCTGCAGCAAACAGAAGAACCATTGTTAAAATGCAATCAAGTGAAAGAATGCAGAAATGGATCAGCTAAACCCTTAGATTGCCCTCATTTCAATAGGAGTTTGCAGGGCTTGCAGTTTTTCTTAAAAAATAATATTAATAAAATAAAATAAAATATAAAATAAAATAAACCCTCATTTCAGCAAATGCTTTTTCTCTTTCATAGGTTATAGTTTTCCTTGCCACATTGTACTATAAAAGTAATATCGAGCAAGTCTGCATTTGATCAAAACAATAATTCTAGAAAAGAGAAGCACTCTTACCTATTTAATGCAACCAGAATGCTTACAAAGTAAGAATAAATTTGATCTGGAAAGAGAGAGGAAAACACATTTCTGATGGTACATCAAAGTGTTAGGGAGATGAGTTTTTAGAAATAAAGCAGCTGCTGTAATGTGAAGGCTCTTGTGCTGGGGTTAAATAAGTTTACGGGATGAAAAATTCTCTACCAGCCGACACATGGAAGGTTTGTATCTAATAATTCCCTGCCATCAGTGATATGATATTATTATGAATACACCCACAGCACCTGCACAAGCTGTAACACAGCAGGATACACTCTCACAGTGACCTTTTCATAATACTACACTGTATTTACAGCCATTAACCACATTAGTGTTGTTATGCAGCTGCTATGCTATCTTGTGTGGGTGGCTCTCAAATGCTCATTTTTTTAAGGGTCCTTGAAATCACAACAGGATAAATCTTGTACAGGGAGAAAGTTTAACCACATTCTTTGGGCAACAGGAAAGCCTTTGCTATTATGCATCTCTTGAACTCGCTTTTCCCTGTCCCTCTCGCTTTGCCCTATTTGACCCATAAAGAGCACAAAAAGTGAAATTTTTGGTTTTCAGAACATTTCCTATTGCAACAGGAAGGGTTTTCAGCTCCCTTCCACATTGCCTGGTTTCATCCTTGCAACAAGAAAAGGATCTGCTTTAGCCCTTCATTGAGCAAACAGACAGACTGAGCCAAGCTGAAGATGTGGTTTTTATTTTGTGTGAACAGCCTGTGTGGCCAACAGGAATGTTACACCTGAAAAAACATCTGTGGCACCACCACTCCACAGATCTGAAATGGAGGCAGGCCCATGACTCCTTCACAATAACAGGAAACACAGTCGTCAACAGAGAGCGGGCTGTGCCGAAGCAATCCTTTCTATACATGCTCAACAGGGAATGTAAAGCACATTCCCTTGTAAAGTTTATTTGGACAGCAAAGGGTGTGGGAGGTCTGTGCTAGACTCTCACGAGAAACAAGGTGTTTTCAAATATCTCCCATAAAGCTGATCCTTGTTGCTTTCCAAATGCTTGGGCAAAAGAGTTAAAAAAAAGAAGTGGCAGCATTGTGTGGTTTGTTCAGCATCACATCCCTGCTTGTTATAAAGCTGTGCTGGCCCAACTGTGCCCCTTTTCCAATCAATAGAGCCTTTCTTTCCTCTTGCCTTCTTCCTCCATTCAGTTACCCCAGCATACTGGCCATGCAGATCAGAGCGCAGTGAGCGTGCAATAGCCTGGTCTCTTCACTGCCCCTTTTCCAGTTTGCCCCAAAAAAGGTTGCACAAGCCGTCCCCTAGTCCAAACATGCAGGGACCCCAGGTTCTGAGGGCACATGTACCAGGAAACATGCCATCCTTCTGTAGCTCCATTTGGCCACAAGAATCACAGTAGGTGTCTTTTCACAGGCAACATACTTCAAAGTATTCAAGATCATGGGAAGATCAAATAAAGATATAACAACTAAATATTGACAGCATGAATCTCTCTCTTCAATCTCTGTCCTTGCAACCATGTTCTTTAATCTCGCAAAAGGACAAAAAGAAACCATAAAGACATCTCTTCACAGGGCTTAAATGCATTTTCTTTTGGGTAATCCTTTAATTTTTTTTTCCTTAAGAATTTTTGTTATTTGTCTACATGTCACTAGAAAAAATGAATTGAAATTTATTTTGTGGCTTTTTATTAAGGAAGTATTCTGACTTGCCTTTGTGTGTGTTTGGGTATTGGCAGCCAGAAGAAACTTATCAATATGACATACTTAATGTTTAACTTTGTTCAACAGAGCTGCTGTGGGCAGTTGTGGAAGCACCTAGTTATGTACACAGTATACATATAACACCAGTATTTGGAGTAAATTTTTACTCAGGTGTTTTAGTGGGACCATTATGATTATTTCTTCCCATAAGATAATAATGAAATGAAAGATATAAGGTACTTTTCCCATAATCTTTAAGTTTTATATCATTTTTTTGTCTACAAATCAGTTTTATATAGATTTAGAGTATTCTTGTATAAGTTATGTCTCTAATTCCCATGGCCTCAGTGGTGATAGTTCTTTTCTATGAAGAACGTTCTACCGATAGAGCAACCTCAGATCTGTTGTAAGACATAACAGTAAAAAAATCTGAACAAAAGAGAGCTCAGGAATTACTGGAGTACACTCACTTTGTGGTTTTACCTATTTCTTAGTGGGAATATACTGCTTGTTTCCAGTGTGTGAGGGGTGGGAGGGATGCTGGGAGTACCACTTGCTGGCTGTGGATTTCTCCTTGCCATGAGAGTAAACATCTGATCCAGTAGGCTGTTTTTTCACTTTGGGCTTACATACAATTTCATGTACACATTCTTCTGAGTACAAAAAAAAAAAATTCTATACATCTGTGAAAATGAAATGTCATCAGCAAGATAAATCCCCATGCACTTTCTTTGAATCGGGGCTAATCAAGTACCTGAAAAGTCTCTGTCTGCAGGTAGCAGGGTGGCAGTGCTTTTGTCATGCATTTGGGCAGGGGATACCAGGACATGGACAAGTTCAGGCCTTTTTTTATGTCTGCCCAGAAACAAAGTGTCGAGAAGCGCTGACAGAGCACCACAATTCATGTTGTGAAGTCTCTTTTCAGACATCTAGAAACACACATATATCAAAACAAAGTGCTTAAAGGTATTTTTTTCGTTAAAAACATCAGACTTTGCTGCTTGGTAGTCTACATAGTATTGAGAACTAGACAATTGAAAGGTACTGATTTTTCTTTTTTTTTTTTTTAAGTTCTCCCAGGCCCTTCTTGACCTCCTAATGCTGAGCATGACAATACTGGGATCACTGAAATTGCCTCTGGATAATTCAAATGTTCCCAAGTCAGCTGGTCAGTTTGGGCACGAACGGCAACCTCGTCACCTAAGTGCAGAACCCAGCACTTTCTGGTTTACCTCCAAGTGTAGGCATACACTTACAAACATAAAATGCACTTTATTATGAGCTCACATACTGGGAATAAATAAGAAGGTCACTTTTTAAAAAGTGTTAGAGTAACTTGTTGACAGTCAACAGTCTCTCCAGTTTCTATGTTGATTCGGTGTTGAAGGGATAAGAAATATTAGCTAGAAGACAATGAAAAGGCCAAACAGGCTATTCTTTCTGTGTGCTAGCCAGAGGACATAAGATTGAATGTACAATTTCTGTTGGTCATCCCCAGCATTTTTGAAAGAATATGCACTTACAGTTCAGCTGTATCTCTAAAGCACCAGTCTTTGAGATCAGCTTGAAATTACACTGATCATTGAGATAGCTCTATGCATGTGAGGGATAAGTCTGAGTATTCCAGTCCATCACAGGAGCAGGTGTACAGCTGGAATACCACCAGGTGACAGAAATATAAAGCTTACATTATGAGAAATTACAAAGACAGCAAGGCTTACCTATTCCTGTAAAATGGAAATCTGAGAGGAAGTTGTTCTTTGTGTACAAGACAAACAGCAGGCCTGCAAACAAATAATTTAAAGCAGCAGATGATGTCAACCCAAGGCCAAATGGATACAATTTAGTTATGAATAAAATTAGTCTAGAAATTAGATTTAAAAAACAAGCTCTTAAGTCACCATTGTGAATGCACATGGCTCTTTCCTACCAGGTGATCATGTATCTTCTCCAAATACACTTTTTCATTATCTACCACAATCTCTCCATTCACATTTGCCAAAACTGAGCAACAAACTGCTGATTGAACTAAAATCATGTTTCGATTTGGGGATATTACAGTTCAGGTTAGCTCAAAATAGTTCACGTCAATATTTCTGAACCATTTTTTTCTCCTTCAGTTAAATATTTAAATGATTGCTGCCATTTGGAGCAAAGAAAATGCCAAAATGATAACCTCACCTGGGGGTGGAGGTAATGCAGAGTCTTCCTCTCCTTAAAGTAGCTATGATCCTGATCAGATTTGTATGCTGTAATGTTTCACAAAGTGTACTTCCGCTTTAAAATGCTGCAGGGCATAACAGGAGATGTACATCTACAGCCTTTGGGAACAAAAAGCCAGGGATGGTGTGAATTAATGCTGGAGATCACAGCTGAACTTATTCATGGCACAGTAATAAATACTTTTATAGCCTAGCTGCCTTGGCTCTTCCATTTCATATCAACTGTACCAAATGCATTTCAAATTAAACATAGAAAGTTAACAAGTCAGGGGATTTCCAGATATTAATTCTGTTTGGATTCTACCCTGCAATAATGAGAAATGGTTTGTACTTTTATTGTAATTCCCATCTGACTGCATCTGAAATGCTTAGCACAGAAGTCAGTTTAGATTTTCTATAATAACTTTCTAGAGCTAGCAAAATATGGGCATTATTCCCATGCCTACTTATGCATTTTTTTGTCTTTGGCAACAACAGAATATTTTAACCTGCCTTAGTTGCTAAGATGTCTCAAGTGAATTAATCTTATTTAATGATGTATTCATTTCCTCCATTTGACTCATCCCTGTGGTTGCTGCATATCCATCACAGGCTGTTAATATCTAGTAAGATAAGCCACAAGACAGGGAAACTCTAGCATTCAGAATCTTACCAATACTTTTTGGATTTGGGAAATCATACTAGGAATCTCATAATAAAAAGATTTTAAGTGAAATATTCTGTGCTTCCAACTTCTGAATAATAAGGAAAAGTCTCTAAAAGACATTTTATAATTAATATCCATTTTGTTCTAGCTGTAGGCATTGTTTTGCACATTTGATTTTCAGCTATTTAGCTCTTGGGAGCATGCATGTAAAGAAAAATAATCTTCATAATGTTTAATTTTTATGCCACTTTGTGTCATTTTCTAGCATGCATCCTCTTTAGTGTTTGGGAATTCTAGGTAAAATTTAATTTATTTTTTTTTTAAATCTAAATAGGTAAATTTTGTGGAACTTAAGTTTTTATCTATGTTGAATTTTCCACTCTGAGTGTTGTGATTTATACTAGCAAATCATTACTGATAAGATCATTTGTTTCAGAAAGTGCACACTTTTTTCCATTAAACTGTTGGTCTCCTGACAGTATTGACCCAAGGAAAATGTAGGCATTCATATTAGTGCCTTAGAGTATTTTCTCAGCAAAAGAGCTCTTGATTCTGAATGCTTTAAAAGTATACCAAATTGTCTGAACCTTGCTTTTCATTCTATATTATCCAGTCCCTCAGTTCTCCTCAAATGAGGTTAAAAAGTTATTAGACTGTTCTCACAGCGGCTAACATCAAAGTTTCTGGGACTGAGCGGCAGTATCACACCCACTGCAGATTGGCAAGAATGCAAGTCATTGAGGCCAACATTTCTCTGCCCATTCAGTCTTTATCAGTTGTCTTTCAGTCAAACAGCCAGCTTTCTTTATATCCTACACTGCGCTAATCAGTGAATTAGCAGGTTAACACTGTGATTTACAAGGCCTGAGTGCATCATCTCATTTCAACATCATCAGGCTGTAACATCAGAGCTAGACAGAGAAGCGCTTGCTCACAGAGGTACCCATTAGCTGGGAAAGGGGGCTGGATGATTAAAGAAGACTGCTCCTGGGACTAAGCATCCTTTAGTGTTAGCTGAATTAACCCCAAGACTCAAGTAGTTTGATGCCAGTGAACGTCTGGTGGGGTTTAGTAGATTATTCAATGTACACATATAATGAAATTCTAGCAGGAGGTTTTACAAGAGGCATGTTGTGAACAGAACAAAATTGTTCTTCTGCATTTTCCATGTTTTTTTGAAAGTGTCACAAAATGTAGTAACTAAGAAGCACTGATGAATGCATGCGTGCTTGCATAGGCAGATAAAATAACTTGTATTTAAACCAACTGGCAAATCAATTACTATAAAGAAGAACATATTAATTTCCCTGGGTTTTGTTTTGTTTTATTTAAATATTCAGTATGTGAAATGGGTGAATGAATCATCATTTAAATAGCAGAGAGGAAAGTAGCATTTCTGCTATTTAAGTACGACAAACACAGAAATCTTGATATGCTACTTCTTTTCTGTTACTTATATTTTCACAGCCAGAAAGTATTGTGTGCTAATAACCAGAGAATGAGTTTTATTATGTTTTTTTTTTCCTCTAACAATAAGGTTATGATCTAATTGTATATACCAGGAAATACACTAGCATATACAAACTTAGCTGTTAAGGCACATATATTGTAGGAGTGAACTGTGCATATCATGCATTCTTTAGCTTCCATACTACATTTCATAATCTACTTTTAATACAAGTCTAACAGGTAAATTTTTTGATTCAAGACTTAAACTGTAGATCCAAAATGCAGACAAGAGCAAAATAAAAAACTCTAAACAAAGCTTTTTGGAGACACTTGACAAAAACTCCAAGGTTTAAAGCACCTGGTATGTTTGGAGACAGAACTCTGGTACCATCTATGCTTCTCCAGTTTCAGGCAAATTAGTCTCCTGCCCAGTTGCAGCATGGAAAAGAGGAGCTGCCAGGGAGCTTAGGCAGGCTGGGCATAAGGCACCAACAGTGGCAGTGCCAAGGTTTTCAGCTTCAGCAGTTCTGATGGACAGGTAAAATCTTTAAACAACCTAGAAGTTAGATCACACAAATGCTTCAACCTCAGAGTATGTTTTGTCTATAAATGTACCAGTAAACAAAGAGACTGGACTGTCTGCTGACTCATAGTGCTGGTGGCATGGCACAGCTGACCTGCTCAGATTATCCTCCTCTGCATCTCACTGGCTGCTGCCTAATCATGCCTGAACATTGCCTGTGAAGAGTGCTTCCTGTTCAATACCTATCAAAACTGCCCAAGACTTTGCTCACAATTAAACAGGACAACTAAGTTAGCCCATGGCTTAATGCTGCATATATGTATGGCCAATAGACAGTTTCAGAAGAAACAATCTGAACATCTTGTTGAGGTTAAATATCATTTTACTGATAGTAAAATTTATCAAAAAGTTCTTGATTTACCCAAAATCTTCTGTAGTATTTCAACAGCTATGTGAGGAGAGTTTCTGCTTCTCTCCATCAGCACTCCGAGCCAGCCGTGTGATAAACGTGCACGCAATTCTTAACTGCGAGGAGAGTCCTGAAGTGTTGAACTAGAAATATGCTTCAATCTGAACAAATAAGTGTTTTCTGCAAAAGTGACAATTTCTTTTACCCTTTTTCTAATTCCTACTTTTCTTTCCGATATCCTCCTCCTTTGATTTGGGATCCCTTGTTTTTTCTTTCCCAGCTGTGAGCTGTTTCAAAGGAAATCTTGTCCACCTGCAAGCCATGGTGATTGCTACTGCTTCTAAATTATATAAATTAGGTAGTGGCTTCCTTGTTCTCTAAGGAAATAAGGCTTTGGTGGGTTATGAGCTACATTTTGCTTGAGTTTCAATACTGTTAGAGTTAGGATCATGACTAATACTGGATGATTCAACAGCTCAACTCTTCCCACAGCCACAAGAAAATTCTTCTATCTGGTCAAATCCTATTTACTGAGAGGTAAATAGGAGTGAGGAATTTCAGGGTAACATATCTATTTGCATTTAAAATTGTTAAGTATATACATTAATACAATGTTCTTAATATAGTTTTCCAAGCTAAGCCTATGTTTTCAAGATCAAAGAGATCACATTTTGTATTGTACAAGATATTTTAGAAAAGTTACATGACAAGATGCAGACAAGAATTCCTACCAATGCAGGCATCCTTCAGGACAGCTGCAGATGTCTCTCAAGACATAAAAAGTTTCTTATCCATGATAATAGGGACTAAAGTTTAGTAGGAGGGCAACATGGGGCTTCAGATACTAGAAAAGTATAAAATATCAATGACCTAAAGGGACATAGGTAGAAATTATAACATGCCTAGAGCTATTTGGACAGAGTAACTGAGATTCCTGTAGCTTTTAATTACTTCTGTCATTTAAAGCAGAGAAATTCTCTTCTGAAAGTGTATGTGTATTTGTGCACACATGCTGTTTGTGGGAACAATTGAATAATGTTCTGAGAGATGCAATCATTAATAGAAAAATATTAAAAAGCAGCTAGGAATCCTCCACAGGGTTGCCCTGTAGGAATCAAGAAGAGTAACAGCTTTGTTTATATTCATGGCATGAGAAACTGTACAATAATCATGCTAAGAAAGTGATTAAATAAAACAAAACAAAAGGAAAGGAGAAGAGAGAAGAGGAGGCAGTTTTGCTCCTCTTACTGTGTTGCTTTGTTTAAGGAAAACTAGAAATGAGTTCCTCTCTGCTGAAGTAAACTCTGAAGACTCCCCACTGAGCCAAGAGACGGAGTTTTACAGTCCCATTCACTTTCATTCTGCTTTCCCAGCATTGTGTCAACCTTTGCACTGTGTCACACATCCGCAGTGCAAGGCACAATACATCTGGAGCACTCAGATTGGAGACAAGAGGGAAGAATCAAATCGTTTCTCTCAAAAATGTGTGGCCTGGATTTGTACTGTTGCACATCCCTAGCTTGTCTCTGCTACCCAGATGCTGGGTGCTGTAAATGTTTGAAGACTGAACTTATTTTGTTTGAAAGCTCTTACATTTCAAATGAGAATCTGGTATGGCAATTAACAGTTCTGAAAATGAATACATTCAGGGAGACACAGCGGGCTAAAGAAAAAGGGATCACAGACCAGGGGAAGAATGAGGCAGTTTATGCTTTCAGTCTAATAGAATTTTTTCCATGTTTATGCATAATTTCAGTAGTTATTTCCTGAGCCAAAGCTGCTAGCTCGCATCAGTAAAAAATAACAAAAGAGGAAGAAACTAATAGATAAAAGGAAACAAGGGAAATAGAAATGCTGAAATTAAAGGTTCTTCTTGGTTTGGTTGGTTTGGATGAGGAGAGGGTTGTATTTGTGTGGTTCTTTTATTTTCTGATGAAACAACTTCAAAGTGCTCTCAGGAATATCACATGACCAAAGAGAAAACCCCGTACATAATTTCTTAGTGTAAGTGAAAATAAATTTTAATTGAATACAAGTCTAATCATGGATGATTTTCTGAATAATGCAAAAAACACGCTATCCTAGATTGCTCTCTGGAGAGAATGCACTGTAATACATAATTGAAAATTACTGAATATGCTTTTTTTTTTTTAAATCCATATCATAGTGAAAAAAGGTTTATAAAACGAGATTATTTTTTTAACAGAGAATTCTAGAGCAAGAAGTATCTTTATTGAAAGCTCATATGCTTCCTGAAATATGGACATATTTAAATGTACAGTTAAATCAGGGGTATTTTTTAAAAACTGTTTAAAGAACAAAAAATTTAGTTTTAAAAGTTAAAATTTTAAGAATTTAAGCAAAAATATGACATCATGAGATTTTTAGAATATTTTTTTCTTTCAATGTTTTAATTGATTTGCTGAATATTATAGCTTGATGAAAATATGTAATCTGAGGATTTTATGTTATCTTACACACAGCTTATTGAAGAAAAGTTCTGCAAAGGAAGAAACAAACTAGAATTAAAATTAAAGCTGAATAGAAAAATTTTTAATGTATGTAGGTCAATCTGAAAATAATACCTCTTATTTCTTTCCATGTAAACTATAACTGATGCAATGAGCACAATAACACTACTTGATAGAGAAAAATATCAGCTACAAAACATCATTTTTCAGCATAGTCACCACCATTAGCCATGCATTTTCATCAGCAATGAACAAGAGCCTTCATGATGCACTTGTAAAAATCTGCTCCAGTGGAGGTGACAACTTCCACTGTTGCTGCTCCAGTAACCATCTCGCTGTGCTCACATCCATTGTTTGGTCTCCATCAACGTTCAGCAAGTGCCACTGAATTTCAATAGGTGCCATTTTTTCCACTTGGAGGAAAATTGTGTCCGCATTCAAGGACACAACTTTACTTCATATGCACTTTCATGTAAGATGCCATTTTGTTAGACTGCCCCTCTGCTGCTGTCTGTCACACAGCAACAAAATGTAATCAAATACTGGTACATAATACATATACATATGGACTGTTTGATGGACAAAGAATTGGCTGCAGGATTGAGTCCAGAGAGTGGTGATCAATGGCTTAATGTCTGGATGGAGACTGGTGATGAGTGGTGCCCCCCAGGAATTGGTGCTAGGAGAAATAGTCTTTATATCTTTATCAGTGACATTGACAGTGGGGTCAAGTGCACCCTCAGCAAGTTTGCTGGTGACACCAAGCTGTGGGGTGTGGTCAGCAATCCAGAAGGATGAGATGCCATCTAGAGAGAACTAGACAGGCTTGAGCAGTGGGCCCAGGTGAACCTGGGTTCAGCAAACCCAAGTGTAAGGTCTTGTACCTCCCTGAGACAACATCCACTATGAATACAAGCTGAGGAATGAAAGGATTGAGCGCAGCCCTGCTGAAAAATACCTGGGCATATTGGTGGAAGGAAAGCTGGACATCAGCCAGCAACATGCCCTCATAGCCAAGAAAGCCAACCATATCCTGGGCTGCATCAAAAGAAGATGGCCAGCAGGTCGAGGGAGATGATGCTGCCTTTCTGCTCTGTGCTGGTGAGGCCTCACCTGGAGTACTGCATCCAGATGTGGAATGCTCAATACAGGAGAGACACAGACTTGTTGGAGTGTGTTCAGAGGAGGGCCACAGAAATAATCCATTAGGATGGAACACCTCTCCTATGAGGACAGGCTAAGAGAGCTGAGGCTGTTCAGACTAGAGAAGAGAAGGCTGCAAGGTGACCTGATAGCAGCCTTTCAGTATCTAAAGAAAATCTACAGGAAGGAAAGGGACAAACTCTTAGCAGGGTCTGTAGTGACAAAACAAGGGGAAATGGCTTCAAGCTCAGGGAGGTTGGATTTAAGTTAGATATGTTAGATATAAGGAAAAAATATAAGGAAAAAATCTTTTACACTGCGGGTGGTGAGGCACTGGAACACGTTACCTAGTGTTGTGGTTGCTGCCCCATCCCTGGAGACTTTCAAGGCAAGGTTAGATAAGGCACTTGGCAACCTGATCTAGCTGTGGTGTCTCTTTTCATTGCAGGAGAGTTGGAATAGTTGGCCCTTAGAGGTCCATTCCAGCTCTAAGGATTCTACAACTCTATGTACATAATAACATTACTTTTGGAGTACAACACATATGTTTTCATATTTATTCCATTTTCACCTTCTGTGTTATTGCATGAGGAACAAGTTGGAATAAATGATGAGGTTCACAGGAGAATTTAGAAGGAGCTTGAGTCTAGTCCTTCAGTAGATAAGAAGAAGGGACTTGGTAACAAGGCTGGAGCTACTTGTGCCAATTGGACAGTTCACCAGTTGTGTGTGAGGCGTGGATAGGAGGTACTCCTTGAGATGTCCTCTCCTCACAGACTCGGACCTGGATCCATGACTCCAGGCTTCCTCCTGGGGGAGGACAAGAGTCCTGGTGTGCAGCCAAGTCTCAAAGATCAACTACAGACAAAGTAATTTGTGTCCACTACCTCAAGACAAAAAATGGGCTTGGACTTGACTGTGGGCAATTTAGTGAAGATTTTTGCTCTACTAACATGCAGAGTATTAGGATTTACAAAACACAGGGGAAAAAAAAATGTTGTTTCATTAAAATCTTCTATTTCAGCTGAACTGAACTGCGCAAAGCAGTAGGAAAGTCTTGGAACATAAAAAAAATTAACTTGTGAAGAGGTAAACTTCAGGTCTTTCTGAGAAGTAATAAAAATATAAATCTTGAAGAGATTTGGAGAGTGGATAGAGCCAGAGGCAGTGGAGAGCAGAATGGTAATCCGAATTTTACTCTCCTTTGCATGTACAGTGAAATGTGCTTTTGCACTGAGCAGAGAATATACACAACCAATAGTGAACTGTGTAGAAGTTCTTGGGACATTTTTGTGCAATGCAAGAAAATGACAAAGACTTTTTACTGCATAAATAACTATAACATCTAGAATTAAAGTAGTAAACAGTAAAATATAAATAAAATTGCAGAAATGAATTTTCCAAGCACAGAGGGTGAAGAGGAACTTGTTTTTCTGAAAACTGGTAACTCCCTAATTCCTCATGTAAAACATATTTCCTCTCTCTGTCTCTTTTTTTGTTTGTTTGTTTCTTTGTTTTTTGGGGGGAGGTACAGCTAGTACTAGCCACTCACAGATGGAGGCTTGGGAGACAGAAGTGGATCCCAGTTTGACATAGTTCAATAGTAATTTGGTTTCCCCTTCCCAGGGAAAAAAAAATATATATTACCTCCTCAGATATTCACTCCTGTTCACTATGTACTTGAGCAAGAACTACAAGTTATAAAGAAATGGATAGTGTACTCTAGCGGAAGGGACAAGGAAGAGTTGTTACATAGACAATGATCACCTGCTTGTGTTAAATTAATTCCTAGATACCCTTTCACATACACAAATCTCATCCACCACTGTGCTCATTTGTTGTTTTAGAGTGGTCATGTCTGTAGTAAAAGTACCAAAAAGAGTTGCTACAACTCTCAATTTTCAGCCCATGAAACTGAATTTCATGATTAAGGTCTAATGTAATACCTCATCTTGACTTATTCCACAGCATCTTGGATGCTCCTCTGAACTAAGTTTACTCGTATTGCAAAGCCTGCTTCTTTCTATGCTTCTTATCGTAGCTTTTAAAACAGCCTTTCCTTCCACACTGAATTCACTAATGTGTTGACAGACAATTTCTGGAGACCACAGGCAGGAAAGAAGCCCCTCTTCTTGAAAATTCCAGGAAAATCTGTTTATTAGCAACAAAAAGAAGTTGTGGGATTTGGTTAGTTGGTTTTTGTATCTTTATTTGGTTTTTTTGCTTTTTGTTTTTTTGTTTTTTGTTTTTGTTTTATTTTGTTGGTCAGCTGTTTGTTTGTTAGATCAGCTGTTTCTTTCTATGTATAGTGCTATTTTGTTTTATGGAAAAATACATCAAAAACTGTTGGCTGGCACCAACATTGTAACCCATGTGCTTTCCCTGTACTTTGTGAAGAAAACAGGTGGATTAGTCCATGCAGGGTAAGAACACTCCTAAGAACCAAGTTAGCTTTACTGAATCTACGTAGAAGCATAAGTTGAGACATTCAAGCTCATACTGAAACTTATCTAGTCACTTTGAATTCTGTCTTGACCTGCAATAAACAGTGAATGTCCAATGTTAATAACGATGGGGCAAGCACTAAGCAACCCACAGAAATTATCACAGCTTCCTATCTCAAGGACTTCCTCAGCCAGAAGTCAGGTTTGGGGATTGGTCTTATTGGATTTTTCTCTTCTACTAATTCATTATATTGATTTTTAAACTTTTCTTTGTATTTTATTCACAATTGCCTATAAGTTGACTCCTTACAAATGCTGAAGATGTGTTGTGGACCTGTTTTGTTTTGAGCATACTGGTTTGGAGTGCAGCACTGTGAGGATTATCTCAGCTACTTCTCTACCACACTAAAGAAATTTTTGTATGTTTCTACTTACAGGGTCTTGTGCAAATATTGTCATTTATATCAATTTTTTCATTCATCCTGATTATGTTTTACCTACTTTGACTTATTAATGGGAAGATTTAAACTAGAAAAGCTTGCATTGTGTTAGACCTCTATTATAGCACGGGTGTTCCATTTGCCTGATGAATTCTCTCTTCTCTCCACCCATACCAGTTTCAATTTATCCAGCTGAAACTTAACCGACTTGAAACTTCCCAGTATTCAGACAAGGGCTGCCCCAGTGTCTTGCACGATGAAGTAATATTTTCTTAACATTTCCAGAAAAGAGTTCTCCAGTTTTCATCCCAGGATTACCTTTGCCTCTTTGTCAGATCTAGTCTACACTCATCCTGTAGCTGACAAAGGCACCCAGTTTACTTCTCCATTATTTACCACTGATGGCATCTTAAAGCCTTAGCAGCCCTTTGGTGCTTAACTCTGTCTACTATAATAATTGTTTCCATCCCACTTGTTATCCAGGTCACCCAACATTTACAGCATGATATTCCCATCACCCCATTACTGATATGTCTCCCAGCTTTGAAGCAGCATCTGGAAGGCCTAACTGTATATCCTTTAAAAAAAAATGTTCTTTCATAAGCTTAAGACTTAACCTAACAGCTCAATTTGAAGCAAACTGATGGAGGTAAGCTTCCTTGAGGGCAGCACATTGCACATGAAGGATTATAGAAATTGAAATGTTTGAAGGAAATGCAGTCTATTTAACACAGCAAGCCACAGGTTCCAATGAGGCTGAGCTATATTAAGGAACAAATGCCAAGACACATCATGCTTCTGACAGGCACAGGGCTTTTCATGTACACTCACAGCAGCGGAGTGATGACCCAGGCTGAGAAGAAGGGATAAATTGTCATGTTAGTTCCTTGGAGAAGAAGTTGGGCTTCTTACAACCTATTTGCAAGGTTAACAAGGGGAGCAGGCAGTGATGGAAACACAGCAAGGGCTTTCTTCTCCTCCTGTCTTTTCTCTTTTGGAGGGATATGAGCATGTCTTGTTTGTTTGGTAACTCTACTAGGTGTGCAAAGGTTACTTGAAGCACAGGCCTAGCCACCCACATGTAGGCATTACTTAGGCTAACGTTGTCTGGTTGAATGCTTTCAATAAAAAATCCCTAATATGGCATTTTACATAAAAAAAAGAAGCTCTTTCTGTAAAAAGAAAGTTGTTTTGCTGTGTATCATGATTAACAATATAAAACGGCTAAGAAGTGACTATTGGCAAATAATTTCAAAATATATCAAATTGAACTCAAAGAGCTTATATGTTAATTTTATATTTTAACTCGTAGATTGTAGCTCTTCCTGATGCTCAGGTAAATGAGTCACTACAGAAGAAAGATACTGCAAGAGTAAGACAAGATATTTTGGAAAAGGTTCGAAGGAGAATTTTCAAGGTGTTTCCGAAAGATCTGACATCCCATTCATGGGTGCTGAACAGGACAACATCTTGTTAAAATAGAGTTCATGTTGTTTACATCCTCCACTCACAGTTTCTATTTTAGGACTGGGTAACAGTAATACACACAGAAGTCAGCTCTCTCTTACCAAGGAATAGCTTTCCTGAGTGGAGAGGGCCTATGATGGAGTAACTTCAAATTCAACTGGGTTTAAGGACTTACTCAGTATCAAATCTTGGAGAGGTACAAAAACAAAACTTGCCCACTTTTAATAATGGCTTTCTATATTTAGCTTGCATACAAATTTGTGAAATCTCCCAAGAGCCTCTTGTTCCATCCAAGCCAACTTTCAATAAACCTCTGCACGTATTTTGCAATTGAAGAGTTCCAAGTTCTGCTCTTTCTTTCTGTCTTCCAGGCTCCCATAATATACAACACTAAATAGTTACAGCAATATTGATACAACTAACGATTAAATAACTCTTCATTCAGAGTTCTTTGTATCATCCAAATCATATTAAGATCAACTTTAAAAAAAAAGTGTTGATTTCATGGAGGCTGTATTAACTACAACCATGTTCTCACAATTCTCTTCTTTTCCTTTGGAGTTTCTTTCTTTCACTTCATGTTCATTTGTTTTATTTTGATTTTTGGTTCTTTTATATGATAATCTTTAGCTTTGGTTCTAAGAATTAGTCGCCAGTCTCTGCAGAGCTGCTCATCTACTCTTCCCACTTATTTGCAATATGAGAGATCACCCCACATTTCAAACTTCTCATGCATGACAGTTTCAGAGACAGAGACTGTGGAAAGGTGTTAATATATGTTAAAACAGGTGATGAGTAAAATCTTAACAACAGGTTTCTTCTAACAGAGATCTCCACTACAATCTATAGAATAAGCTAGGACTGTATTTTGTACTGTATTATATAATGGCCCTCTTCGAAAGCCTCTTTTTTCCACAGGACAGTTCATTAAAAGGCAATGACAAAATCTGAAGCTTAAATTTCTAAAAGAGATGTGTAACCACTGGTTTTTGTCAGGTTCCAGGAAGAGATAGAACAGGTAGAAAATAATCCACGTGGAATTTTTCTGTTGCAACATTTATACTGGGGAGATCAATTATAAGAGTATAAAAATAGGAAATCTTGCCATTAGAATAGTGTTATTCAGAACACTTGTGAAATGCTGGAAGGGGGGGAGGAAGGAAAGAGGGGAGGGTCTGCATATATTCCTTTGAAATTAAACATTAATAAGCTTTTTTGTGTTCACACTTCTTTTCCCAAACACACTACTTGTATGAATGCTCACAGGAAATGAATTTTATCTCACGTATTCTGTGAACAATGGCAGTATTCTAATACTGTTGTAAGGAGTCAGAGCTAATTTCATAGAATCCCATTTTAGTCTTAGCAACAGCCATACAACATTTGCTGGAAAATAGTTTTTTATCCATCAGCCCTGTGAACTCATGCAGGGACCTGAAGGTCAGAAAGGGCTCTTTCTGATACTTACTGTCTCCAACAGCGATGCAGTTGCTGGTAATACCTCTCTAGAAGTGACAGTATGCAAGGGAAAAAAAGATCTGCTTATTTTGTTTCAAATGTTGTATAATACTGATGTTAATATAACTTGATTTTTGTCCAGAAGATGCACAAAAATGATTTGACAATTGTTTTTATTTAGTGATTGCAAGCCTGTGAAAAAGTGTCAAAATGGTGAAATGTGCTCAGGCCTTGCAAATGTTTACAAATACTGTTTCTATTTTCTTCCATTACAGAAAATTGAATTCCGTGTTACAGAGAGCTGTGCTAAAAAAAAATTAAAAAATAAAAAAAAAATAGAGTAGTGGAGTGGAATTTTACGGTTTTTCCTCTTTGCTTTTTCACTCATCTGGTCCTAAGAGTATTAATTGAAAATCTGAAGCAAAGAAGTTTGTAGGAGATTGGCAACAATTTTCAGTAGGCCAGAGATTTACTGTCAACTAATATATGAGCAAATTTCCACATTTCTCTTCTGGAATAAAGCCTCTATAATTATTGCAGAAAGATGCTCTCAAGAAAACACCATGATGGCCCTCATTCAGGAGAGCATTTAAATACATACTTAACCTCACATGGCTGAAAATTCCTATCTGGAGAGGAATATTTACGTTCCTGAAGCTAAGTACATGCTCACATTTTTATAATATGAAGTACCATATGAAGAGTACATCCAGTACTGTGAAAACACAGATACGAAGCTCTATCCTTGGACACAATTTTGTTTTCAGATTTTTTCTTTCCTTTAAAATAAACTCCTATTCCACAGAATGTTATGTCAATGAAGGTTAGATACACGTACACAGAATGGTTATGCTCATAGATTTTCAACCCTATCGCTATCTGAACAGTGGGACAAGAACACAGTGAATTCACTCAAGTAAATATATTCACTCTGTGTTTTTGTTGGAAGTCTGAATACAAGCCCAAGCTTCCTATGGATATGGTACATTTAATAAGTGAAATAGAAATATACAGACAAAAAAGGAGAAAGTGAACACGCTTTTATTTCTATTAACTAGAAGTCAGAATTATGCAATAGGATATTTTTAATCTTTCAAACTAACTTTTCTGGGCCAATAGACATGTGAACTAGAAAACTTTCACTAAAAGAAATGGAACAGGATAGTATTTCCAGCCACTTTGCCTGTAGAATAAGATTGCAATGCATTTTTGTGACCTTATGCCTCTTTGTCCTGGTATCTAAAGAACAGTTACATGCAGGGTCTCAGGTAACTCACAGAGAAAGGTTCAAAGTCAAAGTGTTTTGAAACTTTACCAATCAAATCAGACCTCCACCATTTCTTTTGCTCTAATTTTTCTGGTACTGACTAGGGTAAAGTTTGTTAAATGTTTTGATGTTTTAATATATAACATTCCCTTCAGCAGGGCTTTTGTTTTCAGGACTGTTGTCACTCCTTTTCTGTAGAGTGTATGTATAATGTTACATTTGAAAATTATATTCTTCTATCATGATAATATTCATTTAATAATTCTTATCATAACAAACACTATCCCTTGTGATGTGAAGAGAACGACCCCCATACAGGGATTATAGATCAGAGATGCTGGTGTCTAAAAAATAATCTACTTTCTAGAACAGCTGATATCTTATTCTTCTCCTCCATATGAAAGAATGCCTCATACCAGTGTCTCTCACCAAGTAAACAGAGTGTAATAGAAGATAACATGTGAATAAGATAGTCTTACTTCTCCTTTCTCTCTTCATCATTATTTGCATTGCTTTTTGATAACCAGAAATGCTCCTCATTTTTGTTATTTGCCTGTAGGATAGCCTTTTCTTTCTGTCTCCTTAGCCCAGCAAAATTTGTTTTAAGATGAAATTCATTAGGACATCTTCCATTTTCAGGAAAATTTCTTCCTAGCAACTGTATTGTAACATCATTTTTTATGCAGTGGCATGGATTGAGTATCAACCACTTAGCAGAGAAATTTTTCAGGGCTAAGAGATAACCACTGTAAGATTAATTGATCAGAAATTCAACTCTACTGGACTAGGAAAACAACTCAGATCAGAAAGATCAATGTAGTACAGAGTTGTATGGTTTTACTGAACAGAATTCTGTGGGGGAAAAAATGTGGCTTATAAATGCAGCGTTTTTTGACCTTTTGCCACAATCTTTAGCGTGTTATAATCAATGACACTTTTAAAAAGCAAAATCAACTTTTCTTCTCCTGTTATTTCCTTCCAGGAGTAAAAAGGCACTCTTCTGATAGCACTCTTTTACTTTGGGGTATTCTGTTCGCTGACAGAATCTCTCTGCTTTAACAGCAGGACAGAATGACACAGTACTTCATATGAGTAAAAGAGGCAGAGTTTGATAGAATAGTTCATTATTAGTACAAAGAAACTAGTTTTTGAACATTTGTGGATCACATGAGAGAAAGTTATGAATAGACTCAACGTCTTGTTCACCTTATATGTTTTCAAAGGGATTGCTTCACTTTCCTCTCTGTCTTGTACTTCAGACCATTAAAGACGACAAACAGAAAGTCTTTTTTGTAGAATATCCTTCGAACAAATTCTTTTTCTTTTCAATGTTGTTGACGTTATTTGAGATTTAATATTAAAAAAAAAAAAATGAGCAGCTGCATTTTTTGGTGCAGTCAGATTTATTGTGCTGAGAATATATTCTACGATTTAGCAGTACTTGAATGCTTCTCATTTTTAATGTTTCAGTGAGTAGGCAGAAACTGGCGGAAAAAAAACCATTCTGCTCTAGACCCTAACAGAAACAGAAAACACCTGTGGCATGAATTTAAGTTCTTTATACAAACCTCCTTTAAAACAAAGAACAAGGAAAAACAAAAGTCACTTTGACTTTCAATCGTTAGGAAACCTGTGAGACTCCATGGAAGAATTAAATATTCAGGTACATGACATAAATATGCAATGATGTTCATTAAGAAATCACTTAAAAATTTTGCTGAGTGAAGGCAATGAAGAAATGACCTCCATTAAGTAAAAATGGCATATATCACAACAAAAATTGAAGTGTTTGGATGCTGCAATGGTACTGGTTCCACTAAATCTGTACCTTTGCCTGTTTAGCTGAATCAACACAATTTTCCCACCTCAGACGTGTCTGCTGTTTTGAAATGTTAAAAGCATGTCCACCCTGGGTGGAAAAATATGCTCTTAACTTAGTCTGGGTGTGCTTCAATCATAGACCCAGACTGGCTTTGGGACTCCTCATACCACATCAAAAGCACCATAACCACATGATACAAATCACTGTCTAGTGTCAGCTTACTCTGTTGGGTCAAACTTGTCCATATATTTATGACTGCCTTTACAGTAGTAGGCTTTGGAAATGTCTGTACTAGCAGATTAGAAGAGCAAAGGACCATTCTCTGGCACTGAAACTGAATACCATAAAATGCTGTTCATCCATAGAGTGAAACACAACCAACAAAATGCAGTGGCAACATGCAAATGCTTATTGAAATTGTTTTCAGCCATTGCTAAACGCCAAGTCATGCCCAAATTTTATCCAGTGGTAGCAGATGTGAACTGAAGCCATGCCATGCCTGTGGCAAGATTGAGTAGTACAAAGGATGGGATTTCAGTGCCCAGGAATGTTCTCTGACATTCTTTAATCTACTTCAATAGAAGACATAGAAGTATAGTCATCTAGATTTGTCTGAGATATGCCACGGTATTTCAAAGATGGATGGCAGGAAGTGGCACACATCCTACAAGAAAACTGTCTGCTTTAGAATCAACAAATAGAAGCAAAGAAGAAAATAATTTCCTGCAGCCTCAAGCGTCCTCAATGATAGTAGATATTTGACCTGTGACCTTTATGTATATTTCCAGTTACCATTGACCAGACTATGGGCTATTTTACCACTTCCATCACACTTGCATGGAAATGAAATCAAGACCAGTTTCTTATTGTCTGTTTAAATCATCAGAAATATAACCTATTCCTAAGGAATAAAGAACAAGTCTGGGATTAAAATGTTTAATGATATGACAGTGCCCACACACCTGCTTTTATTGACTGAAGAACAATAATCTATTAAATGGAAGTCAAACATTTTAGTCATCCTGCTTTATCTTAAATTTGCAGTCAAAGTTCTAGTTTGGCGTGGCAACTATAGACAGATAAATATATAAAGGTCATCTTTCTTAGTAAACAAATGACAAATCGGTTTTCTTCATGTAAGAATTCATTATAAATTCTCACTCATAACTTCTGCTTTTGTATTTCAGAAATGTATTCAGGGAAATCCACTAAATGATATGAGAAAAGGAAGAGTGAAAATGTGGAGTTTCCACAATCTGAAGATCAAACCACAACTTTTTTTGAAGGAAAAAACCTGAAATATTTTAAACTTAATCATCAGTCTTAAAGCTCTTTGCACCTTCAGCTTCTTTGTGGTGAAATTCTTTTATACCAGAATCTGTAAATTCTTCAGAAATCTGGCCAATTGACTGCTGTGGGTGGCCCTGCTTGAACAGAGTTGCTTGGACCAGATGAGCTCCAGAATTCTCTTCCATTTTCAACCATTCTGTTACTGCAGAACTCAAAAGCCCTTTCAGTCCTCACTAATCTTAGCAACTATACTGGGAAAAGGACTAAATGAGTCTTTTGGCAACACCTGTCAGTTTGGTACCCAAAACAGAAGAAAAACATGAATGGAGCAGCTAAAAAGAGAAATAATTAAATAGGCAGAGAAGATAAACAGAATAAGGAAGAAATCAGATGCATGTTAAGTTAGCTATACAGTACAGGATACAGTTTAACTCACCTCTCTGTTGAGCTAGATTTCCAACAAAGTTACTTTTTTGATTATTTCTAGGGGGGGTGGGATGGAAAAAAGGATAAGATAAGCAAGAACATGCTATATATATGTACAGCTTGGGAATTCAGTTTGACCCAGGAAATTTTTAGCAGCAAGCTCTGTGATTCTGTGATTTTAACTCCATTATTTTCCACCTCTCACTCAAATACTAGAATTGACAAAGGAAACGATTACATCTGTGGCACCATTAACATGAGTGAGTTGTAAATCTTTGATGACCATCCATACGATGGAGAATCTCTGCCAATACAATGCAGGCTATCTCTTAGGATTTATTATATATTATTACTATAATATATATAATATATTATTACTGTACATCTGAAGTTAAGGAGGTACAGTTAAGAGAACCGACAGGAAGAAGAACAGAGTTTGGATTACACGAATCTGCTACCCTTGATAAGAGATGTGAAAGAGTGGGCTTGAAGGGGAAAAATGTTTTCCACAGTCATTAATGATAGACTGTAGGGGAACTAGAAGAGAGGGATCAGGAAGCAAATTCACACTGTGAAGAAACCCAGCGCAAGAAGAGGAAGACTGTACAGCTGAAAGGACAGTGAGGATGGTGAGCTCTAGTTATTAAGAAATGTGAGGAAGTCTAAGTCATGGGATCTCTGGGCCCTGTGACTTCATAGAGCTATGTGACCACCTGTCCATGAAGAACTAACAGACAAGAAAGAACCAGTGTCCAGAATAACAAGGACACAATTGAACATGTAAGAAGAAAACAATTTATATTTGTAGCTATCTGTGCAAATTGTAAAAAGCTTAAGAATACATCACAATAAGAAGAATAAATATTTAAATAAACTGATTACATTGGAAAAATAAATCTGCAGCATGAATCATCCTTCTCTGATAATGAAGCCTTGTTATTCACATCACTGTTCTCAAAAAATTTCAACCTACCTTTTCAATTCTTTTTCTCCTTTTTACCTGGATTCTGCGTAAGCAAGCATGAACTTTTCAAAAGAAATTAATGAATCTAAACCTAATCCTACCTTGGCTTAGATTTAGGAGCCTGGATCTCATTCATTGAGGGTTTATTTACTCATTTATTTATAAATACAGTGGTTAACCTTAGCTTTGTAAAACAAGTTCCTTTGGAAAATCTAGCACTGGGGGAATGGCTTTAAACTAAAAGAGGGGAGATTTAGGGTAGATATTAGGAGGAAATTTTTTACTCTCAGGGTGGTGAGGTTTTTTACTCTCAGGCTGCCCAGAAAAGCTGGGGGTGTCCCATCTCTGGAGATGCTCAAGGCCAGGTTGGATGGGGCCTTGGGAAGCTTAGCTGAGGAGTGGCAGCTTGGTCTGTGGTAGGGGTTGGGACTGGGTGTAATCTGAGGTCCCTTCCAACCCACACCATTCTATGAAACTATGGTTCTATAATTTTCAGCAACGAGCATATCATTCTGCATCTCATAAATATTATCATGAGTCATCTGAGTGTGAAACATGATAGTTTGTTTGTTTGTTTGTTGTAGTACCGTTCTTGTAACACAGAATTCTATTAGCTACACTTGATAGTAAAGACGCAGTATTACTTTGAATAGAAAAAATAACATCTTATTCATTAACAGATTTGTTTTTTCCTCCGGTATGAAAAAAATTTTTAATATTTATATAAGCTGATTTCTTGAAAACTTATGATATAGTCACGGGAACATTGAAAACTTATGATATAGCAAAACAAAAAGTTTAGAAATAAAAATTGTAAAATTCTTGTTATGCAATTATCAGTTAAATGTGTCACTGAATTTTAATGATTTCTAGGCAAAACAGTACTGGAATTATGACATCACAGAGCAAATATGAAGGGAGATCTTTTCATTTTCCCTTAAATTTATATCTTGTTTTATAGCTTTTCACTTGATAGATTTTCTTGCAAAGGTAGACTTGATTTAAACACATAATCTTTTGACAGTCAATAGTACACTGTCCTATAGACTGTTTACTGTCTGGCCTCATCGTGTTACATGACACAACACGATTTTCCTCTTGAGCCTATTTTTCTGGGAGAAATACAATCTCCAAAAAAGTGATTTGCTGTTCTGCAAAAAAACTGGGCTTGGTACTTCACCTCTCCATTTGCTTAAATGGCAAATTCTTGTTTTGGACAAACAGATGTATGCACTTAATCCATAATAAGCACTGATTTTGCGTGACATCAGCCCTTATAGGTCAAATCCTGTTTGTGTTATTTGTATGTGAAGTCGCTTATGAGACTGTAAGTAGTCTTGAGAAAGGTCACATGATTTGGCTCTAAATCTTCTGTCTCCCATTCCAGTTGTTCACCCGAAAGTATAATCAGATCAGTATTAATCACTCATTATCTGCGTATCTCCTCTAGATGTGACTTTGTGTGGAAAAAAAAAAATAATTCTAGAGTGAAAATCAGAGTCATAAAATCCGGCGTTAATCACAGGCTGAGTTAACTCTTTCCGAGTAAAAAGAAGCCCTGCCTTTCACTGGCTGCCATCAGATACCTTTCTGAAGGGTGAGTCTCTGCCGTTACTCTTGCAGACACAGAGAAAAAGTACTGATTCTCTTCTGCTGCAGCTTTTGTTTTCTGTCCCTCCTTTTCAATGGTTGCCATAGAATCTACTAATTATCATATGAAAAGCCTCACACAAAACCCCCAAAAGCCTGTTGCTAAAGCCATGAACAGTTTTCAATTTTCATGTAAAAGGCAAAAACTGTGGAATGAAACAGGCTCTGAGGTAACTCCCATCCCGTGTTTCTCCTTAAAGATGCTTTGATTCTTACTTCTTTTTTAACTACATAAACTCCGCGCTCCATCTTCCCTCTAACTGGCATTACAATTATGGACTATGTATACACCAAAATAATTTTAATTGCCTCGTAAGTCATAGTATAGTAGAGTTTTTCTTGCCTAATTTCTTATGCAGACTTTTCTTTTTCAGCATGTGTTTGACTTTATTGCAGATATCTACGCCTAATTTCCAGAGTCTGTCTTCAAAAACAAGTGATAAACGACTGAAAACCGAAATACACTCTCCTTAGTATATATGCTTCTTGTTCTTGAAGAGCTGTTGATTTGTTGTAAATAGAGGCAATATTGGTGCTGGGACCTCTGATAAAGACTTTTTTTTTTCCCCGCATAGTTATTGTAAGACTGAAGCCCAACACCGTTTGTACAGCCATTACCTTATGTAGCAGAAATCCCACTCTAATTGATCAAGCTACAAGAGTAATTCTTGCACTTTCCCCATTTCCTTCACTGTTAAAAGATATAAAGAAAATAAATTTTTGAAAATTGGGCTTTGGTATAAAACAGAAGTTTTTATTGCAAAGACTGGCTATAAAATATTCAAGGAATGCCTCCAAAACCTAATAAGGCAACTTAATATGTTTACTTCGATGATGAGAATTTCTATTCCAGACATCTGAAAATGTCTGGAAGGTCAGAATTTTTCACAAGGAACCTGTAATGGTTCCTCGTGGCATACTTTTTGCTGTGAGCATATACAAAAGTGTCATGCGTATACAGCATGGAAGTGACATACCATCTTCCTCAAAGCTGCTGTAAGAAAACTATTGCATTCCATTCCCTCCTTTCTTCACAGGGGAGAGTGATGAAAACTTAGCATAAGAAAAAAATTGTTATGAGAAATCTCTCTTTTCTGACTGAGCGACTCTGATAAACAGCTATTTAATAAAATGTATAATTCTCACATTCAGTGTATATTCATCCTCTCTGGAAACAACTTCAGAGAGGCACCTAGAATACATAATCTTCTTTCCTAGACGCTATTAAAGCCCAACTTCTAGTGAAGTCATATTTTATGCCAGTTCTGTGTTCTTTTTCCACTAATTTGTATAATTCAAGGTATAAAACAAAATAAATAAATTACAACAGAACAAATACTTTTTTTTTTTTTTCCTGGCTAAAAAAAGAGAAGAAAACTACATTATGTTCCAGCTAAGCGTACACCAGAATTTTTTACTTTGTGGTGATCATTGGTTAGTAGGATAGAATGTTTTTTTAATTCTCCATTGAAAATTTCAGTATTTCATCTGCTCGATACTCTCTGAGCATGATAGGAAAAAAAAATAAAGTAACATCTTTGTACGCTTTCACAGTCAAAGGCTCTTTGTGACCTCCAATTACCTTTGTCCATACAGTACTACATACCTGGCGACAAGATGTTTCATAAGAGACTTAAAATGACATACCATGACATACAAGGCTAGGAACCACAGACAGAGAAACTAGCTGAAAAGACAAAGCTGATTATCTCAAGATCTGCACTTACACTTGACTTTTTCTTCTCTTTAAAATCTTCATTCAAATGAAGAGAAATGATTTCTACATCTTAGCTTGAATTGCCAAAAGATTTGTACAAAAAACAAAATTATAAAAAAACCCTCTCAGAGAGGCAATGACATTCTTATACATCAAATTTTGTTCATAACCTGCATTTCCTTCAGCATCTCCAATTTTAATGTCATATTTATTTTAATAGGACACCTTAGGCTGTTTTTACAGGCTGCCCTGTAAAGAGCTACTTCATCAGTGGAAGGTGTTTTGTGGCCACATTGCCTAGCTGACCAATGAAAGAGCTGACAGTAGAGGCAGCCAGACTAAGCAGTGTAAGACAGGATGAAAGAAAGATCAACAGGATCTTTGCTGAAACCTTGTAGGAGCAAGATGCTAGATCCTTCATTTCACAGGAAAAAAAAAAATAAAAAAAAGAAAGAAAAATGGGACAGCCAGATGAGAAGCTATGGAGATTTGGGACTTGATAACAGCTAATTTTGGAAGATTATGGCTTCCAACAAGAGGAAGAAGTCTCTTTCTTCAACCACAGAGAATGAGGAATGAGAAGAGGGAAGCATGTTGCATCTCACTGTTCACTGAGAAGGCAGTACAACAGGTAGTCCATATTAACTATATGTCCATGAGCATATGCAGCATGGGAGAAGAACAGGAAAAACTAGAAATCCAAGCATAGTCAAAAACATATGACCTCATTGGGATCAAAGAGACACTGTGGAATATCTCACATAATAGGAGTGCTCCCAGTCCTTAGGAAGTCCTTTGGAAGGAGAAGCAGGTGAAAATAAGGATGGAAGTGTTCACCGTAAAGCATCTTTGCTTTATGAAGATTCACTGTAGACTAGATGAGGGGCAGAGTAAGAGCTTATGAGTTAGGATCAGAAGCAAGGCCAACAAGCGGATGTGATGGTAGGCATCTGCTATAACTACTCAGTCAACAAAAAAGGAAAAGATTTCCTTAAAATGTCGGAGGAAGCCTTATGATTATGAAGCTTTGAAGTTATCCGTGCTTTGAACGGGGGCTAGCACATACGGTTTTCTGTGATCTATTCAAACCTAAGTTATTCCATGAAGTGGAAAAAGAAAATAACACCTTTACACTCATTTTTGTTCTGAGATTTTCAGAAGATGACTCACTGCTAACCAAACATAATTAAATAGCAGCTGCCTCTAGAGACCAGACCTCTAACCTCAGAATAATTATCATGAAGAACATACTAGCACATTGTAAATGAGACAAGATTTTTCAGAGTATGGCACATTTTCAGCTCTGAAAGGTATACCTAGCTCACTTCAAACTACAAATTAGGTATTGATAACCAACAATGCTATTACTTGGAGTTTGTTTTACATGCTCTGTGTGCATGACAGATTTGTTATAACTGGGATAGAGGTTTTTTTTTCCCAGAGTTTTAGGAATAATTTTTAAGAGATGAACTTCTTTGCCTCTTGTGTCACATGAATCAAATTTTCATGTAAACCTCAGTAAAATGGGATACATCTAGTTTAGCATGCCAGTGAATTTTAAAAATTTGCTTGTGCATCCTTACAAGGAATGGCTTGGTTTGCCCTGAGCAGTTTCAGAGCATCTGAACTAGATTAGGTTTTGAATGAAACTAGGACAAAAATTATTCTTCAGGAATTCATCTTGTTTTCTAAATCACGATTTAAATTAATTTATAGAACCAGAAAAAAAAAAAAAAAAAAAAACTAATTCAAATTAAGCTCCACTGAAAAAAAATGTGTATTGCAGGTAGTGGTGCTCAGCATTCTGGTCATTCTATGCATGTCTTTGGTTTCGTATTTCTGCCACCTATTAATATTTTACTTTCCCTCTGAGTATTTCTGTTACTAAAAAAGATTGGACAGGACAGTAACTATCAAACTGATTTCTTCTTCACTGTTCAGCTAACACAGCTCCATCAAATGTACAGGAATCTAAAACTTACTTGACTAGACCATTGGTCTTACTTGACTGGACCATTCTTTATGTTACATGCCTAGAATTATTAAAAGTTAATACTCTTCAGATTCACTGTTTCTCTATAAAATTCTACACACAAATGTCACATGCACAAGCTCTGAAAAGCTTTTAATAGTGTCATATCCTCCATCATAAAATCAGAAGCATTTGTTTGTCTACAATTTCCCATAAGACAAAAGGTAAAGTGTAAAGCTGATTATGTTGATAGTTTACAACTCTATGAATAATACAGTGCTACACTGGGAGAATGGGAATCCACTTTTTAATGGGATGGCATGTGTTATTTTTCACAGGTATTTAGTATTTAGCAGTACAGACTTATAGTGCTGTTGTGTCTGGAAAAGTATACATCCCACAAGGGACTAATCAGTGAGTAGGGATGCTTGAATGGTTAAGTACATTTGCATTTTCTCCATCAACTTCACCTTGACTGCAGGAAAAAAAATCTTTACTTCCTTTCATTCTACCCCACAAAAACTGGTTTGGCGCTTCCATTTTTCTTTTCACTTCAGCTGCCTACCACAACATCCATTCTTACCTTAAGATGTTCAGTCCATCCTTCTCTTACTCAGTGTTATGCATCGGGAGAGGTGCTACGTTGTACTTATGATACGAAGAACGTAGAGTCTAAAAGAGGAATGTTTTATTGAAACAAACATTTTTGGAGAGTCTGCTCCACACATTATTCTAAGTGACAGCAGAATCATCTTATTGTGTAAAGAGGTGAGAATGACAGAGGTGCTGCATACAGAGACAGTGGTCACACCCTCTCAGTAGCAGCAGAAAAAGCAAACCTAGCACATCAAAGATCTATGTTTCACCTTCGCTCCTTTTTCCACTGCTTTCTCTTCTTCTGGTAGGATTCTAATGCCTGGTGCACAAAATGAATAATCTTATATCACCTGTCCATAAGTGCTTATTTTGCAAATGACCTTGACATTTTTATTATTATTTCTATTGTTATTATTATACTTAGTTACTGATGGGCCCCTCTAGCAAGAGTACTAGCCAAGAAAATTGCACTTTGTATGTGATTTTAAATGTACCTGTCTGATTGTTGTCACACCTACTATGAAAAGACTTTTGGGAAAGGTGAGCAGATTTGGATGAAGCTGGAGATAATGGACATGAACAAAAATAAACACGGGATCTTTAGTTAAAATGAAATATAAATACACTTATTTAAAAATCCTTTTTCAGGCAATAAATATTTCTCTTCATCCTTTGTGTCAGCACAAATTAGGATGAAAATAGTCCTGCCAGTGCTCTAATTCTCCCAACACTGATGTGTATCTTAAGAAGCAGAAGACAATCCTAGGCAGATCCAGCAGCTGCATAAAAGATTCAGCCAAAGCAGAAGCAGATGTACACCTTCATAGGCAGTGGATATTAGCAGTGTTTTCCAGCTTCATTATTCCCAGCTGAGGATCTTCCTCCTCATGCTCTTGAGGCCTGTGTTTCCAACCCCTCCCATCTTCCTCTTGCTAGCCTTCATGAGCCAGCTTCATTTATTCTGCTTACCATATCCTCCTTTACTTGTCTCTTTCCACAGCTCTCTAGTGTTTTCTACATTTTCTTAACTAACTAAACCACTTGCACTTTGTATCCAGCTAGTGTTTACCAAATTTTAACTATGTGTTTAGAAAAAGCCAGAAAAAAAAAACTTCATTTGTACGTTCTTGGCATTACCTAGAGCCTCTAGGTGCTTTGGCAATGTTCTTGAGGTAAGAAATAAATTATCAATAGATAGTTAGCAAAAGAGGTTGAGTTCAGTTTTCAGAGAAAATCAAAAAAGGCATTGTCCTTGATTGTCAGTCATTTTGTTATGTTTCTGCTGTGACTCTGCATCTGATACCAGTTTCAGGTTTCCACAACTGTGATTTCATGTTCTGTAACTTTAGAGTATGTCTATGTCATGGCAGGATTCCCAGTTACAAGCTGAGTCTGATAGCTTTTGGACTGGACATTTCTCTAGTCCACAGTAAGAGAAAATTATTTATGAGTGACAATTCCTACACTTACCATATACAATCTATAACTCTTAGTCTCCAAAGACTTTCAGTGACATAACAAAAAATATCCTACAAGAGTATGTTACACAGTTGTCCACAGCATGAACCATGTTACTTGAAATATGATAGAAAACACTTGTGCCAGGAAAGATTTAATTCTTATGTGGTTTTCAAGGCCCCGCAAAATGACAAAACCTTTGGGACTGACACACAATGAAATTCAACTTGGATTACTTACCCTTTCTTTAAAATACACATTTGTCAAATTGTACCTTTAGTGGTTCTTTATCTTGAAGAAAATCTCATGGAGACTATGATTAGAAACATTGTGGTCTACAGCCCCAGGCAGCAACAAAGAAATGATCAGTTCACTTAGGTGATTCCATTCACAACACTGGTTGACGAATCCCATGCAGTTCATGAAATAACTGAAGGGGATACATGGCAGTGGAAATAAGACGGATGACATCTCTCTCTTTATCCACAATGGCTTTTGAAAATCTAACACAGAGAAAAATGACTCTCAGGCCCAACCTTTATAGAATAGAATTCATCTGACTAAATATATGGGGTTTTTTTATCTTCAAAATTTTTGAGAAAGAGTCAATCACTCTTTGGAGTTTTCATGCATTGTGCTTTACAATTTGCTTTCTTATTGACACTTGTTTATCATGTATTTTAGGTTGCATGGAGTATTTCAAGTCTGTTTCACTAATTAAGAGATAAACAAGCTTTCTCAAAATCTCAAACCCTGGCAAGGTTACTCATGGTAAGGTCTGACAAAGAGGATAGGAAAGGAGGAAGGTATAGAGCTAGGCCAGCATAAATGTTAGGACTGCTGCCCATCCAAAGCTGTATGCTGCCCCTGGCAGCTGTCAGAGTTATCTGTGCCAAAAGCCAGATCTACATCCTCTAGATAAGGACTAGCAGATAATTTTCAGTACAAGTGAGTGGAAATTCTAGCAAATATCCAGAAGCTGAGTTAAGGAAGGAGTAGTTGTTGTGGTTTCTTTCAACATAATTTTTAACTTTCATTGGGCAAGAATTGTCAAAAAGGTGCGTGGTCTGAAGTGCTTGGGTCTTTATTTCAGGGTTAAATGATGTGATTTTTTAAAAAAATCTTTCATTTGTGACAAAAATTAGCAACTTCATGAGTTTAATAAATAACAGTTGCACTTATCTTTGCCTTTCTTCTCTTCTCTATAGTGAATTGCTCAGGTAAGATCAACTTGCAATTAGATTTTGAAATATCTTCAAAAATGCACTTCTACAGGATTCAGAGTCCCTTAACATTCTGAAGACAAGACAACACATTATCCCAAGATAACCTTACAATATGACTTTATGACACATTGATAGAGCTGCATTCACAATATAGATGGATTTCCATTCACTGTCTATTAAAGGTGTGCACACAAGCAGTGTTCATGATGCATCTATGACCTCACACATGCACAGTTCCTTAGTTTGTGCTGATCTATTCTTCTGCTCAAGCCCTCAGTGATGTTTCACACAAAGGGTGTCAGACAGCTCGCTCTGGCCCCCAGGTTCTTGGTCCAATATCATTCAAGGTGTTGGTCATCAACTGTGTAAGAAACCTCCTCATGTGAGAGCTGAAATGCTTGAAAGGACGTTCTTCTCCAACAGCTCAAATAAATGCATGCCTGGAGATAAGGACATTCCTTCTGAAAGTGGAATGTTGAGAGATGTACTTTTCATCAGAATCATTTAGGCAACTTACACTATTTTGTGAGGCTCTTACATAGCATCACTTATGTATTTTCTTTTACTAACCAGCTGGGAGATATGGAGCTTAAGTGTTATACAATACCAGCACTGATTAGCAAAACAAGAACATGTTTACCAGTTCTAGAAGCGAAAAATAAATTAACCAGTACAACCAGCAGCTGTCAATAACAGAAATGACCCTAAAGCAAACCATTCACTCGGAGCAGAATCACCACCAGTAAGCTCAAAAATGTTGTGACTTGTAAAATAGCTGGGATTCTCAGTGTGAGCTGCAAAGCAGATTCACAAAATATTTTGCAAAATAAAAGGCACCTCTGATCCCCATCAGTCTTAAAGTCTGACTCTCCTGGCACCCATGAGAGCAGGAACTCTCAGAGCTGAACTTGGGAGGTGAAGAACAAGGTTCCATTGGCTAATAGCAAAAGTGCTCAGGTGTTTTAGGAACATCTCAGAAATATATGAAGCATAGAAAGAAGAGGCAATTTCTTCTGTAAAGAGTTTCTCTTTTTGACTACCTTGCAATACTGCTTGGTTTTGTGCGTGTGTACCTCTACATGTATGCCTCCAAGTTTAACAAACATAAGTGGTTCCTGTAGCAACATTAAACAAAACAAACAAACAAACAAAAATTAAAAATAAAAAGTTCTGAAAAAATATAAACATCTGGTTTTCTAATATTTCACTATCGTTATCCTCAGTATTTTGGTTATCTTTTAGTTTTCTTCCCAGTCAAAATCATGTCTGCAAAGAACAAATTTCTCTTGTTTCTATCACACACACATGTAAACATACAGAGACAACAGCTAACATACTACAAGAGCAATATCTGATTGAACGTCTGATAGGATTGAACATCTGATTGCTGTTATTCATGCATTACCAGAAAATAAAAAAAAAAAAAATCAGACATAATGAAATGTATTTAGGAAAGTAAAATGGTTGAGGTATTGGGGACAGTGAATGGGGATGGATGAGGCAAAATCATTAATGAGACATTTAAAGGAAAGGAACCATCTGTCTAATTCTGACAAGAAAAGAAAAATAAATAAAAAAAGACTCATCAGGATGAACAATGTATTAGAAGCACATAAGTAATACCTTCCCTAAATCTTTTCTTGGCTTCCAGTGCTTTTGGAAAGTGTCAGTTCTTTGTCATGTCTGTTAAGCACATTCGGGGGGGGGGGAAAGGGTGGAGAAGGAAAAAAAGAGCAGAGAGTGAACTTAATCTTGGAATCCTTAAAAAGTCGCCTGCATGCTTTTTTCTAGCCTCTGGTGCAGCAAACCATGTTGCTATGGTAAAATGGGTCAGAGCAGTAAGCAAGTTAGCTTGTGCAACAAAATCAGACTCCTGGTGCAGTGATGGGAGGCACAGGCCAAAGCAGACAGTAATCTACAGCTGAATCTAGGTCACTGGGGTGCTTTGTAGCTGCAGCTGTCCGTGTGGGACTGTGATCTCCGGCAGGGCTCACAAAACTATCATGACGGCTGGGCTCCTGCTCAACGGTTACCAGTGTACTGTGGGAGCTGCTGCTTTGTCTCCTTCAGAAACAAATTATAATTTTAGATTTTTTAATTATGGATGCATATGCAGGCAGCATGTGTCTGTGTGTTTATTATGTATGCACACTTATTTTAAAATAAAACATACTCACCAGGCACATGGCCCATATTTTGGGAACCCATTACACAAATTAACATTCACACTCCAAATGATCATTATCACATATTTATGGGAACTATGTATCCCACTCCATGAAGGCTATAGAGATCTGCAAGCACACATAAAAAGTATTTCCCCCAGCATACCTAATGAATCCCCCCTCCTCAGACAAATGCCCTCCCAAAAAGCCTGGGAAAAGAAAAAAGGCTTTTGAGAATGTCAGGGAGGAGGTCCCACAGCTCAGTCTCTCACAAACATATGCTGATACATCCATCAGTAACTTACATAGGTCACTCCAGAGGTAATACCTCCTATTTATTTCAATGGAAACCACAACAGGTACAAAGAGCACAATAACACTATTTGAACAAATTCTCAGCTACAAAGTGCTATTTTTTTTAACATAGTCTCCACTATTAGCTATGTATTTTTGCCAGCAATGAAGAAGAGCCTGCATGCTGCACTCATAAAAACATGCACCAGTAGACATGACCCACTGCTTCATAGCTGCTATGACAGCATCACTGCTAGGAAAATGTTGCCCATGCAGTCCATCTTTCAACAGCCTGAATGGTTGGAAGTCTGAAGGCACCAAATCCAGACTACATGGGTGAGTGTGCTAAAACAGGGTAGCCAAGATCGGCAAAGTGCTCCACAGTCTTCACACTGATATGAGGTCTGGTATTACTGTGTTACAAGAGAAAGGTTATCTGCTTCTTTGGCTTGACTCTGGAAGTTCAAGCACTTAGCTTAGCCAGCATCGTGATGTAGCAGTGTTTATGGTTTATCCAAGCTCCAGGAAATCCAGAAGGATCACCACTTTCCTATCCCAAAAGACAGTGCACATGACTTTACCTGCGGAGGGCTGCACCTTGAACTGTTTCTTTGATGGGGAATTCACATGACTCCACTCCATGGACTGCCATTTTGACTTTAACTTGTTGATGTTACCATGTCTCATCACCAGTAGATATGAGATTCAGGAAACTGTCATCTTTAGCCTCATATTGGTTCAATAGGTCCTGACAAACTTGCATATGGTGTTCTTACTGTTTCTCTGTAAGCATTCATAGTACCCACCTGGAGCAAACTATGCAATATTCCAAAGTTTCCCCCATCATTTCCAATGCATTGAAGCAGATATTCAGCTCCATACATAGTTCCCTGGTTATAATCCACTGATTCACATGGATGAGCTGGTTGAGATGCTCTACATTTCACCGTGTGACAGCTGTGAGTGGCTGTCCAGAATATGGCTCGTCTTTCATGTCACTTTTGCCAATGCTGAAATGCACCATCTATCACCTCACTGTGCTCACATCTACCGTTTGGTCTCCATAAACATTCAGCAAGCATCTATGAATGTCAATGGGAGCCATTCTTTCTACATGGAGGAATTCTATGACACATCTTTACTTCATATGCACTTCCATATCAGATACCATTCTGTCAGACTATCCCTCCGCTGCTCTCTGTCACATGGCAACAAAATGTAATGGAATACTGTTGGGAAGGTTCAACTTCTACTGCCATACCACTAACATCCTCCTCTGACATCTGGGCCAATATAATAAAAAAGGAGGAATTAATTTAAGTGCAGCCCTCACTATAATTTACTCTTCTGTGATTGCTTTTTGTTTTGTCCTGTTTGTTAGTTTTCTTTAAAAAGAAAAAAAAGAAAAAAAAAAAAAAAAAAAAAAAAAAAGGAGAATTAAAATTGGTTAAAAAAAAGCCAAGGAATGGGGCCAAATCAGGAGCATAAGTATGCCAGCATACCCCCACTGATGCTGAAGGAAGTACACAACATTAACTAGGCTACAGAATGGACATATCTGAGTCCTCTCTCGAGGGGACGCGAAATGACCCATAACAGAGATTCACACAGAACACAGGAAGGACATCAATATACACGACAGAGTGGGTACTTTTTTTCAGTACACAGGCTATGGTGTCACTGGGATTTCCTGCCTTTATCCTTTTTATGTTGAGAAATTCTGTCTAGGAAAACAAGGTTTTGCTGGATACTCAGCAGAGATTCTGGATACATCCCCTGCACACAGATGTGTCAGCCTTCAGTGGATATGGGGTGAGATGGGAGCTCCCAGGTAAAGCAGATTTGCTGTGCATGCAGTGATTGAATCCACAAGAAGCACATGTGGGGTTGCAGCTCCCCAGGAGCCTTAGCTTCATGACATATGTGATGAATAGTTCTTATCTTCTACACACTGTAGGTCTGACACACCTAATGCCAAATATGTCACTGTCATATCTCTGATTTTTTTTCCATCTTTTGTAACAATCTGGCAAAGACTTACAGGTAAAAAGTGTTAGTGAAATAACTAAATATTTGGATTTGGATGTGGTTTTGGGATAGTACTGGATAGATGTGGCTTCTCCCTGTGATAGCCACACAAAGTAGATGTTTCCACTTGAGGCAGCTACACTGGACCAAGCACAGCCAGTGCCCCTGTTTTTTGGTTGTTCTTTTTTTCTTTTTTCACATCTCTCTTATTGCGTGAAGATTTTTTGCCCATTTCCAGCAAGCATGAGGGCAGAGGAAGTAGGAGGGACAACAATAATTCTGAATCTCAGAATCAGTGGCGTTCTGCAAAAATCTGGTATGACGAGGAAGTTCTCATTCTAAAAACCCCACATGGTTGCTGAGAATAGAAACGTGATAGAAATAACTAGACCAGGACTAATCCATGACAAGGTCAACATTCATAGACAGAAGAGGCATTAGAGCTTATTCAACGAACTAAACAATTAAAATCAATTTTGCTTTCCTAGAAAACATTTAACAATCCATATTTTTAATGGAGGTATTTCAACCCTCACACAAAGGAAAGGTTTCTTACACAGCTGAAGACCAACTTTTAGAACTGTGCGTGACAAGAAGCTGGTGGCCAGAGCAAGCTGATACTCTATGTAAAAAATGCCACTGGCCAAAAGAATAAATTGGCATAAACTAAGGAATAGTGGGCATCTATGAGGTTAAGTCATGATCACTGCATGCGTTCATAACTTTCCAGATGCCTGAGAAAAGATGCGATAGGAAAAGACCATATTTCCAATGTCACTTTGTAACTGAAATGAAATCTCTCATTTGTTTGTGCAAAACGAGTAGCATCATTCAACAACACTGGGCAACTGCCCACACTACTGAACAGCAGCACACAGAAATATCTTGCAAGTACTGGAGGTAGATACGCATATCATACACAAGCAGTATGATGCATTCATACATTTGTTCAAGAAAGATGTACCAACAAACAAAAGGGAACGAGAAAAAGATGTCATGACATGTTCAAGGACAGCTTCCTGTCCTGACAGTCACTCAGAACTTTGCCTCTTCTCTTAGCAATAAGAAAGATTTTTTATATCATAAAAGCCTTGACATTCTGTCACATACACTTCACCTTTTTTTTCCTAAATTTCCACCAAAACTTTTCTCAAATGCTTCAGCATTCTTCTCCATGATTATTCAGTGATACATGAATAGTTCAGGAAACTCATCTGATAAAGCCAAATGATGAAAATATTTGTCTACCAGGCATTGTCTCAGTAAAGCAAACAAACACCACTTTGTTCAAAGGAGAGTCAAATTCATCATTGGTTAAGCATTCTGCATATGAGATTTATGCCTAATATCACCAGCACAGACTCATTAAAAGATATCCCCAGAGATATAACGATCTGCTTTTGTGTTGATAAAATTCTTTTCATGCCACTGAGACTCCAATAGCCAAGTCTAGAGAATGACAGGCACGGAGACCAGGCGGGGAGGCTTACCTGGGTGGAATGGGAGTGAGAGAGTTATGATTTTCATTATACCATCCTTATATACACAGCATAGAATCTGCAGTTTGATTTTGATCAAATATGTTCTGAAAGCATTTTGCCTGTAACAGAATGCCTACAAATATCTGCGAATAAAACAGAGGAAAACAAAAGCAAAAAAAAAAAAAAAAAGAAATAAAAAAAAAAAAAAAAAAAAAAAAAAAAAAATAATTTCATACTTGCAAATACCTTTAGCCTTCCTGTTTCCAAAAAAAAAAAAAAAGGCAGTAAATCACAAACTCAGGGGACTCCACAGCCATTTACCAAGTGGAAGGATCCCAGGGTGTGGGGAGGGAGGAACAGTTTTATGGGCAGAAAGTAAACATTCCATGGAAGCAAAATCACCAGATAAATCCCAAGCTGCAGTCAATCTGCACATTCCACTGTTAAAGAGCCATGAGTTCCTGATAAGGGGTCGTTTTCTTACCCCTGGACAAACTGGCAATTCATGGAAAAGAGCTAATTAACTCTTACGTATTGGAAGAACTGAATGAAGTACCTGACAAGCTTCTGTCACACTCCCTTCTCAGAGCAGAGTGGAGTGATCATCACTGGAGAAGGGCTGCAGGAAAGGCACTCTGATAAACATTTTTCTTTTTTTTTTCTTTTCTAACCATACAAAGTGGGAACTGTTTTCAAATGAAGAACAGAAGGGGAAGGGAAGGGAAGGGAAGGGAAGGGAAGGGAAGGGAAGG
>NW_024884142.1:39616216-40040103 GCF_019232065.1 Centrocercus urophasianus
AGGGAAGGCAAGGGAAGGGAAGGGAAGGGAAGGGAAGGGAAGGGAAGGGAAGGGAAGGGAAGGGAAGGGAAGGGAAGGGAAGGGAATCTAGCTGGATAAATAATTACTAGAGCAAAGCTTTTATTCAGGCTTTATCTAAATGAAATACAGATAAGACTTGCATAAATGTGAATCCTGTAAGATTGTGCCCAGATGCCCATGAAAAGACGCATCTTCCTTGTTGAAAAATGGCATTATAATGGGAGCAATATCATATATATGGTCTTCTCAAATGGGAGAAAAGTAGAAACACCAAACACTTGAATGCACATGGAAACTTTAGCATTCATCTCCTTGTCATTTAGTACATATATTATTCCTCCATATTTTTTTGTTACCTAGAATGAAATAATAGGAAGATTAACTTAACTGTTTTTACAACTAGTAACTATGTTGGAGGATGCAAGCATACATATGATCAATTTTCCATCCTGAATCTCAGGACTGTTCATGTGTGTACTATAGTATACACTGTCTTACCAATGACATTATGAATTTCATCAAAATAGTGTTGGCAGTTTCCCACTGAATCACTTAGTGTAACTGTGGACTCCTCTCTTGTTTACAGATATCAAGGAATGCCTTAACAGAGCAATTATTGCTTCATACCACTTTGGATACTGATGGAGTGGAAAAAAGCAAACATCTGAAGCTCGTTCCTGTCTCTGGAATGTGTTAGGAAAAGACCAGTCCCTCAGTCCGTAAAAAGGATTAAATCCCTCTTCTACAAAACAAACCCTATGGAGAATCTTCAGTACTCAGGCAAATACTATTTCAAGAGATTCTTCAGCAAACAGGCAAGAAGTTTTCTGCAAATATACCAAAAACTGAATGCATGACAAAGATTCAGCCATTAAGTGTGTAAATTAAGGGTACTATGGCAGTTACAGTCAGTCAGTAACAGTTTTGACTCAGTAAATGACTACAAGGTCCAATGGTAGCAGATACCTGCTGTAGAAGTATTATCTCTGGTATCCTCAAACCTTTTCCTTTGGAATTCTTCACAGTGGGCTATGGATTAAATCAGTAGCAAGTTGACAAAGAATTTGAAATAAACAGAAAAATTGCTAGAGCACGCTGGCCTTGGTACAGAGAATTTGGGTTCTAACTGTGCAAAATAAAATAATGAGAATTTTAAATAGAAATACTTTAGGCAAAACATAATGTCTGGCAAGGTTACTGGGGAGGAAGTATCTCATGTCATCCATGTGGAAGTCTCCAGTTGGAACAAAAGCTTCCTTAGCCACTCAGTAAGTGACTAAAGTTATAAACATTTATATCACAGTTAATTTACTTTCAACTCTCATTTAGAAAGCTTCTGTTGCTCTGTTAGAGGATATGCTAAATGTCATATTCACAATTCTGGAAAGTTACTGTCAACACTTTGCTATGAATGGATATTAATTAATACTGAATTGCAAGGACTTCCATAAAACTTTAATGGATACCAAAAAAAAAGAGAAAAAGGGGAAAAAATTAAAAAAAAAAAAAAAAGAAAAAAAAAAAAAAAAAGGAAAAAGGGTTTATGTTCTGTGTTATTACGGAATGGTTTTTCACTTACAAAATCAAAAATTGCCAAGAACTACCTCAGCTAGTAGCCATTTGTTTCAAGCCAATACTGACTCGTGTCATATAATGAGGGAATATTAAATTTGGTAATCTCACTGACACGTGTTAGGTCAGCATTGCCAAGAAACACAGAACTGTCTCCTAGAAATAACCCTTCTCATCATAGCTGCATTGCACGGTGCCTAAGAAAACCGAACCTCTAATGAGAAGAGTGGCAGGAAAAAATCTTCCACAGACTTATGGAGGAGGAAGGTGGCAGACAGTGGTAAAGATGATTGTAACACTTCCAGAATTTCCTGAAAGTGTATTTTATTGATCAGAAACTGAGGTCAATAAAATAAATGGAGACTTAAATTTGATAACCAAAGTTGCTGGGGAAAAAAAAAAAAAAAAAAAAAAGTAAAAGAAAAATTAAATATTATGATCAGCCCAGTAATGTCAGACTACTGAAAACCTCATGGAAGCCATTTGTGACTTATGCAACTCTTTCATAAGAGTAAATAAGGAAGAGAGTAAAACCGAGAATTGCAACATGAAAGAACCACATAAAAGAGCCATGAGTCAGTTATAACATGAGATATCAAAGACAGACAAAATAAAGACTGGTTTAGCAGATTAATAGACCTGAAAATTTAAAAGATTGTGTCAAAACTGCAGAGGATTCTAATATATAGATGACTATCAGAGACTGAGATAAGGATAGTTGAAGAAGAAACTATAAACTATGTTTAATGGATGATGTGATCAATATGGTATGAAAATTACCTAGAGCAATCATGCATCAAAGATTCTTGGTTACCTGAAGGATTCAGTCCATCTTCCATAAAGAGACATAATGAATCCAAAAAATAAAAAGTGAAAACACTTTTAAAAGAAAAAAGTGTCTTTATGTAATGTGGGTATAAGATAATTCTTTGAAAAGCAGTTTTGAAAGATAACTATGTGTGAAACAAAGATATGAGATTGTCAGCAAGAAAAGATAAAATTAAACCTTTTTTACTATTAGCCTACAACTGTGGAGTGATAGAATGAGTTAGAAAAAGAAAAAATCTATGTAGCAAAAGCACACTCAGTTTTATGAGAGGATTTATCTATGGAAGACTCAGACATTGGAAAGCACTGAAAAATACTCAAAATGGTAATGGAAAAAAAAGTGACCATACCATGAAATGTTAGCCTTTCCATTGTGTATTTATGAAAAGGAAGGAATAAACTAATTTCAGTACTTGAGAAATTAAATTACATGAGAAAATGGAGATCAGAAATAGCTACAAGGAAAAGAGAACAGTCAAATGTCAGGTATCTACAATCTGCAAAATGATAATCTGCTACAGACTTAATAAAATTTGTTAAAACTCTTTTAACAAGTAACAGCAAAAATAGCTTTCTGTCAATGTGCATAAAGTCATATACACAGGGTTACATTAATTTTGAAGATCTAGGAAAATGTGATTATATATATCAACACATTATGACTGTGAATGTCAAGAAATTTTAAATAATCAGTAATAATTGTTATGAAGCAAGAGATTAAGGCACACACACACACACAAAAAAGTAAGGAAGCTTCTTGTTTTTCCATAAAAAATGCCTAGCTTATAAAACTGCCATGAATGTTTCAGTTCCATGAATTCATCTTAGGAAAAATTCTGTGCCACCACAAAGGAAGACTCTTGTCACCTTCAGCCACCTCCTCCTACGTCTGTTTATCTGAATCTAGTACTCACCTGGCATTTCAGCAAGACTATTCAAATCACTACACTCAGAGAAAAGTAATTTAGAACAGAATAATTTTCCAGCTTATTTAGTCAGCTGAGTCCATTCATCAAGTAGTTAAGAAACAGAGGAGCACAAAGAATCCAAAAAACAGAAAGAGATACTCTCTTTTTGCTGACAGTGAGCTGCTAGATTTTCTCCACTGTCAAACAGAGCCATACTCTGAGAATGACCAACCTAAAGACATAAGATCAATACAAGGATATTTTTCTTAATTAAGCGAGAGAACTAGACAGAGAAAGACACAGAATGAGAAAGTATGGATTTATAATTTAAGCATTAAGAGAAACCACAGAATTTAAACAGTAAATCTGAAAGAAAAAAAAAACTATAAGAAATTTAATACTGGACAAATCTGCAGGTTCTGGTATCTTTAGTGGGATGTTAAAGTTAGGATGGTAGACATCAAGTGAGAATCTCAAGAAGAATTATTCCTACAGTTAGACTTCTTGACTGATTCAAGAGGCAGTGGAGAAATCATGTGGAGTCTGACTCAATTTTTCAAAGTAGGATCTGAAAGAAGACTGAAGAAATATTCCCGTGGTCTGAAAAGGTAAAAGTAAATTTTGAAGAGATTTCACATTATGGTGTATGATATCAGGAAAGAGAAGAAATTGCAAATGGAAAAAGAAAAAGGCAAAGGAAAGACAGTTCTTCTTAAAGCAGAATAGTCAGTTAATAATATTGATCATTACACTGCAAAACTAACCAATGGAACTAGGTACTGTGAATGTGACAATTAACAAAGAGTACAGTTAGAAATGAAATTATTTGGTGAACAGCAGTATCAAAGGAATGTCACTTTGAGAAACTGACCTGACACCAAAAAAATGAGGGAATGGTTTCAGTGCTATGAAACAGAACTGGAAACTGTTAACAGATAGTAGAGAGATTGAGGTGTATCTGGTACAGAATGGATAGAAAGTCAGACAGTTTGAATAGAAAGGCAAATAGCCTGTAGAATCAGCAATAGCCAACACATGTGGAGGCAGTCACAGCAGAAGGGCATAAGGCTGTGTGTTATTTTGTCTCCTAAGAAAGTAACCTTTTTGCAGAGGCCATGTGATCTTCCTAAGAAATTGCAGAGAAAAATCATAATCTGTTCAAGAACAGAAAATAAAGAATAAAGTTCTGATTATGAGTCAGAGTCAAGCCACTGTCTTAATTCATTTACTTGCTGAATGCTCGTGAAAGAAGCCTAAAAGGTAATACTTGTTTTTCTTCCAAATGAATGATGAATGAATTTCAAAATAAATAGTACAGCTGATTACAGTGTAATTTCTGGAAACACAGACAAATATATTGTGACACATAACTAAATAGTGACTTGCCTGGCTCAAAATCAAAACAAGTCTTAATTTATGCAGTAAGCATGAAATGAATCCATGCAGTGAAGTCATACAAGCACTTCTGTAGGAGAATAAATACCATCAAGACACTTCAAAATAATGGGACAGGAAGCTTCCTGCCGGCTTGTTTTGAAGAACAGTCTACAAATACAGAAGATCAAAGGATAACTCAAACCTAGGGGAGTTCCTTTTGTTTAGAGAAGGAACTTCCTTCAGAGGATGACCCAGCTCAGCTAATCTATGTTTCTATCCTGAAACACTAGGCAGAAGACATATCTTATTGTATAGAGACCTAAGCCTTTTCAAGGGAAACTTATGCTTGATGACTACGATCCATGATAGACTGTCTCGTTACTACAGCTCTTATCAAATACCAGCCCAAAATAATTGAATAAATAAATTAGGAGCTAATAACCTTTTTTAAGAACAATTAAGATGAATCTATCTTCTTCAAGATTTTGAAATTTTTTCTGGATAATTCCCTGATATAATACCCCTGCATCCTGATATTACTTAGAGGCTAGTCTTGTTTCAAGCAGGAGATCAGTCTAGATAGCCTCCAGAGCTCACTTATGATCTAAATTATTTTATCATTGAATGATTTTGTCTGCCATGGGAGCTTATGAAGACCAGATTTTAAAGTCAATGTCCTTAGGAAAACCAAATCAGAAACAAAAAAATGTTTGGAATGAATCTGAACAACAACAAAAAAAGTTTGTTTCCTTAAGAAATGTTTAATTCATTCCTTCAAACTATGCTAAAGCACTGTATTTAAGAGAAAAAATAATAATCTTGTTTTTATTCATTATTTTTTCTCGTGAAGAAGGTGTCCTAGCCATCAGACCACGGAATATTTTATTCTCATATTTTCGGTTGGTTTTCTATTTTCAGTAAGCACTTTCTGGACCAAAGACAGAAACCCAGGTGTTGCATCTCCTCAGGAAATGGACTAGCCATTCTACTAGACAGCTAGTATCATTTGCCTTGCTACTCTATGCATGTGTTTTGAAGAATTTTACAGAGCAGTACAAAATCACTGGAGAAGGAAGGTAATTTCAGGATGTCCAATGAGTTTATCACAGGCCATATATTGTAATAGTTGAATGAGGGAGATAGGAACTTGACAGCTCTATGCCTTATTTTCTTTATTTGAAAGAGTGTTGAAAACAGAGCCATAATTCATGTTTCATTCAGTAAATAAAGGCATTTTAATTCTGTACTGAATCTAGCCTTTAAGAATGTTGTTGTATGTCCTGATTTCTGTACAGAGTTCCCTGGCATGGTTCGAAAACCATATAAGGAATCAGTGTGAAATGAGGTCATTTATGTCTTTTTAATAAACTATTGATTTGGTCAGTGCACTCACAAATAAAGATGAGCATATATTTGTACATGCAAAAATGCCTGGAATGCTTTTCTGGAGAAAATCTTCTTTGATTGCTTAATTTAAACATGGTAAGTGTCTCCTTATTTTCAGGTGAATGAGAGCCACAAGTTCATTTGTTTGTCATATTCTCTCTTTGATCCCTCATTGACTAGTGTGATTGATTGTCCTTTTCCAGACAGTCTTATTTTCCCTTCATTCACTTGGAACCTAATTCAATTATGGACAACAGTAAAGCATTCAGACATTTTAACATGCATACATTTGTTCAGTGTTGCTCTTTTCAGAGGAATGATGCCATTTTCCTCAGATGAATTCTTTTTAATACCACAGGAATGCTGACTTCTAAAATTATAGTTTTATGTTGGTGCCTTTGATGCTATATATCAATATTTTTCATTCTCAGCACTTCCCACAAAGATACTTTCAAGGATGCTGAGCCTCAAAAATGACTGTTGCCATTCTTGTGAAATTAACCACATGCAAAATAAAAGATTATACTTCGTATAGACAATTTATCACTTCAAAATAGAAACACACTGCTCCAAACCAATGCTGAAGTTAATTTCATTCTATTTAATGCAGTTACTCCAGGACTTACTTCAACTAACTGCATAAAACTATGTAGGAAAAAAAGAAAAAAGAATTTAGACAAGTTGTGTTCCCCACCATGTGAAACTAAGCAATAACAGAACTTATCTAAATAACATACTGCTTAGCTTAAGAGTATATGTATATTGTAATCATATTTTCCAGCATACAACTGTCTTCCAGAAGTACGTGTACAGAAAGAACGACTAAACGAATAATCACATTTAAGCTCCTAAATGTAATCTAACTTTGGAAACATGAATATAAATATGTTAGTTAGAAATGTAAGCTGTGCTATCTCAAAAGAAAATAAGCTTGACAATAAGCAGATTAATAAAATAAAAATCAAATTCTGATTCAAGAGACAAAATGAGATAGATATACTGTATGCCTGTGTCTAACTGTTCTTGATGTTGAATGAAACAGCCATTGGAGAAGGTCTTTGGTGAGATGAAGATAGGAGCTTGAGTCTTCAGCCTTTACCAGGCGAATGCATCAACTGAAAATAAATTAGTATCTCTCACATTCTGTCTTCAGGTGGGAAACAGACTGCTTCTCCTGCTTCTCCTTCCTTGAATGAAGCAAAAAAACATCTTTCTCTCTCTGATTAGAAGCAAACAGCTAGGAGCGAAGGCGATGTCACTTTGAATATATTCAGTAAAGGACCCTTTAGATGCACTGAAGTCTCCTAACCCAGAAGTCTCAAGATAATTTTCATGAAGACTATGGTAAGCAGATGCAAACAGTAGTACCCAACTGAAGGAGATATGTTATCTTATCAATTGCATTTATGTCAATACCACTCTGCTACTCACAATCAGAACGAGAAAAAAGTTGATCTGAATGTTTTAGAACAGACACGGTAAAGACAAAGAAAATGCTAGGAAAAAAAAAAAAAGAAAATGCCATTTGTTGTAACAAATTCTTTGACACATTTCAGAAAACGTGTTAAAAAAAAAATAAATACAGTGCAGATGGAGGAAATGATTCAGGCAAAGGCAAATGGGGCAGGAATGTCAAAGGCAGAAGTAGCAGGAGCATCCCTGATGCGACACGCTCAGGCACAGCATCTAGACCTGGGGCTTTACTGCTGGCGCTTTCATCCTACTTTCACCTCATTCATCCCTGTGCTGTGTGGAATCCTTGTCACAGCCATGGTGAAGAAAATGGCAAAGCCCAAAGGGAAAAATGAAAGGGCTCTTTTGTGATTTTTCCTTTTTCAGCTTTGTGGGAGATTGAGACTGAGCTTTGTCACAGGCTAGTGGCCTGTGACAGTGGTCTAGGGAGATGAGCATTCTCCAAGCAACAAGGCACAAAGAGAGAGAAAGAACTGCTGTAATCAAGTGGGAAAGGGGATGGAATACCTTCTTTAACTTTCCTGTAAAAATAAAAGGGTATTATTATTCTTAGTTAGGATAATCATCTGTCTCTAATGGGAGACAGCCCTATTTTAATGTTTCCTGTAAATAAAAATAATTTAAAAAAGAAAGGCCCTGCAGGACTGTGAAACTAATTTGAACCCCTCTCCCTTAAAATGTCTCACAGTAAAACTTTCCAGCATGCTCTGCTTACGCTGTTCATACACATCACCTACCACAGAAATTGCTTAGGTGGAAACCCTACCATTGTTTACAGTTTGCACTCTGATAGTTAAGGACAGGAGGGAAAAAATGCCACTAAACCACGTGAAATTAGAGGGGGGGTTATGTGGGCAGAAAGTGATGAATCAGACTGATATTTTGGAAGAGTTACTCGTGTCTAAGAACTGTTAGGTCAGTTCTTTAAGAAGTTCTTCATACTGCTATGTTTTGACTTATACATGTTGATGACAATGTGCAAACCTGCTACACTTTTCAGGAGTAAATGTGAGAATCTACAGGAATTCCTTTTGAGAAAAAAGACAGTGGCAAAAAGCCACACACATTTCCCATCAAACAGGAATGGACCACTGCCCAAAAAGAAGACAACCTGAAAACAGATCTTTTGCTGCAAGTACTTTTGTGTATGTTCAACTGCCTGTGAAAGAAAAGGGAAAAATATGAAAGCCAACCTAGGAGACAGAGAGGGACAGGGTTATGGGAATAGCCTGAAGGCACTAGCTGAATGTGGTCTTACAGGACTGTGAGAGTATGTGCCAAGAAATGACTGTTCTGTGTTGTCCTGAAGGCATATGAGCAGAAACTTGCGCATTCCCTGCAAACATGACTCCACTATTCAGGTCTAGTTCTACCACCAGCTTTGCCTTTTTGAAGAGAAACCATCTGAAGAAACACAACATTTGATTAACTTCAAGTGTTTAAACAGACCAGCAATTCTGCTATGATAAAAATGTCCTGAAATATTTTTGTTATCTCTAGTATGCAGTTTTTCTATTACATTTACATGATAGTGTTTGTTTTATATTTGATCCCAAATATGGCAACATACATCACGTTGAGATATTACATTATGTATGTGACATTATATAAGAACAATGATTTTCAGATAATAGGTTTGGACATGCTTATATTGAATTCACAGATGAAAATCACGTGTCTTCAGGTTTGATTACAAATTCCAAAATCACACTGAGTCTCAAAAATGCAAACAGTTAATGTTTGTATATTTTACAAAAGTCAAATAAAGATGCAGTTTGAAGATTTTTACCTTACTTAAGGAAGGGTAATAAGTCATATCATTGCATTCAAATAAAAAGCTTTCTGCAAAAGTTGATAGGCAAAATCAACTATTCTTCATAAATTTGTCTCTCTCTACATATAATTATTTTCTTCCAAATATCCAGTAGGCACATGTGAAGACTGTCATGGTTTTATGATTTTTGTTATCTACATTCCACCTCGTAACATCATGCAGTGCACTGGGAGTTAAAGAGTTAATGGCCCAGTTCTGTGGATCGTGAGTAGTTCCCAGTACCTGTCTCAGAAGAGGAGAAGAACTACATCTCCTGGAGGGCTGTTCACTGTTCTGTTACTGTTCTCCAGTCAGAGGGAAAGATAAAGCCGTTCACTGATCACAAAACATTCCTTTTCAGTCTTCCAGCTCGTTTCTGTTGTGGGTGCCATATCACCTCAGCTTAATTAGAATAAGGCTTTTGCTTTAAAGACACTCTTTCTCATTTTATTTGCTTTCTTATCTTCAATTCCAATTATATTATATTGTATCATAGTGCATCTTGCTTTCCGATATCATACTTAGTAAATTAGTTTGTTTATCCCCAGATTGTTGCCGCTGTTTTGTTTTTAGGCCCATCTTCCTTCCGTTTTTCCCTTTCCCCTTTCCCAGGGCATGGGTCCATGGGTCCCCCTGCCCCTATAGTCATGGAACCAGGCTGAACCAACCCATAAATCATTGACAAGATCCATTCAACCATCATTGCAGCTCACAGGACTGTAGTGCTCTAGTAGAATGGAAATGTCTCTGAAGTATCCAAACACCCTAGCTAAATAACCCTTGTCACACTCATATTTGAAAAGCTTGCAGTCATTATCATGTTAACACACAATACATCTCTGATAAGGAAGTTTTGTTCTCAGGTTATGAAAAAACTTCAGGGCAATCATTTTTACTCAAGTCACATTTCCTAAATCCCATGCTAAGTAGTTATTCTACATAGCGTTACAACACCCAGGCAATAATCCATCACAGTCAGCTTGTGCATCCCACTAAGGAATCCCAGCATAACTGATGCTATTATTCTCTTAAATCTATGTATATGGTGAGACATCCCTAGTGAAACTGGCCCTCATTTTACATTCTTTCAAAAGTTTATTTAGTATCTTCTTAAATTAGTTGTATCAAACAATGTAATGTGATTATAATGCTTTCAAATAATACAAAATCCAGAGTTGCTGGAAGTGCCATAACATGCTAAAAAGCCTAGATAAACTAACAGTCTCTGGGCAATTTTGTAGTATGATCGATTTGTGTTCATTCTGCTACATATCTTGCAGTCTTGTGTTCTTCCCCATTCTATAACAGTTCTTCTGTAGAACTATTTTACTACAGATATGAGTTTTCAGAGAAGTGTTAATCACTTGCAGTAAGCCAAGTTGAAATTCAGTCAAAGCAAGACAGAAATAATATGCATGCACATAGAGCAGAGAAGCTCAAATCTCTCAGCAACGTTTAAGAAAAAGCAAGGTAAGGGAAAAGTAAAAGCTAGACTGCATTGCCACTGTTGTTAACGTACAAAAAAATTTTAAACAGTATGTGCAAGGCCACATCAGAGAGACTAACAGCATGAGACATGTCCATAACTTTTTTATTAGTCCCTCTGGCACTACTTCAATGCAATAAGCAAAATCTCTGTTAGCCTTAAATTCTTGGATGCTTTAGCATAGTTGCTATTAGGACAATGTCCTATTAAATGATGCTGCAGAGCAGATCGACAGCATGACATTGAGCTCAGTAAAGAATATCTGCAGCTAGGAGCCTTCCCATCAGAGCTGATGGGGCTGTAGGTGAAGAAGGGCAACATGAAGCTCTCTATGTACACAAGGAGCTCTTGTGGGGTTCATGAAATGACCTCCACAGAGCTGGAATAAAAACTACAAACAAAAATGAACCATTTCCAGTGAGAAATCTGTTAAAAACACTAATCACTTGCATGTCATGATATTCCCTGAAACATTTCAGGAATGATAAATGACAAGTGAATCAATATTGAGTCAAGTGTTAGTCATTTAATATTCTGGAGCAACGTGTCTTTAACAGCATACCGTTGTCACTCCACCGCTTTGGATGCACCGTTTTTCTGTCTGTCACTGTAGTGTCTGTTAATCAACCAGATCTAATCTGGTTTGACCCAGCAGTGCAGCACTAGAGAGCACGAATATTCCTCTTCACATCTGTAACAAAAAATGCCAACTAACATTTTCCTGACCTGAAAAAGGATTATCTTAGAAGGGAATTTTTCATCCTGCAATGAAGCACAAAGCTAATTTACAACCATTAAAACTCAAGGTGGTCTAAGGAATTTTGAAAAATATGAATCCACTGGCCTCTAATTTCTATAAATGTGATCTCTCTGTTAGATGCTAGGTTTACATGGAAGTGACAGCTTTACTGTCAATTAATATTGTACACTAACTATATTTCAATAGCAGGTTCTGAGGCAGTATCACTGCCTATAAACAGCCACAAGACACTGCATAGCACTAAGAATACTTTCAGTAATGCCTCTGCAAGATGAATGTAGATAGAGTGAAAGATATCAATTTTCAAAGCCTGGCTTAAAAAATACAGGTGCTATTATCACCTTGTAGTGGTTCCTTCTCCAAAAATCTGATTGTGTTTTGCCACAGAATGCCACAAAATATTTACTAACAATGGATGTATTATGTTTGTTCAGAATAAGTGTTTATAGGATCTTCATGGCACCAGAAAGTACAATTTAATGTTTTCCTTCAAGATAACTTAATTTCAGTCTTCCACACTGCTCTCCAAAGGCCTGGTCCCTGCATCCAGCAGAAGGCTATGAGGATCCAGTTACATAGAGCTTACTCATGGATCATTCAATCATTCAGTACATCCACAATTCACATTTCACGCCTCAAAATACATAATACCATTCAGCTTCAAAATCAAGTATGGACATGTAACAAACTGCTGTGAAAATGACTCAGTCTCTGCTGTTAAGGATGCATTATGCCATAAGCACATCACATTGTTAAAGTGGCTGTTAATATAATCAATGTCTGTTATATGGACTTCTCAAACCTAATCCATATGTTTCTATCGTTCTTCATGTCAGTAAACCTACATTTTAGGAAGACATTTAAACTTAAAATGAATAGCATATGATGGAAATAAGAAAAGAACAAAAATTTTAAAAATATATTGCATACATAAAGTTTGCACATCTGTAGACAAATTGGCATATTGTAACAAATAGACTTTTTAAGTAAATTTGCACAAATGGAAAACAATCTATCCATAATATATTCAATGAGAATTTTGTTATTGACATCTACAAAGACAGAATTTAATTGATCATTTTGTTTGTTCCTGCTGATGTTCACTTAAAACAGAAAATAGAAGTATGCAAGGGAATAATATATCTAAATTTTTTTTTATAAGTAATGTGAACACATGTCCTATACTACTAATTTTGGTACAGTTTATATGACCACAAACCAACAAGTTATACTGATGCTGCAACAAATTACTGATTAGAAACAAATTGCACAGACACAGTAGCATAGTGTAATCTTCATGAACGTAATTCATTCTACACATGAATTTGAGTATTGTGAGCTCACATATTTGAGCCATGATGAGTTAAGCTGAAATAAATCATGCTGCATGAAGCTGTACTGCAATCCACTAAATGATTCAAGGGAGCAAAGCCTTGTCAATAGTAGAATGAGAAACTTGCAGAGAAAATCCGGCCTTAAAATGACAGCACCTATGTGCTAATACAAAAGTATACACCAGCCCTATCATTATTTCTTTGTTCTTTAGGGTGTGTAAGCCATTTGAATGGCACTTGCTCAGTGTAGTGAAGACTGAACCTCAAAAAGAATACACAGACTGCATAGTCTCTCTGGTTCTTAAAGGACATGGATAGGTCTGAAACTATAATGTGGCCTCAAGTTAAATAAAAAATAGTGGGAATCTTCCTTGTCCTTTTGTCTTCGAGACAAAGCAAGAGTTGATTCTTAATGTTTGATTCCAGTAAAATTCCAATGCTTTCAATGAGAGTTTTGTCTGACTAGTGTGCATGGCTTTGTTCCAAGAAGGATTGGGAGTACAAAGGTGAAGACTATGAAATGACATCACCCTCCTGCAAAATGGTGTATGCTGTAGAACACAAAGAAGTATGTATTTGTATTTTAGTGTTTGTTGTTCCTTCAACAGGGGTTTTTATATTCTGGAGAAGCTGACCCCATCCTAGAGATACATAAAAATTAGTAATAGATTACAGGCCCCAAATGACATGGTCTCAGGCAGGTCAACTCATTTATTACTGTTGATGTAATAAGGCATCCCAGTCTGCCAGCCAAAGGGATTTTGGTTTGTGTGGAATGAAATATGTTCTCCACAATGCACATTCTTACTGTGCCTTGCTTTCCAGGCTGAAGTCAGATACCCTGCCAATTTTTAAAACATGAACAAAACTTATTTTTTTAGTTTTATATTAAAACTCTGCATCCCCACTTCCCTTTTCACAGAATCCCAGAATCATAGGGGCTGAAAGGGATCTCTGGAGGTCATCCCCCTGGTAAAGTATGTTCCCTAGGGCACACTGTGCAGAAAAATGTCCAGGTGGGTTTTGAATATCTCTAGAGAAGAACACTCCACAACAGACTCCCAGAGGGCAGCCTGCTCCACTTCTCTGTCACCCTCAAAGTAAAGAAGTTATTTCTCAGGTTCCAAATTTCCTGTGTTCCTTTGTGCTCATTGCCCCCCATCCTGTTGCTGGACACCACCAAAAGGAGCTGACTGAGATGCAGAACTCTGCGCTTGTCCTTGTTGAACCACACAAGGTTCCTCTCCACCCTGTTCCCTCACCACAAACTCTCCAGCCTGTTCAGGTCTCGCTGAATGGCAGAACACCCTTCTGATGAGTTAGCCACTCCTCTCAGCCTTGTATCATCAGCAAACTTGCTGAGGCTGCAGTCTATCCCTTCTGTCTCAGGACATTTCTGTTTAGATTTAAGATGAATGTTAAAAAAAAGAGGGACAAAGAGAAATTGAATATGTATTTTTTCTACAATCTTTGGTTATATTTTATTGTTGTAATTATTGTAAAAATATCTTGAAGCTCTGTTTTTCAATTATTATTGCTTATTTGATAAGATGAAGCACTGTATGCCATGAGCTCTTGACTTTTATGTCATTTGAGATTGAAAATATAATACTAAATCCATTAAATATTCACAAAGGGAGTCAAATAGGGTCATGGAAAGTGCTATACATTAATCATACATGTGTGGTATTCCCTTGTTAAATTATACAGCTCAGCTCTGCATTTTCTGACAAATGAGGTCAAGATGTTGCGAGCCATTAGAACCTAATTAGAGGAAATTCTTCTAGCTTTTTTAATGAAGAAAGGAAAACCTTTGGAAATGAAAATATGAAAAAAGTCAGATTATAGCAAAAATAAATGGAAAAAAATTTCAAAAAAGAAGCATGTTTATAAAGAAAAGTGTGCTTAATTACAGAGTTCACTTGGCTTGCATCCTCATGTCACCAGTCAATAAGGTTACACTATGGATAAGAACCAATGCCTTCGAGAAATGACAGATAAGATGAAAACAATGAGTATGTGATTATAATTATCAATTCCTGCTATTATTGTTCTTCAGCATTAAGTGTTAGTGGGATCAAATGAAAGAAAGACCTTTCAACACATAGCTGTACTAGAAAGTTATGAAAATCATCTGGTTTTGATGTGTCAGCCTGAACACGAAAAGATTTTTCATGTCTCAGTTGAGTTTAAACATTCTGTGACCAGGGGAAATAACAGAAAGCAATGGCTCAGTCCAAAGTAAAATAAGGCAAAATCCAAGGAATCATTCTAGTTTCATGCTGACTACATCCTTGTGGAGATAGGCAGCAAAAGATGATGAGACATGAAGGAGACATGAAGGAGTGCCTGTTCTCCCTGGAGAATACTGCTTCTTAGATCTTAACCAGCTTAGTGTAGCTTTTTACATAGCCTCTTCATAGTGAGGAGGAGATAATATTTCAATATACTCCCACTTACAGCCCTCACAGTCAAATTCCATAAAATCCCCACTACAGAACCACTTCCTTTCACATGCATTTATTTTTTTCCGGAATTTCATTTTATGGACAATCAAAATGCTTCACATCACAATAGTTTTAGTAATCCAAGGCAAGAAAACTTAATGACACTAACCTATCAACAGAATTTGACCAAAAATGCAACTGTGGGATTGTCTTCACAGCAGTGCCTTTATCTTTCACTTGGAAAAAAAATCATTGTGAATATTAGCACTTTTTTGGACAAGTGAAACATGTTTATTTTGTTTAGAATATTTAATATGGATGTTTAGTTCAATTATAAAAATTACCTTAATTTTTATATCCTTTAGAAAATTATTTTCAACAAATTATAACAACGTATGATGATCTCTTATTGTGGGAAAAGAGGGTCATTAAAGCAGACTCTGTGTTTGTGTAAGGATGTGTTTCATAGTGAGAAAAAGCATGAACACATGCCTTATAAATCAACGGAAAAGTCCCACGAGTGTTCTTGTAAATGGCCACATCATGGGAGAAACTTCAAACAGAGTCTAATTCCTAGATACCAAAATCTCTAACCAAAAGACAGAAAACCACAGGGAATCAAGCTTTTTACCTTTTGTACTAACAGGGTAACATCTTTCTTGCCTTGTCTTCCATTTTCATTTTTATTATAAAGGTAAATTGTATTATCACCACTTGGCCAGTCTGGGAAACTTGCTTGTGACTGCTGGTAAGCTCCACACATTTCATAGAGTATTTCTCTAGGAGATAGCTGTTATTTCCCGTCATGTCCATTATTGGAGCATTGGTTGGGAAAAGATATCCCATAAGACAAAAAAAGATCATGAGGTTTTTCTAGTCCAGGAGAACAGAGTGGGCAGCCGTTTCTACACATATCCATAGGAAAGCAGCTCTTCCTGCTCTGCCAGAAAATATTTTTCTTCTGGCCACTGAAAATCTACCCAAAAGTCATGAGCCTGGCAAGATGATCACAAACATGAAAACAGAATTTTCTATAACAGCAATATTTGTCTAGGAACTAGTACCACACTACAAAAATTTATTTGTCACAGTTATCCCCACTTGCTGTCCTTCAGTTCATACCATGGAGTGGTCTTAGGACACAACAAACAGCTTCCATTTCAACAAAACAAAACCAAAAGTTGTGCTTCGGTAGATCAACTAACATAATGAAATCAGAACAAGTTTTCAGTCCACAGGAGCAGGTGAGCTAGTTCAAAATAAACTCTTCCAAAATGTGCATATTATAGACATAAACTCCTCAATACCAACTTCTTTGACCTACAAATAAGATTTGTTGGATGTACCATTTGCTAAAATGGACAGGGCCTTAACAAAGAAAGGAAACTGCTGGATGATAAAAATGATGAAGTCCTCTGAATTTCAGAATCTAAAAATATGTAAATTCCCTGTTCTAAAACTAACTGTGTTAATGACAACCTCAGTGACTGATATGTTTATCTCTAATATGCTTGGGATATAGCTGAGATAGAGACTAAACATGTGAGTGTTCATTGCAATATGTAAATACTTAATTATTTACATGATTATACACAAGACGAGCTTTCTACTGTAGTCTCACTGATTTCAGTGTGGACTACATTACTCAGAAAGTGAACTCATTTAAACCAGTCGTTCCAGACATGCTCTGATTTTCTCCATTTCTGAAGATTCTTACTTTCTGCAGATTTTTTGAGTCTGTAATTCTTCAATCATTTATGTATTCTAGAGAGTATGCAGCTCTCTTGATCAAAGAGGGAGAAAAATCCATATGTGGAGATAGACACAAGTTCTTCAGTAAAGTATCTTTACCAGAGCATATTGATGTTTGCAAAGCCTTCCTTCTACACTATCTACTATGATGTAATGTTTACATAGAGCAGAAAGTTCAAAGAAGTTCTTTGCTCTTTCAGCCTCACATTTACTTCTGCAGTAAACAAGTTGAAGTATGTTACATGGTTTGTCTAAAGTTTTGTATCACTACTGTTTAAAAAACCCTTTTTCCCTTAAAAGCTGATATTAATTACCCTTTTTTTCTCTTTATTTCTGAGGAGGTGGAGTCATCTGTCTCTCTTTGTATTTAAAAGATAAGCACAGCCACTGCCTATGAGATGTTAAATTGTTTGAATATCTCAGGAATAAAATAAAAAAAAAAAAAAACAGAAATCATTCACAATTAGGATCAGTCATGTAGACATTTGAAGTTATGGATAAATCACAAGGAAATTATTCATGTTCAGTGTCACTGAACAAGAGTGTCCAAATCCATTTCCCTTTCATCAAGCTTTGAAAAAAATCCGTACAGAAGTAGCTATAAAAACAGCACTTTTTCTGTTGGTTTTCAGTCTCCTCTGTAGGTCAAGGTAATTTTGGCCGAGCAAATGCTGACTATCTTTGACTATATATGACCAAGGACCCAAAAAGCTTGAGGCTACATCTCCGCTATTAATCAAGTGTGGGCCCAGCCCAAACACTGCTATATGGGCTTCAAAACACTATAACCCTTGAGCACAGTTTTGATATGAGTCAACAGTCCCAGATCACACTTTTCTTTAAATAAAAAAAAAAAAAGTGAGAGATAACATAGGCAGAGACCTCTCCCAACAGGCAATGTGAATACAGTCACCCTTTGGGTAGCTAGGAGAGACTAGCTGTGTAGATGTGAGACATCAAGACAATTGGCTTCAGAATTAATGCACGGTGCTTGCCCTGTTTTTTGTTGTTATTGTTTAGCAGTAGTTAACCCCTTTTTTCTATACAGGAAAAAAGTACATAATTATATTCTACATTTTAGTTTCTTTCATCGCAGAATTGTTCTGACCTGTTTTTGACAATAATGTAGCAGAAAATGCAGACAGACTGTTTACCTTCAATATGAACAAAGGATCTTGTCAACCGTAGTGAGAAGACCTAAAATTATTAGCAAACTTGGCAAGATGCAGCTTTATCTTCCATATTAGAGATAGGCAAACTATGTCATTTAGCCCAAATCTATTTCCTCTCTTTTTATATACAGCTCCTCTTGGTGGACTGTACTTTTCCCCCAAAGCTTGTCCATATGTATGCAACAGTTAATTAAAGCTTTGTCCTGTGAAAAACCTTCCCTTGTCCTCAAATACTTATTTCTACTGGTTTGAATGGGAACAAACTGTTCATTGTAGGGTGGACAGAGCATTCTTAGAACCAGTTTCAGTTGATCTAATAGCCCAAGCATGAAAGCATTTGTGAGGGGACCAAGTATTAAACAGTGGGGTGACAGAGACCATCAGCTTTCAGACCTAACTATCCAGAAGAATGCACAGTATGTAAGAGGTGGAAAATTAAAAAAAAAAAAAAAAAGAAATTCACAGGACATTCTTGTAAAACTGCCAAGTATCATTTTGACCATTGCTCGCATTATATTATTATGCTTTTTAATGACTTCTTCAATTATATCAACAACAGGATCAAGTGCACCCTCAGCAAATTTGTGAATGACACAAAGCTGTGTGTGATGTGGTTAACACAGGGGATGGAATGCCATTCAGAGAGACCTAGACACACTCAGGCAGTGGGCAAAGGTGAACGTCTGGGATGCATTAAAAAGAGTGTGGCCAGCAGGTCGAAGGAGGTGATCCTCCCCCTCTACTCTGCCCTGGTGAGGCCTCATCTGGAGCACTGTGTCCAGTTCTGGGCTCCCCAGTACAAAACAGACAGGGATCTCTTGGAAAGAGTCCAGTGGAGGGCCACAACAATGGTGAAGGGCCTGGAGCATCTCCCCTGTGAAGAAAGGCTGAGTGAACTGGGCCTGTTCAGTCTTGAGAAAAGAAGACTGAGAGGGGACCTGATCCAGGTCTATAAATATCTAAGGTGTGGGGGGCAGAATGGCGAGGCTGGACTCTTTTCAGAGGTGAGTGGAGACAGGACAAGGGGAAACATCCAGAAACTGCAGCATAGGAAGTTCTGCAAGAACTTCTTTACAGTGAGGGTGACGGAGCACTGGAACAGGCTGCCCAGGGAGGTGGTGGAGTCTCCTTCTCTGGAGAGATTCAAGACCTGCCTGGACACCTACTTGTGCTACCCCGTGTAGGGAACCTGCTTTGGCAGGGGGGTTGGGCTCGATGATCTCTGGAGGTCCCTTCCAACCCCTACAATTCTGTGATTCTGTGATTCTATGATTCACAAGGTTCAGCAAAGGTCTTGCAAGTGGGTCATGGCAACCCCTACTATCAGTACAAGCTGAAAGACTAAACAACTGAGCACAGTCCTGCCAAAAAGAATGTGGGGGTATCAGTGGATGGCAAGCTGGACATGAGCCAACAATGTGCCCTTACAGCTCAGAAAGCCAACCATATCCTGGGCTACATCAAAAGAAGCATGGCCAGCAGGTCAAGGGAGGTGACATTCTCAAAATGAATCTACTACCTTGAAGAGGACAAGGGTAGATATATTTGTTCTGATTTTTCAGGACTTGTACAGGACAGTGAGAGGGAAGAACAAGTAGGGAAAGCTCAGAGGAGGAAGGAGAAGGGAGATCTTCCTCTGTGGCAGCATCAATGGCTACTTCAGCCATTCAGTTTCCAAGAAAAGATAAGTTACCTCTAAAGTCATTTGGAAAAGGCAGCACAAAAGTAAAGGTCCTAGGGATTCAGCCATCATCCTTTAAGGAAAAGGAATTATTGGCTTTGGTGCTTCATCTGTAATTGGGGGGCACCACCAAAATTACTGCAGAGATAAATTTACATGGCAACACTAGGACTGAGCTGACATTGCCCACTTGTTATTTGTAGACAGGATCAACTTTATTCTTTGGTAACGTTCACATACGTTAAAGGTCAAGGAAGTCTAAATTTCAGCAGATGTCATAGCGCTGGCTGCTTACAACTCAGTTGTACCTTCCCTCCGCACAAGAAGTAAGCTTGTCTGAAGAATCACATAGGTGTTTTTTTAACCTTAGGGCCCTAGAGACAGCCTCCCCAGATCTCCACTGAACTGCAAGCAATGCAGGTCCTGCAGGCACAGGCTACTCAATTAGGGCCAGGTAATTGGAAACCTGCACAATGTGCTGTTCAGTTGAGCAGCCAGCCCAACTAGAGCTGGCAACCCTCCTTCAACCAGCTGGGCTTGGGAGCTATGGAGCACAGGAGGAGGTGGGAGAGGAGGCAATAAACATTGGAGGCCAGCTTAGAAAAAGTGGGTATTGGAAGTAGTAGAGCAGATGAAAAGGGAAGGAAGTATAGTGTTACTTGATATTTGACTGATATAATAGGGATGATTCATTTTCTACTGGTTTAAATACAGTAAATTCATTCATTATGTGATTCTGACACATTACTATTACTACAGTTGTTATTGCCACTGTCATTGTTATTATTCCTTCACTTTTATTATAGTCATAATTTTCATATGTATTGTCTTTATATCCTTATTTTTTGAGGTGAAATCACATTAACATCATACCAGTGATGTGTGGAACAATCCTCAGGTCTGGAGAGCTTGAAAGAGACTGGTTATCACCACTTGCATCACAGCATGTAACAGCAGTCTTGCAATATTTACAATATTTACAATATTGCTCTACAATACAGATTCAAGACTCTTAGCAAGGCTTTCAGTGTCAAGGCCTACTCCTTTGCTATGAGATATGGTTTAGTAGCTTAGTGGGTAGTGATGGTGAAAGGACAGTTAGACTAGATGATCGTGTAGGTCCTTTCCAACCATGTGATACTGTGATTCTAAGGTACATTCCCTTGATCCATCCGTAGAAAGTGAGACTTTGCCTTGCACAGAGAAGAACAGAGCCCGCAAATCTCCATTAGCAGATGCCATTGAGATGTCTCTCAAGCTCTTAAAGCAGGCACCCTTAGCATAAAGTCATAGGAGTCCACAGTAGCCAATACAGCCTCAGACTAAGATGATATTTTTAAAATTTTAGTTTCCTGGTTTGCCCTACATCACAGTAAATCAGCAGATTGACAGTCCTAATTCCCAGGCCAGTCTGCAGTATTAAGACCAATGTTAAATGCACAAAAACTGTCAACTGAAAAGTGTACTATACAGAAGGAGAAAAAATATCAGTTGGATTTAGGACACAGCATTAATTCTCTGTGGTTACAGCTATAGAGAATATGTCTCTGTAGCTATAAGAAAGCAGAAAACAAGGATTCACAGAAATTTCACTGAGACATTATCACTCTTCTTTATTTGAGAGAATTGGCAAGATGGCATCTTTCAGTTCCTCCAGATATGTTTCAGATGATACAAATCAGTATCACTCTTTTACTCTGCTAAAGCTGGAATGACCACGTTCAGTTTCCTGTTGGAAGTGATGAAAATTTTTCCTTATGCCTTCTGAAAATATCTTCTTGTTTTCAAAGTAGTATTTTCTAGGTGACCAGATCAGAAAAAGTAAGTCTACAATGTTTTCTAAGGCTGCTTACAGATGTATATAGCTGATTTTTGCACATCATGACAGCTAGGCATTTAATTTGGTAATTCAGAGGAATCAGTTCTAAAACTGCCTAACTGTACCATATCAGCTTGAACATGAAAAAGCAAATGTGATGTGAACATTGCAGACTTTCAGTACCAGGCTGCATTGTAAAAGGCCTGAGTCATTTCTTGTCTATTCATATTACTAGGAGATGCTCATGGACACTTTGTGTGAGTACCTATGTATTAAAATCTCACCGAAGTCTTCCATTCTAAATCCCACTATTCCTGCTAGGCTCTTGACAGTAAGCACACCTTAAATAAAATTAGGCAAGAATTATTCATTAATCAGAAAGTTGGTTATGTCAAGAACAAAGCAGTATTCAAGTGTGTGTGTGCAACTAATGAGCAAACAGTAATTTGTCTCATTTTTCTCTGGCTTCAGGCTTGTCAATCATCCTCACCATGGCCAGTAAGGACACTTAAGAGATGCTGACTGATGCTGTTGAAATAAATTCAAATTTTCCATTACCCTATATGATCTAACTTCCACTAGAACCTGATCTTTCATACTCCAATTGACAATAGTTAAAATAGTCCTAGGGATTAAAAAAAGTTTATTATATTTTGAAAGGAACATTTTATTTTCCCTACTCGAGTTTCTATCTAAATATAAACCCAGCCTACTTTTTTTGATTGACAGTAGATAAAACCAAGACCTTTCATTCAGAAGCATATTATATTCTAAAAACAATTTTTGAATGACAGAAATCCAATCAACTAACAAAAACATATTTTCATCTTGGCTTACCTGTCCTGGTCATATTCTGTACTATGTTAGATTAGTCTACATTGTCTGTAATTTAATTACGTTTATGAGATGTGTGACACTTAACTTCCATTATTACAATTTCTACTGAATAGTTTCTCTACACTGGATTTGTCTGAACAAAATACACCTATGCTATCTGAGCATTTCAAATGAACTGTAAAAATATGGTAGTAGCACAGCTTCTTCCATGTAATGAAAATTTCCCAAAGCATTAAAAAGACATAAAATCATTTTCACTGAGCTTAGTGTTTTGGGAACATTCACAGACAGGATCAGAAGCAGAGCTGCAAACTAAGATGCTTTGTACAAGATAACTCAGCTATCCTTCAGCTTGGAAAACCTTGACGATTTTTCTCCATTCCAGTTGGATTATAAAAGTATAACTACTTCATATCAATTTAGGACAAAGCATATCCAGAAATACAATATTTTCTTATTGATGATCCCACTGTCTTGTTTTCAATGATACAATTTTAAATGCTAGAATTCCAAGGTAGAAGACTTATGTGTCCAAACCCAGGTGCTTCTGATTTCTTATTTATCAAGACAAAAATACTTCCTTTGAAGACAGCTGCTCAGTGAACCTGCAGGGCTTACTCTGAAAACTGCTCTAATTTTATCTCCTTTCAAAGATATAAAGATTGGGCAATAGCCCCTTCATTTTCAAAGCATTGCCCAAGGCCTGGGAACGTAGGGTCCTACAGCAATCACTGGAAATTATGCAGCTGAAACTGCATGCAGCATTTCGAGCTTTCCTTCAGCTAAGTGACCCATCTTAAAAGAATATATAACTTCTATGGGACTTTCTCATCTGGGAGAATATTGTGAAAGCCAATGATAACAGATAAAAACATCTGGTACCTAGAGTCTTCTTGGAAACACTGTGAGAACAATGTGATTGAATTACCTTTGACATTTTCATCTTAAAAAACATCTGTAACTCATAAGAGTAAATTGTCCAGAACGTTATCAATTCTTTTAACCCTGTGAGGATGTATTTTACCCTAGGAAGTAAGATGTTTAGATCAAAGCCCATTAAAATTTCAGTTCTGAGTATAACAGTAACCTTGCATGGCAAAGATAAGGAGAATCAGATTAAAAGAATAAGATAAGTGATTAATAGGCAAATGAAGCCAAAGAAATGACTAAGGTATTCTGGCCTCCTAAGCAATACAGGTCAAATTATTTCTCTGAATTAATATGTTTGAACTTCAGCATATACCTCAAAAAGCCTTGATTCACCCCTTAGACTTTATGAGTTTTATCAAGGCTGATTAAAAGGAGGCATTATAAAGTTTGAATGTATTTTATATTCACTTTGTTTTACAGCCTGGAAAAGACACTTACTATCAGCTTTTCAATCTTCATACATACAAAGTGTTATTATTATTATTATTATTATTAGTCATAAACTCTCTCAGACATTCTGTTCATGAGAATTTCAGATAAGTTTTTTAGTCCTATAATCATGTCTGTGGCTCCAATGCATTCCGCTACACCTGTCACCTTAAAACCCAGTTTGGTTTCTTCCCTGCTCCACTCTCATAGAATCATAGAATGGTTTGGGTTGGAAGGGACCTTTAAGATCATCTAGATCCAACTGCTCTGCTACAGACAGGGGCACCTCTCTCTAGACCAGATTGCTCAAAGCCCCATCCAGCCTGGCCTTGAATGCTTCCAGGGAGGGTGCATTCAAAACTGGATAAAACTGTCCTCTTCATACATATAAAAATGGCACAAGACATTTGGACGTAAAATTGTACTGGCAGTTTCTGGAGAGATTGAATTTTTATATGTATATCTGCAGCATCAGGCACTCCTTGTTGATGACAGTTCTTCCTAGGCACCACGTCAAATAGCAGTCATGATCATACCACTAGCAAAGCAAGCAAAAAAATTACCCTGCTTGTCTTCTTCAGGTTCTTCTTATGCATATGATGTGTCTTCTTTCTTGCTACCATATTTTCTATTTAGCCCAATTAAACCCCATACTGTCTCATGTTTTTATGTAACAGCAACTAGACCTCAATTTATCATTCTTTCCTTATTCCATGAATCTTTTGTAATCACAATCGGTAATTTTTATTTTCCTTCCAGGTTCTTCATAAAAACATTAAATATTGTTGGGAAAACAGTGATCTCTTCAGAACCCTGCTGGAAACAAATCTGTTCATTGATGATCTGTTCCCTGTTTACAGTTATGAGATTTGGTATTTCTCCAAACTCTAGTTCCTTTAATAAATGTCACATTGATTTTATTTCATCTAGGTTTTAAAACAAAATGCAGTGGGATATCAATTAGACACTTTACAGAAACCAATTACATTAATTCCATTATCTATCTATGAATTGAACTTGCCTAAGCCATAATAATAAGCTAGTATAGTGCCAGTTTAGTGGTTCTCCATATTAGCGGAGACTCAGACTACCATTCAATTATTCTGTCCTAGACTGACAAATGTATAGATTAAATCATAATTTTTGAAGATAACATGACTCTTCCAGAAGACTCCTAGGCCTTCCCAAAGTTAGGCTGAATATTAATAGCCATTCCAAGAGATCCTCTAACATCTCCTTCAAAACAAGTTATATGGACATGTGGATTTAAAATCTCCTGGGTCCCTCATACCTACTCTTTAATACCTCCTGGCTACTCACATGGAAAGCATTCTATTAATTTTCCACCCCATGGATATAGGACTCCCATGCTCATTGCAGGGCCATCTGTGGTGTATCATAGCCTTGAGTCTAGGTACCACAGTTCTGGGGCTTGTCCTGGCCCAGTGTATTCAACAGGATGCAACATCAGTGACCATCAGCAGTGCACATCAGTAACAAAACCAAGGGGGAAAGAAGGGTCTAAATTCATGATTGCTGGGCAATTCTGACAGGTCATAAGCAACAAGCTGCAATCTAGGCTTAAAAGTAGTAGCATGTTTGAAATTGTCATTATGAAGAACAGCATTGTGATGACCATGCACAGGGTTATTCCAGTCACTATCAGTAAGTGTCTGCTATAGATCTCTAGTCTGGGTATGACATGTGAGAATTTCTCACAGAGTAAATACTGCAAAAGGCAGCCACTCTCTCTCTCTCTCTCTCTCTTTCTCTTTTTTAACTAATTGAAATAAATTCATGGAACAAGTCTTAGGTGAGCAATTAGTATCTCTATTTCCAAAAATACAGCCTGCCAAAAGCATCTTACAACATGATATGCAGTGCTTGTGCACAGAAAGGATCTTCCTTACACAGAGCAGTTACTCTGCAAGAAGGATGTATCTTAACGGACAATGGAGGAATTCACATTTCTTACATTTCCATAAGACACAGAAATGAGTCTGGTTTCTTTCATGGCGTGGTCTGGCCTGCCTGCTCCCATGAACTGTTCATTTTCCAAAAACATGGTACAAATGTGGAAAAACACTGTTCGTTTCCCTTCTACCCTGTGTAATACAATAAAAATCATAGTCTCTCCCCTTTTCTTTTTCTTTTTTTTTTTTTTTTCTCTCTCTCTTTCTTGATATTTCTTTCCCATTTGTTTGCTTGTTTGTTTGTTTCTCTTTCTCCAGTAAAAGCCCATTGCTGAGCAGGGGAAAGGCAAGATGTGAGGGGGCATGACTATGTTAATGCCCTAATTAAGTCTGTAGTTAGCTGATGGGAAAATGGTTGTCAGGAGAGCTGATAACAAGCATAAACATGACAAGCTTGTTTTGAAAAGTCATCTTGTCACTCTGTTTACTGAGGCTACTGAATGCAGCTCCAAGCTACTGTCATATATGTTTATATCGATCCATCTGCATCACTTAGAAAAGTTTTTTTTTTTTTTTTTTTTTTTTTTTTAATTTCATTTTAGGAAAATAAATAAAAGCTTCACAGATCTTGCATTTCAGGGTATCAAGGAGTCCCCACAATAGAAGATATATTCATTGATTTAAGTGATAATACAAAATATAGAAGACTAAAAAAGTAAAAAGTTTCACACATCTGGTTTAACTTTCTCAACAACTTACAGGAATCCTTATTCATGCTTAATTTTACTGTGATGTTCAAGTAATACATTATATTGATATTAAATATATTAAATTTTAAGTATATTTTCAAGACATCTGAAAGGATTACAAAAATACATGAAAAAACAAAAGTATGTATGAAATATCAGTTTCTTAGCCACAGTATACCTTGCCAGGGTAATTTTTTTTTTTTTTTTTGCAACTGGAATTATAGTATTGAATATGCTTCATTCCAGTTGTGGCCAAATAAGCTTTAAGAAATTGTCCGAATTATCAGCTGTATGAAATAGTAATTCAAGCTGTCAGTCAAGCTGTGGCATACAATCTAGGATGTCTGCTTTGGAGAAGCCTATCTTGGTTTTCCAGAGCTAAGGAAATAGTACAGCATGAAAACTGAGACAAATGAGTAAGCCATGTGCAGGTTTTTTTCTCCTGAGTTGATTCAGCATCAACACACTCATTTCCTGGTTTCAGATCACAGCAGAAGTGCAAACACAAGGCTGTATACATGACTCTGGAACAGAAGAGGGTCTTACAATGGCTTCATTTGATTTTGCTTCAGCTTAGGCATAAAGAGTCAAATTCCAAGCTAAAACATCCATGTACTGAAGTCTTGTTGCTGTTGCTTTCTATTTCAACCACAGGTGATTTATTACAGCTGAGTACTGTTTCACAGATGAAGCTCTAATTATTTAGCTGATACAAAAGGAATATGATACATTGTTGTCCATCTGACATAAAGTTTAACTACATTCGCCTTTCCTTCAGGGTGGAAGAGCGTTTATCAGAATTCAATTGATTTCACATACTGTAAGAAAAAAGAATTCCAATAGCTGAGGAGAAAGTATTCATCAAGGCTACCTCGCAAGAATGCTTTATAAAATTAATTTTTATTGTTGACCGAGATTTTAAATATTGTTATATCCTGTGGATCATAAGGAGAGATTAAACCTTCAGTCATCCTCAACAGTCTTTTGTCATTTGGAGGGAGGCCACAGAGGAATCTATCTAATCTCGCTTGACCATCAGACAGGGAGGTGCTCTGTTTGAGCCAGCCACCCAGAGACCCTTCTCCCTAGTCTGTGAAGAGAGAGAGAGAGAGAGGCTCCTTAGAAGGGCCTGTCCTAAGCCCTTTTGGTTCAGATGCCCATTTTAGGCTGGTATGGGCTGCTTTCTAGAGGTACTCAGCCCTTCCCTCACTATACACTGAATCTGTACTCTAGACAAGACACCTTGTGTTTTGTCAGCTGAATCAAATGAAATGGATTCCATCCTGTTTCCTGACAGCAAGGCCAGGCTTTCATCCTGTATATAGATCAGCTACTAGAAAGCACAGAATATGTTTAGTGTTATGGACATTCCTCAATGAAAGCTGAACGTATTTCCTGTATGAAACATTGCTTTTATCGACCCATCTTAAACACAGTATTTGTACCTGAACACCTTCGGTAGTGCAAGATAGCCACTTATATTCTGACAATAGCAGATAGATTAAAGAATTAACAGAGAGATTAAGGTTCAGATCTACAAAATGAACCTCACATTTAAGTCTCTGGTTTCCGTGCAAAATCTAAACTTTGATTTTAGCCTGTGCTTTGCCTACAGCCACACAGGCAGTCTCTGGTGAACACAGTATTGAGGTCTTCCAGATCCTGGCCTCTTAAAATATAACAATACCCAAATTTTCATTGTTTTTGAAGTAACTAGCAGGCAGGTACTGAGTGACTTCTCTAAAGACACATCACACTTAGCTAATAAATGGCTGAGTCCTGACACTCCAGAACAAGTCAATCTATACTAAACTACTAAGTAGCTAAACATCATTTGGCAGCTCTCTTCACCATCACATTTGAAGCTTACATTGCAGTAATATCTCCTTTTCCATCTTTAGCCACAACCTATTCACAATTTAAAATTTTTCCCCTCAGTGATAAAAAGCAGATTGGCCAATCATCTTTCTAGCAATGTGTAAACACAAACACAGCTATAATGCATCATACAGGGAATGTTAGATGTACAGTCACCTGAAACATCACTACAGAAATAGGAATTTCTATATTACAAAGATAGGAAATACATGGAACATCACAAACACTTTTTCTCAGGTTTGGTGTTACTAAACTCTGTCTCCTGGCCAAACCTCAGCCTGAGTAATTATGTTCAGAATGACCTAAATTTATTCCCTCGGTAGTTCAAACTAGATAATTCTTAGGAGAGTAAGCAAAGAAAATCACATACAGTAGCTAGAAGCTGCTGTCAGAGAATGCCTTTTATCCAGAAGTTTCCCAATGCATTTTGCCAACTACAAAATCAGTTTAGCTCTGGGTTATATCAGTCCTTACAGGCTCATAAGGAGATTCAATATATAACAGAAGAATTAGTGGTGAAAAAAAAAAGTATCTCTGAAACCCTCTCTGTTGCAACTCTACGATGACTTAAGGCATCTCAAGTTCTCATTTATCAGGAGAGGTGCCTAACATTCATCAAGCAGCAAGATTTGTCTGCAGTTCTTACTAGACTTTGCAACTCTCCTCTATTAGTGAGAAGATCCCATTATTGTCTGAAAGGTTTCAGTGAAGCCTAACTATCATTATGAACACAGACAATACAGTCTTTACAGCAATAGAAGCTGCAGCCGAAGGACAGACAATATATTCAAGAAAAGAAAAGCTAGGCATTTTCGTCTTCTTCAATGCCACCACAAGGTCTCTGAAAGTTTTCCTTGATAGAAAGGATCCCAGAAGTCCCAAAAGATTTTGGATGAGGTGCTACGTGTTCTTCTCCTACGCAAGAAAAAAAACCCTGAAATTGCGAATTGCTTATAACTCATACTTTCTTAATGCTACAGAAAGCTGACAGATAAATTAGCAAAGCATTTTTCACTTCTCTGTGAACTGCACAGAAAAAAGCTTCACAAGTTTCCTCTGGAGAATGGTCTATAGATGCCTAAAGCGACATAAATATTGTTTCTAATACAAACATGAAAGATGATTATGAAAAATGCTTTCATATATTCGTGGAATTCTCCATGCGTGTGAAATTTCTAAAAAGATCACATCTTCCTCATAAAAAGCTTACAGCTCTCCAGACTGACAAAGGTCAAAGAACAGTGGTTAAGTAATACTTAGATCAAATTGTATGTCCTCCATCAATGAAAGTCATGTGGCTAAATTCCCATCCACCTCTTTGAAGAGTTGTCCAGAGATGAAAAAGCTCTCTCTTCTGTTATCTGATTGGTCTCTAGTGATTCACGTAAAAAAGAAGAACTTCAGAAAAACAAACAGCTTCTTAGAACCATTTCACTAAACAGTCTTGTTTTTAAAGATTCTTCTCAGCAGATGTTTACAGACTGCTGGGAAAATGGTTCTGCTCTTTGAGCAATTAGGTGAAATGAAGAGCTTCTATATAATAGGAAAGTTACAGAAATATCATCTAATTTAATTAATTAATTACTGAGTCTCTTATCTCTTTTGCAAAACACACTTCATGTCAAAATAGAGGTATATTCTGTTATCATTTTAAAATAATTAGCACCTATATAGGATCAGAGACAATCAAATCATTTGTACATACGTACTAAGAAATGGTTAAATTAGGGAAAAGAAGAAATCCTAGACAACTGTGAAATAAGGCAAAACCAAGAAAATTCTGACTACTTGCCACTTAACACACATACTAATCACAGCAGTAGTTAAAACAGTCTGACTGGGAGATATTTTGAACTAATATACAGAAAAAAAAGTTTTCAGAAGAAATTATTTTAAGTGCAAACGAGTCAATAAACAGTACACAGAGTACAACAAAGGGTCACGCCCTAAGTGCTTATGTTGGCAAAACAGCCTAAAAACTGGCTGAGACTGAATTACAGAGTTTTTGCAGCAAAAGGGTCTAGCCGGCGACCAAAACAATAAAAATATGCTTCTTTTACCAATAGAGGAGAAGAACAGTAGATGCAAAAAAACATATATTTTAAATTATGCTATCTTACAATAGGAGTTGTTTGGGGTTTTTTTTTTTCCTTCTTTGTTGCAATCTCAGTGTGACTTAAGGCAGGCCATTAGAATACCATAGGTTGTAGATATCTAAGAGTACATCTTAGTATACAGATATGCATCTAAATAACTGGATGCCTTTTCACACTGTTAGAACAATACACTCACTGTCAGCTAACATCTGCTTTGAATTACTGTTCCTCTGGTTAGTAACCAGTAAACTCATTAGATTCAGGTACTGTGGTTGTGACTTCAATTGCATGTTATGAAGCTATAGAGTTGGAAAGCTTTATTTAAAGATAGGAAAGTTAACAGGTAGACCTATTATCATACATATACATACATTGTATATCAGGATGGTATAAGATACAGATGAGATGAGCTCAGAAAAAAATACTTTGAATAAAAAAGGCCCATTTTTTGAGAGTGCAGCCACTGATTTAAGTAGTATTTCAATATGAATAATCAGATTGAGGGAAATGATTAAATGCTACAATTACCACAATTTATCACTATTATTTAATCCCTTACAAGGTTATGTCTATAAGCACTTTTTTTTTTTGTCCTCAGAACTTTTCCCTTTCTTTTAATGTCTTCCACATATGAGGTTTTGTTACAAATCTCAGAATAACTTGTAAACAAGAAGTTAGAATTGTGTAAACAAATATATACTTTATATTTCCACCTTTTCTTAGTTCTTACTTTTTAAGCTTAGCATACATCAAGAACAATGAAAATAAAAATCCAACTAAAAAGTAAGGTTTTAATCTAACAACCTGTAAATTAGGCATTACTGTTTTAGATGGCCTTGCTCATAACTTTGCTGTACATTTGTGTTGGCCATACAGTAATATCTTTCTCCTGCTCTACAAACCTTCATATCTTTAGGCCTATGGAGGCAGCCTGTAATAGACAGGTCTTGATACAAGCATTATACATGCCATGCAACCTGAGCCTTGTAATGACAGACCCTTTGCAAGCCCAGTGATTTGCCCATCTAATATTATGTGTCTTAATAATTTGCCAAGACTAAGTATTTAACTTAGGGATTCCTGTTTGGGAAAAACGAAACTCCTGGCTGTATAATATGGGATAATTTTTCTCAGAACACTGATCCAGAAGGCTAATGACCAAAATCAGAAGTAAAAAACTCCCAGTTCTCTCCAAGTTTACCCTCTCTCTAAATACTGTAGTTACATCTGCACTGGTAGCATGCAACAGGAGCAGATCTGCAAGGCTCAAGTGTTTGCACTGAAGATGTGACCTTCATGGGAATGGGAGAGGAAAGCTGTTTTTGTTTAGTAGGACGAGTTCATTCTATATCTAATACACTTCTGTGGACTGTCCTTCTATGGTTAGAGTGCATTAAGAGTTTAACAATCACTGAATTTGATCTAAACTGAACATAGCGTGAGCATGGAGGTTACTCCACAATGCAAATCTAAGCCATAAAAGGAAACAAAGTGAATAAAATGTTGGTCTAGACTACCGTGTGGCTATAAGAGATGAAGGATGCAGCTTCTTGGCAATGTAGACCAAGCTAGAACAGTTACGGCCCTGCCCTTAACTCCAAATAAATAAATAAATAATCAAATAAATAAACAAATGTGTTTTTATATTCATTTTAATACCTACTCTTTTGATCCCAAATTCAACTCAATATGAGCTCAGATGTGCTCCAGTATTCCAGTTGGGAACATTCATTTAATCTATATTTGTAGATTAATTGAAATAGCTCAAGGAGGGAACTATGGCAGGCCTGATTGACTTAAACTGTATCTTTAGATTAGAGATCCAATTCACTAAAAAAGAAGAAAGAGGACATACTGCAAAAATATCCAAACCTCATATCTCTGTGTTGTGATGCAGCAATATTTAGTGATATGTTCTGAAGCCCAAGAGCAGATGTTAAAACTTAGGTGCTCACGCACTTGGCCTTCTCTAACATCGCTCCTCTGCACACTTTAGTTGAACCCTCCGTTTCTCCTTCTGTACTCAAGTTTTCTCCTTGAGTCATTGCCCTAAACTCCAGCCTCTGTGACCTTTGCAAAAAAATTTCTACAAGAAAGCCAAGAGCTTTCTCCATCATCTGACAAAATGATGAGACACATTTTTAATCCCTGCCCTTCCCCAAGTAATGCAACAGTGAAACTGATTCCTCTCTACTCAATGCTGGTATATAATAATACTTTCATGCATTCTCTATTCTCTCCTCTCAGAAAGACTTCAAAGCTCGCAAAGGCCCCCAGGTGCTTTTTCGCTCTTCGAAAAGATTGTCTCACTGAAGGCACTGTTGTATAAATTTCACATGTAACCAAATGAAAAAAAGAAATATTGATAAGACATTGCAAATAAATAACAGAAACAGCAATATTTTGTGTTTGTTTCTGTCAGAAATGGGTTTTGTAAGAAATCAATAACAGTTAATGGTACTAAGCAGAACAGGCCTGTGTGGAATAGGTGCAAATATGCAAACATCTACTTTTTCTCTCAGAAATAAGATTCTAACCAGCCACTTTTACACTTCACCAGACAGGTCATCAGCATACAAGTGAAGAAAATTAACTCCTTCATTATCCTCATATTCCCTGCTTTGCAAGATTTTCCATATGCCTTATTCATTGTTCATTATATGGTAGGAAAACCTTGCTCTCTCATCACTAATCCATAAAGCCCAATAGTCCGCACTAAAAAGCAATGTTTTGAAATCAGCCATTATTTGTCTCTTGATTACAGTTGTTAAATCAGCTGTTAAATATACTAACTTTCAGGCCATAACTAGTCCATACTGATACTCATTATCAATATTTTTCCTTTGACAAATTTTAAAATTTCCACTAAATAGTGTTTCATTCTCATTAATATTTTTATTTGTACACACATCTCTGTATGTACACAAGTCAGTCATTTTGGATTTCAGAGGTCATTACAAGTAGATATATTTTGAAATTACAGCTATTCTCATTGCATTCTTAAAATGTATTCCTCTATATAACTATACTTACGGTGGGAGTGGTTTGTTTACTTCTCAGTATGACTTTCTGCATCTGTGTGAATCTCCATACCTGCATGTGAATAAGCAAACTGGATTTTTAACTCCTGTGATTCCTCTCCTGCATGTCACAAATTGTTTATAAGTGTCAGTGGCTGAAGACAAATTTCTGAATGACAGGAGGCCAGCAGGATGTGGGAAACCTTGTGATAGACTGCTGCCTTCCCACTTGCCTTCCTGTTCAGTGTCTCAGATGGATTCACACAGTAGCGTATGAACGTTCCCTTTTCTCCTATCCCCCTACTTCCTATCTACTTTCCAACGTTTAATTCATCTTTTTTATCAGGAACCGGTCTTGAATTGATGTTCTTATGGAGTTATCTGTTTCAGTCCTAAAATGTCATTCTTAATAATACTCAGACTAGAGACCATTACTTTATAATGGAATAGGATTTTTTCCTCTCTACACATAGGCACATTGAATAAAATCAGCTATTATTGCCTATTTAATCAATGTAAGAACGTGTTTGTGAAATAATTTGAAGTCAAATTTTATTTTTACTGTCCTGAATAATTTAGTAACATCAGAGAACTTCGCCTCTTCATCAGTCTCCCACCCCTTTTTCTAAAATTTTTTTGCCTTCTTGAACAATGCTGGCCCAAGCAGAGGGCCCTAGGAGACTTCAGTGATGATCTCACTTCACTTAAAGCTGACCATATATTTCTACTCTGAGGTTTCTTCATTTTAGTCCATTTTACCCACATTAAAAGGTTCCCTATTCTCCCACTACTTTTTCCTTAGGAGACTTTGGTGAGCAATTTTTTTTTTAGAAATTTATTTAAATGGACATGTAACTCCCTTAGTGAAATTTTAGATTTTCTTTACCCTTATTCAAGATGAAAACACGCTTGGAAATGCCATAATTCTTACAAGCTTTAGGACAGTTTTGATCAGTTTTTCTTTCTTTCTCTTGCTTCCTACAGTTTGTGGCACCCAGCACAGGAATGACAACTATCAGGCTAATGCAGTGTCCTTTACTATTACGGTCTCCTTCCTTCAGGCAAGTCAAAATACCTAAGATGCACAGTGATAAACTAGGTGATTTATTATATTGATTGTTAATTAGACTGTATTAATAGTCTTTACATTATGTTGATATTCTATGCCTGCTTGAAGGTGTATTCAGAAATGCAAATGAACAGTCTCAAACAGTTTCAAAGAAAGAATGGGGACAGATATACTCACTCATCTATATTATACGAGGGCAGCTCTAAAAGTAATGCCTCTTATTTTATCACGTTGGCCCATGATATCAGAGGCAGGTGTTGGCAGTAGTGTAGCAGAGACTAATGCTTCTCACCAATATTCTCTTGTATTTTATTACCATGGGACAGATGGCAGAACAGAGGCTGTTTAACAGAATGGTGTCTGACACAGAAGTGCATACAAATCAAAGGTGTGTAATTTAATTTCTCCATGCAAAAATAATAATAATAATAATAATAATAATAATAATAATAGCAGCCACTGACATTCACTGATGCTTGCTGAAAATTTATGAAGAACAAATGGTGGAAGTGAGTTGGAAGCAAGGTGTTTCAGCATTGGTGACAGCAACACAATCACCACTGGGGCAAATTTTTATGAGCACAGCTTGCAGGCTCTTGCTTATTGCTGACAAAAAATGCACAGCTAAAGATTGTAACTATGTTGAAAAATAGTTTTTTGTAGCTGAGAATTTGTTCAATCAAATAGTGCTATTGTGCTCTTAGTACCTGTTGTAGCTACCATGGTAGGATACATTACTTTTGGAAGAACCTATGTATATTTCATCTGCTGCTTATAAAGATACTGGGATTAAAGTTCCTGTGTACCTCCTTCAATAGTTTTTACTTTATATATTTTTACATAAAAAGTATATTACAATATATAAAAATACATATAATATAAATATAAATATTAATAAAAGTATAATATTAATAAAATATTTTAAAATAAATATTAAAACTTAATTGTTAATTTTAATTAATTAAAATAATTTAATTAAAGTAATTAAAATATTAAAAGTGTAATATTAAGAATGTAATATTAATAATATAAATATAAAAACATATAGATTAAAATATATATTTTTACATTAAAAAAATGTTTGGTGGAACAAATTCAGATGAGCGCACTCTAGTTAAGGCTACAGATTTAGCCTTACCTTTTATATTCCAGCCTTTCCAAATTAATTGCATTTCATAGGTGGAGGGTACTAAAACTCAGTGAAAATACAAGAAAAAAATCTACATAACAAAGAAAGGCAGCAGCGCTCTTGTTGGTTTCTCTATGGTCTCTCCTGAAATCACATTTAAATGGTTTTGCAGCTGGACATTTGCAGCAGTGCCAAGTCCTTTTAGGAAAACATTTGCAAACCAGCTCCTGAAGATGGTCTTGAGAGATAAGGCTGAAAATTTTTAGTGCTTACTGAACAGATGGAGAGGATATCACATGGGAGATAAGAGAAAGAATAGGTATTCACAGTGACCAGAGCTAAAGTAAACAACTAGCCTACAAACCTCTGGGCCTAAACAGGCCAGAAACAGGAGAGATAAGAAATATATACCCCCAGCCCTAAATACACTACAAAATCAAAAAGAAAAATCAATCTTCCTGCTGAAGAAACTTCAACTGGAAGAAAAAAAAAAAAAAGAAAAAAAATTTAATAGTTGTTTCAAGCCTTTTTTTTTTTTTTTTTTTTTTAAGCATGTCAATTCTGTCCACCCTGAAACTAACAAAGCGTAAGTAATAACCAATTCACTAAGTCTTCACAAACATACAAGTGTAGTATTAGAGCATGTCAAACCACCTGAGATTAATCTGTGTCTGCAGCATGTAGGACTTGGAAGACTTGCAACTTTACATTGAACTGAAAAACCCTTTGACAGTATCACGGCCCTATATGTTTATTACAATATGCACAAGAACTTACACATGCTAGAGGGGGGAAAGCTGCAACACTGGGATTTCAGCGTTAGGTGATGTGACAAAAAGTATGACTGTTTCTGTTTGCTTGTTTTTCCCCTTTAAGACAGCTCTGGTGGAAATCTGTAGGTTGCTTTCTTTTTTTAAAAAAAAACAAACAAACAAACAAAAAAAACTTTGCAGAGGGTCACCTCACAGAGCCTCTCATCACTAGAGATATGAATTAGAGTAACTTGAGGAAATTTATAGAATTGTACAGAGGAACTCAGCAAGAAGGTATTTTTCTTAAAGAAGTCTCTCATTATCACTTCATTAGAAACTGACAGTCTTAGTCTGGTACGGACCTGTTCCTAGAGCTCACTGGGTAATTAAGAGAGTAATTCTCATTGTATGACACCACTTAAACTAAATGCTGAAAATTACTCTAACATCACAAGGTTGGCCTTAATCCTGAAATTGTTCCTGAGGTAGAAGGAAAGAATAACCTGTAGAAGGATGACTAGATAATCAGACTGGGAAAGTCTGGGAATACAAACGGAGCCTCAAAGGGAGACTTCAGTGTGCCATCTGGTTCCTCTTTCAACCAACAGCATCATGGCACCTTGAGAAGTTGCATTCTTTCTGCAAGTCTTGTATCTTAAGATACAACCTTGCTCAGGGAAGCAGGTGCATCTTGAGATACAACTTTCAGCGGGAAAACAGGAAATAACAACCTTGAACTATCATCTTCCTTCCCATCTCTTTTACTGATAAAGGAAAATGGTAGAATAACATAAGCCAGATACCCCAGAGACAAAAACAAGTCCCTAGCACTGCTCAGTACTTGAGGTAAATATGCCACACAGGATTACATTTGTGCTGGTTCTGCAATTGCGTGCTGGAAATACGCTATTAGGAAATATAATAAGTCCCTAACTATACACTTTGTTCTGAAAATTAATGTATATTATGTATAAGAGAGAACAATGGACTTAAGAGTTTCTGCATAAATTGCTGATTAAAAGTACAAGTTGACATGTTCAAGAAAAAAAGTGTTAATTCTAGGTTGATTTTAACACATTGGTAGCCCTAGCATATTGCTAGCTAACCACCTTTTGTAGAAGATCAAAGTGCAAACCAATCTGGCTGACTCTGTGGCCACTCAGTGGCTGTGCTGGATGATAAGAAGACAGCAGAAGCATACAGTCAATGAAGGACAAAGCAAGTTCCCCTAGAAGATGCTGTCTGTACTTAGGCTGAACTAAATGTACCATGTATCACTTCATCCCTTCATTGACTCAGCTTTGACCTGTGCCTTGGCCTGGGGACAGCAATCAGTTTTCTGCATGGTCTTTGAGTATCTCATACTAGTTTTAGCCTAAGTCACAAATGAGGAAGGCTAAAATCCAAACTGAGAGATAGATAGTCTGAATATGAAACTAGACAGTCCACTTTCAGATTTAGTGCTATTCAAACAGGAATATAATGTGGAAAGATTAACTATAGTTTTAGTGCAAGTTTGCAGTTATAAAATCATAGAAAATTTAGTTTGGAAAGGGTCTCTGGAGGCTGAAAAGTTCAACCCCGTTCTCAAAGCAGGGCCAACTTCAAAATGAGATTGTGTTGCACTGTGTCTTTTCCAAATGAATTTTGAATATCTCCAAATGGCATTTAGAGTACCTTGGTACCTACTGTAAACGTCATTGTTTAAATCCAGAAGCAACTATGCCAGTAAATACTTCTTTGATAATATTTGATTAAAGGATTGATGTTTTTGTTGCCAGCATGGACTTACTGTTGAGGAAACTCAAAGGTTTAAAAGACACAGACCTCTACCCTGTAACTTATTCCAACACATAAAACAGATTTCTCTTAGAGCAGTTATGAACATTTACCTCAGTCCTAGAGTTTGATTCGGTTCTAGTTTTGTTGTGAGACAGGAAGGGACTTCAGCATATTTTAACACTACAGAGAAGTTTAAGATCATGCAACGAGTGTTTTTCTCTCCTTCAAAAGGAAGTGGAGCTCTCAGTGGAAGAGCATGGGATAACTGGGACAAAGGAAGAAGTTAAAGTCATTCAATTTAAACTAATTTATGAACACTAACTTTTTGGAGTTTTTATTTCAATACAAATTAAGTGAATTCTTCCAATTACTTTAGTTGTTTCTAGTTAAAGCAGCCACTGTTATTTTCAGCTCTGGCTGCACAGAGTGTTAAAACACTGAAACATTATGAAAATATACATTCATTATGATACCAACTTTTCCACAGGCTACTAAACCGTTAATGCCATAAAAGTATGCTGGACATGCAGTACCTAAAATGACCCAGGCAGGGCTGCATAAGTCCAGTATATCCTAAGTCACTATACTCTATGGCTAAAAGTATCTGTATTTACATTATACATGAAATGACTCTTCTACAGCACTGAAGTGCCAGGCCGGCCATCACTAAACAGCTGTCTGGGAGTTAAAGAGTTCAGCCATAATATTAAGTTTTAAAAAAAATCATAGTCCTTTGTGCATGACTGGTGCTCTCACCAGTCCTTACAGGAATGAATCCTGGTTGCATACTTGTGCCATTGCTGGTTGTTCTGTGTACTTATTTTTTACAGAAGTGAAACTCTTTAACACGTGGAACTCCTCAAATCAATCTCCAGTACACTTCCAGTGACAGGCAGTACTGCAATAATAGTGGGGTGGAAAAGTCTTCAGCTGCAAAAATGAGGACAAGCCCAAATGCAGAAGTAATTGATGCAAAAACAAAGGAAAAGAACTACTTACCTTTAGAAAGCCTCAGATAGGTAGGGATCACCAAAGAGATACCTGTGCTTCCACTGCCAATACTTTGATGAGGTCTGGGAAGGGGTGGAATCAGGATCCACCCCCTCCAGTCACTTAGGCGCACTGCAAGTACTTGAGCTCCCCTGGGTTGGCTCTGTCTTCTCACCAGGTGCTCATTCACTGTTTCTGGCCATGACTTAGCATTTCCACTACAGAAAGACAGTGCATATCTTTGGTGCTGTGTACACTCATCTTCACAGTGCCATCCAGAAGATAGTGTCAGAAAGGTGAAATTATGTTTATGCTGTATTTTAACCAGGGTAAAATAAGGAGACTTGACAAGGTAGAATGAAAAAGTTGCTGTGCAGGTCTTAATTAATATCCATATATTTATTTGTTTTCAGTGTAGAATAATAGGGAGGCTTCTTAACCAATAGATTGAGAGGCTTAGATTAAAGAATATAGGTGGCAGCACATTCACATTAAATTAGAAAGAAAGGAGGTTCTGATACAAGAATCCAGGACTGGATGTCAAGCATATGCATATGCTGGAGTCAGTGGGACAGCTGAGTAAGCAAGGAGATTTGCTGTTTTACTTTCAGCGCTGTTAGAAACATTTTAATTTAATTTTGGGGCCTAAAGGAGTCTTGCCATTGAAAGTAGTCTTGAAAATATACTAAGCCATTCATTTCCAGTGAAAGGACATGTTCATTAGCAGTCCCTTATCTTTACTGAGATACGGGGAGCAAAGGAAATATTTCACAAGTTCCTCAAAAATAGTAGTGGGTGGAATGGAAGGTAGATTAGATGTCCAGTCAGAGATGTTTAGTGCTGTAGGAAAAGTCTTTTCTAAGGCAGGTGCTGTCATACCTCTGACACTTTCTTATTTCCTTTCTGAAAAAATTTCACTTCATAGTCCTCTCCTTCCCAGGACTTGCAGATGCTCACCTCCACAGTCATGGCCTCACAACTACATTTTTCATATTCTTCAGCTTCTTTAAATCTGTCCCTCATTTTCTCATTCCCACTAAATCCTTCCCTCTCGCCTCAAGTACTGTCCATCCATGGGGACATCCGTAATCCTCACCTCAAAGCTGGATTCATACACAGAAATTAATTTTAAAAAAAAAAAAAAAAAAAAGTAATCACAATCTCTTTTGATTCAATAAAGATACTAACATCCTTAAAACCACACTATGAGTAACAAGCTCATTCTTAAAGCTCTCATTGGAAACGTTTACCTGCTCCTGATCCTGGCAGTTCACCAAGCCCTCTCTTATTATTGCTCCAGAGCCAAAGATGCCCCAGGACACACTTCTCTTTCCGAACCTCTCCCTCCCCACCCAAATATGTTCAACATGGAGGCATCTGATTTATCTGTGCCAGCTGCCTTGTAGTCCTCACAGTCCCCAGCACTCCCCACCCTTCTTTCACAGGCTGTTGTTATTAAGGGAGGCTGTCCAGGGAGGCTGTCCACCTGCCTGCCTCCTCCTGCCAAAGAGAAGCTTCTGCGTCTGGCTGGGTCTCTGAAACTCCAGACACATTCAATAACAATCTGTCCAAACAGGGCTCTGACAACAGAGAAAGAAAGCATGTTCAATAAAGAAATAAAAGGTATGGTAATCCTATATTCTCAGCTTGCCCTCTTTATCCAATACCAGATAAGCTTATTACAAGAGGAGTATGCATCTTGTGCTCTCCTGGCAACGCTGAATTAAATCCAGACAATTCAAGGAGGCCGTTCAGGAGGGAATTTAAAGGAGAGGATTGCATTAGCTGACTGGAGAACTGAGTAAGGTATAAACAAGTATTTCATCAAAGACAGGGTCAGGGTGAGGGCAAACTCTGGCAAGAGTCCAACCACAGTGACGACCCAGAGGGAGATGTTGGTGGAAGAAAATGTTCAGGGTCACCAACAACAATGAGATTTCTCACTTGGGTAGAAAAGAAATGGTCTAGAGGCACAAGAAAACTTCAGCCTAATTAATGACTCTCCTAGTGGAAAATTTAGTATAAAAATAACATAGCTTAATTATTATCACCACCATTTCATGAACCCATACATCTTTAACTTCCTATCTGGTTTGTAACACAGCATGGCCCCATGGAGTTTTCATTGGACTGCCTCCCTCAGTCGAGGCTGATGCAGCGAAGTACTGCACAGTGCACAGCCTGGATACATTGCACAGCTCAGTCAGCTGCTCACCATCTAAACTGGGAAAAGGACATGAGGTGGGTGGACTTGATCCTTTTCCTTGAGGATGCTGTCCGGGCACCACAGAAGCAAACCATGAAATGCAAAGGTGAACAAGTGGAGTAGGTTTGTTTGTTTGAAAGGTCATGCCTGAAATGCAGTAAAGCAGTGCATTTTTCAGCTTGTTTTCAATGCCCTGCACCCTCTGTGACAGATTCATTGTGTCCCTGTACTTCATATGTCCTTTTAGAGAGGGAAAAGCGTGAGATAACAAAATGCCTTGAGCTGAGAGCTGTGCATTGGGGAGCTATTCAAACAGGGCCTGACTTCATTCTTCTTATCTAAGTGTTAAACAGTCATTTGCAACTCAAATGAGAAACATGTCATGATTGCTGGATTTTAATTAAGTTACCCAAGGAGTAGGTACTACTCATTTTCAGTAAATGTATCAAAATCTCACCCAGTCTTCTTTAGCAGAGATTGGATTAGAGAAAAGTACATCTTGAAAAGTAGAGAAGTGCAGACATAAAGTATAAACTAATTTACTGAAAATGTGTGCCTTCCTCTCCTTTCTCTCAAGTTAAATCACTTTAATTATCTCCATTTTAGGAGTATTGATGGGGACTGCCACCGCACCTTCAATTCCCTTGCCCTGGAAACCAGGGAGAATGAAAACCATAAAGTTTTGGGTAATAGTTCTTTTGGAGGAACTGAGGCCCCAGTACAGCTACATATAGCAGCATGGTGATGTCTGATACAAGCCATTAAAAATACCCCATGTAGTCTATAAATTACAGCTGTGAAAATGGAACCAAAGACTCTTAATGTGCTTTCCTCAGGAATGTATTTTTATGTACATCTGAGTGTTTGCCTGAGCCCATATGTTATTACTTAACCTCAGAATCTATCAGGTATATGGACAATAAAAACTACAAAAGCCAAAGCATAATTTAGCAAAGATTGGTCTGGTTTCTCTGAATTTCCTGTACTTTTTAAAGCAAGCATTAGCTTTGTTACCTAGAGTGCTTACAATTGTTGGAGCACCTGATCAGCTCACAGAATAGGAAATAAGAGATGTTACAGTGTTGGAGCATAAAAATCCATTTCAGGTGAAGATCTATTTTTTATTATTTAGTTAATTTATGTGTGAGAAAAAAAAAAAAAAAGAAAAAAAAAGAAAAAATTTTTTAGAAAGGTGAACATAGTAATGGTAACCTGTAAGGTATCTTTACATCTTTACTTTACTTTGTTCTCTAAGTCCTGCTGCTCTTGGACAGAACATAGCCAAGATGGCTCTCCAGAGGCTGGAGTGAGGGGTTGCAGAGAGGTGATGAGGATTATCATAAAAAAAAACCTCTTCCTTGAGCAGAAGTGGGAAAAGCAATGTTTGCTCAAACCTCCCTAATAGTATGTTTGATTTTTTTCCTTTCCTATGAAATAGTGCACATTAAAAGTCAAATGTTTCACCTTTAAAAGCCTTTGGTGGCATGGTGAGTATCCAGAAAAGCTTTACAGCTATTGATAGAGAAAGTGACAGGGAGCTGAAAAGAGAGTAGGATGAACATAAACTCAATCTTTCTGATAATTAGGACTTTTAAAATGATTTTTGAAAACAAATTACTGCTGCAGGCAATATTGTCTGATGTTTTAAGCAGATGAGTTAATAGGAAAAATATTTGATGGTATAATTGCTTGATGTGCAGTTTGAATGTAGTGTCTAAGCTGCCAGTTTTAGCAAATAGAAAAGTGAATTGCCTACCAAACCATTTCTTCTCATTCAGGGCAGTACGAGAGGGCTTGAAATTTATAGAGGTGTAAAGAAGAAAGAAGTATGTCCTTATTTTGTTCTTGTTTTCTGTCTTTTTGCATCATCCTAGTTTTCAGTATTTGCTGAGGAATTAATTGTATGAGTTCAAATTCATAAGTGAAATTTTACATAAGGTCCCTGACACCAAAACTTCATCTAGCTGACGTAGAAGACATTAGGTATTATATAAGCTTCTTAAACTTCTCATACGGACTGAAATTTTTATGCACACATAGGACAATCTGCTGCTGGCACAGACCCAGCATATTTAAGGATGTTTTAAAGATTTGCATTTCAAGAAGCCAAAGAATCTTGTCAGTTCTCAAATGCAGACCTATCTGTGAGTTACGTAACTGGAAGGTAAAATCATGGAACATATTTGTGCCTAAGACAGTTTTCAGAATACCATTTTTTGCAGTAAAATTCCAGTGAGACACTGCTGTTTTATTAATTTCACAAAGTTTTGGCTCACTATTTCCTGCCTCTAAAGTTAATTTCTTATCAGTCTCTAGGAAAAAAACATTTACACAGTAATTTAAGAGTTATCTGGCCAGGTATGTAATTAATGACATATGGTACCACTGTCATCCACGGAGGATTCCATCATTCTTATAAATGGAGAAGAATGTTCAAAAGCACACTTAAAACTAATGCTGATACTTGATTTTTAAATTGCCTTTGTTTTTTAGGTTTTATTCATGTCATAAACCCTAATACTCATTTCCATCACTGTCTTCTGTTCCCCCACAATTCACACGTTTTTTTTTAATGTGTACTTCATTTTTTGTTTGTTTATTTGTTTTAGATTCCAGCTTTTTTGAAAATGTTTTTCTCTCTTTTCCACCATAAATGCCGGAGGGAAGTAAGGGAAGTAATTCCCTCATATCAGCAATTTGAAATGGCCTTGTGAGAAGTATGTGGAAGAATAATGTGTGAAATAGCATTCCTTGGAAGTGGACTACACAACAGTCGTATAGGTAAACGTGGAAAATCAGACCTACTGCTTCCTTTTTGTTCCTAGTTAAATAGTGTAGAAATCTCTATACTGCAAATTGAGAAATTGCTGCCATTATAAACAAGCTCAAGAAAGTTGCCTTTTAAAGAGTGATTCTTTTTTAAATTACAGTCAAGTATGTAAATACGATATTAGTTGATTATTTAAACTTTACATAAAACTTCCAGGGGAAGGAGAGAGGGGAAGTGAACCATTAGTTAAAGTACCCACCAGTAACATTTGCCACCTGAGAGCCAGAACTTCCCGAATTCTGGATATTCCCATTTAAGAAGAAGAACACTCTCTAACAACTGTAACCTGACCAGAAGGGGGGTCATAGATTTGGCTGTCTCCAAATGTATTTTAAAGGTTATTGAAAACATATATGCTCACTAAGCTCAAGATCCTCATTGTGTATTTTGATGACTGCAGTTTAGGTATAGCAGTGCCAAAACACAGCCACCACTTGAACTGGCTTTTAAACTCACTAAAGAGACAATGAGAAAAAAATACATTTTTTTCTCTATCTACAATAACATTCCAGGCTTTACTGGCAATGGCATACATGAGATAATGTAAAAACTCCTTTTACTAACTCCCATGATTTACGGAGAGACACGTATGCAACCTGAAATACTCATCTTACTTATCATCTGTTAAGTCCATTGGTACCAGTGACTATCATTAATTCAATCAGAGCAGAGGGTTCATTATTTTAAATTTTCAGTGGTCTTATAAGGTCATGTGTATCTTCAGTTTAATGACATATGAGAAATAATTCCTAATTAAAGCATTTGTTTTCATCCAAGTTGCTGTGCTCTGTGAACAGGTTTAGAATAGGCCTGCCACAAACTCTAGAACCATCCTTTAGGAATTGCCTATAGTTTTTCCTTCTAGGGCAGGATCATGCCAGGAAGTCAGACCAGAATTGTTCTACTCAGTCATACACCAGCAGAAGGTATGCCCTTTTGTACGTTACAGCTATATGAGAAAAATACCACAAGTCAAAAATCACCACAGAATAAAAGGAAGCAATCAGTATAATATAAACTTGTAGCCAATATTTCCATGCTATGTCAATACATTAAAAAGATTCTTAAAACACTAATCAAAAATAGTTTAATAGTGCTTCATAAAATTAACAGTCCTTCTGAGCGTTTATGAGTTCAAACTTCACATTTAATAGCACAGAGGTTAAGGGAGTTTGCATACAGAGGATATTATTTACAGGAAGAGAAGACCAGCTCTGTTTTTTGAGAAAGGTGTTTTTCTTGTACAGCGCAGCAGTTGATGATCTTCCCACAACTTTTGGGTTATGTCAGATGATGAAAGAGGCCTGATGCTACAGAGTAAAGCGCTGAAATCATTTACATTTGTTTTGTAACTGCATTTCTATGCAAATGTACAGCATTCAGCTTTACATCAGCAATTTTAAATCCAGTAAGTAGAGACACTTTCTGAGACTCTGTCAGAGGAAAAGGATTAGAAACTTTAAGCTTGACTGAAGTGCTGGTGGAATATAACTCATCTGAAGAAGTTTAAAGAATGTAAAAAGTACCTATATTTCCCTTTTTTTTTCCCCCTGAACTTTTCTTCTACTCAAATAAGTAAATGAAGATCAGATGAACAGCAGTGATAGGTCATAGACCACAAAATGTCATCTTTCACTTATTACATAAAGTGTTTGTTTGAGCTGTAAGTTTTGATGCCTGTCAGAAAATCCATAGTATTACAAGCAAGGCACTTTAGGTGTTTAATGGCTTTTACTACTATACTGCCTGCTTTACTTGCAGTTTGAATGAATGTAGTTGCAACTTTTGTCCTGTTGCTTTGAATGTTTTCACTAGAAAATGGCAACCTTTGCCCTCATAGCTGCCCAAATACCAACACCAAATCCCCTGAGACGTCTCTAAAGCAGCAGCAGTGTTACTTTGGGTGTGTGAAAGGAGGTCTCACTGCCAGGCAGACTGCGCAAGGTGTTACTATGAATGCTGCTGTGCTTCCATCTCTCATGCCCTCTCCTCTGAGTGTGCCTGACTTCCTGCATTCTGTGTCACTTGATATTATTATAGTTTCAGGAATAAATTCATTGAGTTTTTGGTCTGTAACTATCTGCTGTCACAGCTTAAAACCTACGACTCAACCGTGTAACTGGAAAAGCTCCTGCCAAGCCCAGGACTTGCTTCTCTTCATAGTCCACGTGTGAAACAACGTACAGCTCAGTACTGCTCCTCTTGTATCATGTCTCACAATCCAAATCAGCAATAAACAGGGAACCAAATGCCACTTAATTAGCTCTATAAAATACAAATAACATTATGGAATGATATGGAATGTTATGGAATGTTATAGACGTTGAATAGAATAGAACAGAACAGAATATAACATAATAGAAATAGAAATCTGAAATGCTCTAGCTCTGTTGTTCCTGAAGGGAAAGCCAGTTTTGAGAAGTTAGGATAATAGAAATCATTCAATCATTCTTCTGTGTCCTAGACATTTTCGTATGTTATTGGCAGATAAAGATATAGTTGCAGTTATTTACATTTTCTCTCAGAATTAATAGCTTTGTTATCGTGAGAGCTATAGAGTCACTGTACAGGTTTTACAGGTACACTGGTATGACTGTCTATGGAGTGATGATCAGATAGAGCTTAGTAAATGAAGATGGGTTTATCAAATGCCTTTGGCAGTTCCATAAAGAGCTAGACTCTGCACCTTAATAACTTCAGGCCTGTGTTTCATTTTGCCCTTAGTGGGAAGATTCATTGTGCGTGTAGTCTTTTAATTAAGACACACCTATGATCCGCAAAAGTTACATCATCTCTGTGTTTGTTCCTCAGACAAGAAAGGTTGAAGGCTACCGTTCTTCTTCAGAACCAGTTAGATCTTCTCTTAAGCACTTGCATGATCTCTTCATTGAGCCATTCTGGACATTTCTTTTAAATTTGACATGGTGTAAGGCAAATCAAGATTTTGTTTTGCAGCCATGAATGTTGCAGCACTGCACCATGGTTAGAGACCAGGGAATGTACTAAGAAAAGCAAAAACATTCCAGCTGGATTTTTCTTTAAAAGTTGGAATACGGATTTATCCTTTCTCAGTTCACAATGGAAAATGTATTTTGAGCTATCTGGACATGAAGAGAAATTGCTTGTCTGCAGAACCAAGACTAGCAGAGGTTCTGATCTTTAGGTGGTAGGACTGAATTAGTTACTCTGCCTTTCTCATGAGATCATCTCTAACTCCCATACTTGTCCCTTTGGAATCAAAAGTACTGTGTGAACCTATTTGTATGAATGCTTAAAACAGTTTCCTGTTCATTCTAAACCTCTCATTTCAGCCCCTGTGTGGCCACAGAGCAAATTTCATCATAGACATGACAAAAAAGGTATTATTTTCAACAGATTTCTACTCAAGTGGATGTTCTCAGAAGTACTAGTAGCAGCAGGGATGTAGCAGCAGTGTAAGTCTAGCACCTTGGGAAAATAGGGAAAAGAAAAGGGTAGGAGAAATGTTACTCCTTTTGACTACAGTCTGCACTTCTGTCTGCTTAAAACCACAACCTCATACACGCAGGTTCTTCTCCCTGCTTGGGGTGTGATTCTCCCGAGTCCTATGTGCTTACTCCGCACATTCACTTCTTGTCTTCAGGAATTTTTGGCAGCTATGAGATGTGGTTTGTATTGAGTAATTACTGAAGTGGAATCATCTAAATGTCCTTAAGGAGATGAAAGTTGGGGTGGGGATTTCACTTAATCCAGTTCTGCTTTCTCTTTCTTGGAGGGAGCAAAGTTTAACTCAAAAGTGTTACAGTCAAAACTGGTCTCCAAATTACTGTCATCACTGAAGCAGGATCTTCTCTCCAAGCACTCCATTCCACTGTAGGAGGAACATCAGACTATCACAGTTGTTTGGTTATGAAAAATGCTTCAAAGCTGTTTAAGATCCAGTTATAAAAACACTTAGGGGACATATAGGATGTTTGGTTTCAAAAAAATTGCTTTATCATAGATAAAATGACCTGTACTTATTAGTAGAGTAAGTAATGTCATCTGCTTAATTTAATTGCTTCTTTTCCAAACATTTGCTTCACACTATCTAGGCAGGTTGCCTGCAGTTTACTCACTTACCAAGAGTTCCTGGAGCACAGGTGGCAGACCCTGAACCATCCTTGGGAAACCATCCAGCCAGAAAGCCCCCTCCAGAACATCTGGTTTGTGGCTCCATCATGGACAGCAAGATGAACTTTGAATGATGGAAAAGCGATATATGTTGCATTTTCAGTCCAGCTGCTAATGTTGGATTACTGCCTCTTGCCCAACTAACTTTCAGCTCTATCCCTTTTCAGCTCTGTTCCTAGATTGAATGCATTTAAAGTGTGAAAGTGACTTGCTCTCCATAATGCTACTGTAAGCACACTGCTGTTTACTAGTCCTTAGCTGTGTTTTCTCCAAGCTTTGAACTTTAATGACTCATGCTGATACATGCGACATGATGAGTACTTTCTATATTTAATTATGTAAAAGATTTTTGTGATACTCTGGCTGCAGGTTTAACTTTGGTAGTTGGTATTCCTCCCAGAGTAGTCTAAGTGCTTTTGGAAGTCAAACAGAAGAGGAAGTACAGTTACACTTTAAACTAATTTCTGGAAATAGGTAAGTGAAATATCCCAAAATAGGTTCTCCCATCAAAATTCAGCCAGTAAGCATGTTGTAAGCAGTGCCATTCCTCTATGGAGGGCCAGATATCTCAGTCTGAGATACAAGTTTGCTAAAAATGTAGAGACATGGTTTGTTTCTTAGGCTGCAAGAAAGGCAACAAAAGGCCTAAGGGACTATAGACATTCCCATGTGAAAGCAATCACAAGAACAATGTTCTTTCAATCACTTCAGCCAGCAAATCTAAACCAGCATAGGAATATTTCAAAATATGATAGAGCTACTGTGTTTGCTTCATCAAAACTTATGAACAAAAACCCTGAAGAGTATTAACCTTGCCATCGCAACTGGAATTTATGTAATGAGATAAAACCACAGTTAGAATCTTCATCTGAAAGATTATGCATTTTGCTAGATCTCATGTTAGGAACCTAATCTATATTTTTAATTTGTTTATCATCAAGTCATCTGATATTTACAGATCTCATGAAAACTATGGTCCTACTTAACTCAGTAGCATTGCAACTTTCCATCTACTTTTCATTGTTACAGTTGTGTACTCATTCAGGTGTGTCCTCTGCAGACAACATTTAACTATGATCACTGAATTAATCATTTACAGCTCTGCAACTTAGTCTTTGAAGAAAGAGTTGCTTGTCTCTCAAAGGTCAACATGAGGCAAGATTACAAATCCAAGGGTAACAGCTCAAAGGCTGTTAATTAGCCAGCCAGCATGACTGAAACAGATTATTGTCCCAACAATCAGATACTTGTAGACTAAATTTAACTTTTGTTTTACTGGATGAGCTAATTCTTGAAAGAGTGATCAGAGAAGTTTGAGCACGGTAGAAAAGTAAAGCCTTAAAGACTATGCCAAGGCCACCAGTCTGCAGGCTGGAGCTCATAGCCAGGATCGGCACTGACCTGGAAGGTAGCTTCTGAAAAATAGAATCAAAAAGTCAGACGTAGGCCGCTTACAGAGAAAGATGATTCAGTACCCTCAGCTGCTGTCACAGGCAAAAAGCTAGCAAGATTAGCTCAACATGGAGAGGCATTGCTTCTAATGACATTATAAAACTACTAACAGCCTAGTAACCCAGCAGCTTTATATCACAACAGTTCATCTCAGAGAATATCTGATCAGTGACTGGCATTATTCAAACAAATGAGTCACAATGAATTTTGCAGATACAGGAAATAGGTTTCATATCTGCACATGTTGATTGATTAAGTTCTTTCAGACTGATATGGCCCACATACTGAAGCAAAACTAGGTGAAATAACGATCTATCTGAAGACTCCAGGGAAGAACTGGGATAAAAAAAATCAAGAAATCTAAAGCTCTGTGCTGATGCAGAACCATGCAGGGGTCACTTCTTACCTAAATGAGCAGTATGATCTGAATCACACTCAGGGTGACTCTGAGGGTTTCAGTCTTACCAAAATGCCTGCTTCTCCCTTCTACAACCTCACAGCAGCCCATGTCCATTTCCAGTTGAGAAAAACACCATTAATAGTACACAGGCCTGGTCATACCATGTTGTCATGTGTCACTTCATCTTACAGTGACAAGTGGGAAATAACACATGGAAGAGTAATCTGTACTTACAATCTGTCATTGATGGTCAGACAGAGTCATAGAAAGGAAGTTTGTGCTGTCCCTCAGATGAATTTTGACTAAATAAAGTAACTAGATAGAAAATCTACCCAACACCTTGTGTGATGTGGGGTTTTTTTGTTGTTGTTGTTTGGGATACAGAGCCAGCCTTCAGCAGCTACTCTCTATTCAGAGACTTTCCAAACAGATGAGAAGGATTCAACACCACATGACATAAATCTGGCTTTTAACATAACTTTAGCATTTGACTGTGATCATTCTCCAGGGATTTTATGTTGACGCTTAGTACATACCACTAGAAATCACCATTGTTTGACTGTGGCAATCTACACACATGCAAACAATTATTGAACATCCTTGGGAATGAGTAATTTTGATAAGATTTTTAGAAAACATTCAAATGTAAACTATATTTGGCTCTCATAACATTCTGTTCATAGCTTTAGTTTCTACAACAGCGCAGTGCTAACTGTAGGCCTTGAAACTGTTCGCTCAAGTCCATCTGAAAAGATAGTTGTTTTTGATCTTTTCTTCAAAGCTCTGCAGATCTTCACAACCCTACATATGAACTGATTACATTTCAACAAAGCAGCATTTTTTTTACTTGAAAAAATACACTAAAAGAAGCAGACAGCAGTATTATATGACCTATATATGTTAAAGGTATGCGTAGATGGAAGCCATCATTTAAACAAATGTAAGCCATACATTTTCAGCTATGAATGAGAAGTGGATTATTATCTTGCATATTAAGATTGCATATACAGATGATAGATCACTAGCTTCTGACTAATTAAAATATGTATTCCACATAATATACAAATGATAACTTATTTCCTTTTCTATAGAATGTTTTTTCATTAAAAAATATTTTTTACATTTCAGAATATGATTTCATCTCCTGTAAGTTTTTATATAGGTTCCACCATTGCCAGAACACATGAAAATTTCAGGAAGGCTGTTCCAAATCTGAGTGAAATGAACAGTTATCATAATACATTAAGCCCCACTGTCCCCCTCTTTTTCACTTTTCTGTACAAATATGTATGTGCCTGCACACACATATGGGTAAAGAGAAATAAGATTTTTCCCCCAAATCTGAAGGAATGGTATACATAGATAGCGTTCCTTTCTTCTGCTGGTTTATTTCTTTTACAATGTCAAGGAAGTGTAATGTCAAGGAAGAGGGCAGCTTAGCCAAAACTCAGTGTTTTGTTTCAAGCCAGCTCACAAAACCCACCTCTGTAGGCCACTGTATCCTTCGTTTCTCTCAGATAAATAGTGTTGTTTCTAAAATCTCAGTTCCAATGTAAAAAAATAATAATAATAATTTAAAATATTCAGGTATTTGTTCTGGAATCATAGAATCACCAGTGTTGGAAAAGACCTTCAGGTTCATCCACTCCAACTGTCCACCCAGTTTCCTCACTAAACCACACCCCTTAGTACAACATCTAAACATTTCTTGAACCCCTCCAAGAACAGTGACTCCACAGCCTCCCTGGGCAGCCTGTTCCAGCGCCTGACCAGTCTCTTGGAGAATAAATTTTTCCTGATATCCAACGCGAACCTACCCTGACACTATTTGAGGCCATTCCCAATTGTCTTAAACTCTCATTCAGGACATAAAAGCAAATGTGGTTGAGTGTCATTATCTGAATCATAGCTAACTATCATAAACTGGAAAAGTAATAATCAGCTTTTTGTAACAGAAGATAGCAAACAATCATAAATATTAAATATATATATGAAGTCATCATCATACAAATTACAAACAAATGAAAAGCAAACAAAAAGACAGTTGTGTATGCTACCTTCTCTTAAAGCAGACTTCAATGCCATAGGATTTAGACACGTCTATCTACGCTTGCTACTATAGACCCCCTTGATAGTCACTGATAAATATTCCATATACAAATGGCCTTTACCAACACGTTGCTTACACATGAATTCTAGGATGAAACAGCATACTGAGATGAATATAGGTATCTTTTAGATGACTAACTAAGGCTGAGATGGATCCTACCTTTAGTTAACATAGGGTACATGATGAAGAGGGAGCCAGACTCTTCTCAGTGAAGCCCAGTGACAGAACAAAAGGCAATGGACCCAACTGGAAACATAGAAATGAATATCAGCATTCTTCAGGTGAACAGTGTTTACTGAGGGTCATCAAGCACTGGAAAAAACTGCCACAGAGATTATCAACGCTTTGTACTTGAGCATATTTAATACTGGACTGCACATGATCAAAGGCAACTTAATCTAGCTGATATTGCTTCAGCAGGGGGATAATCATCTAGAACATTGTGATTCTGTGATACATTCAGAAGATTTATGAATAATGGTTGCATTTCACTTTGAAATCTGTTTTATGTTATGGGATTGATATACAGTATAATGAAAACTATGTGAGAATGACTTTTCTACTACATATATTTCTAAAGAAGACAAATCCCAAAAGAAATCTGTCTCAGCAAGTGTAAATACTAGTTTGATAGCTAACAATTACTGAGTAAGACAATATATAAAGAGCTCTGTCAATATTTCCATGAAATGTTATTGTATAGTTAAACTAGAAACAGTAGTTAACTCCTTGCACATTTGGAAATAAAGCTATCAACATTTAACACAGTGGTGCAATATAGTGATACTGTTGTCAATTTGATATACAATCTTCTTTCTTTTCCTTTCTGTAAAGAAATAAATTATGTAAGAGACAAACTGATAAAATTACAATTTCTGACATTTTTGACATCCTTATAGTATTAAGAAAAGACAAAACCTGATGAGAATGAATACAGAACTATTTCCCTTCATTCTGCTGACACTTTGAGTTATTCACTGTAGTTGCAAGTAACCTCCTTTTGAACTTTATCACCATATCTGAAAAGTTCTTGGATAAAACCTGACAACAACTTTCCTCTACTCTGCCTGTTTTGTGACTAAATTTCCCGATTTGCTATTTTCACCAAATTAAAGGCTTGAGTAATAGAAGGAATATTACAATATATTAATTCATAATTTCAAGAATAATAGCTTTGCTGATTGAGTCAGTAATTCCAGATATGCTGAACTTTGGTCTATCCATTATATCATTTCAAACCTTAAAACAATCTATTGAAGCTGGAATGAATAATTAAATAATCTTAGATGCTACTAGGGATTAATATATAGATTATACTCATGTATAGCATAGCCTTTAGGAACCTTTTAGCTGTTGCCCTGCAAACTTGTACTAATGAATCTAGTCTAATAATTGCAAGAATATTCACATGGCAATATGCATCTCAGGTAAATTCCCACAGTCTGCTTTCCAAACAAAAGGGGCATAAATCATTACAGATCCTGTGAAGAAAAAAGAACAAAAACTAACAGTTTTTGTAACCATAAAGGGGGAAAAGTAGTGGAACCAGCTAAATGCACAGCAAATAACTCTGTAAAAGTGACATCAAAGAATATATTGTCAATACCACTGGCTATCCCAGGTACAATATGGGCCATTTGAGGCCAGAGAATATGACTTCAGGGTTTTATGAAGACTCTTTTTGCCACACAGTTTCATAATTTAAAGTTATATAAAAATTAAGCAGCAGACTACATTGAACAGGCTTGCAGTCCTCATCTGTTAGCACACGATGATGACGAAGAAATAGCAGCAGAATAGCTTTATGAGTATGGTCATTTGGTCATTCCTAGGTCATTGTGATGTGGCTTACAATTCTCTTTCTCCCAGCCTGCAGTGCTGCCACGTATTTTTCAAAATGCAAAATTTTTATTCAAACTTCAATAATCTTTCTTTATGGAGATTCGTGGCAGCCACCATTCACCTGGATATATATGTGATACCTGCTTGATACCAAGTCTTATTCTTATCATGTTTCAAATATGATCCTTTTTTCCCTCTTTTTACTAGGGTAATAGATTAGGAGAAAAGGCGTAATTTGAGTGAAATTGTCTACTTGGTCTGCTAGCTAACTGGATATAAGAAAATCTTACCAAACACTGTATAGAAAAATTTGCTGTTACAAATTATTATTTATTTTTATGTTTTAACACCAATAATAAAAAAAATAATTCTGTGGTATTTAATATCCAGTCTTACCAATTCTCTGCATTCCAGTTTTGCTTGCGATCCATTTTCTTCTAATTGGAGTTAGGCAGTTCTTTTTGATCATTTTGTAACTCTAATGCATCCTTCTTTGCTTCTTTTTTTTTTTTTTTAACTGAAAATTTTAAGTATTTTATTCCACGTGGAATAGAACATGACATGGAACTCAAAGTGACATTTTTGGGTGCTTTGCTTTGTCAAGTAAAAATTGAATTTTTCATTCCTTTTGATGTGTACTAGTTTTACTTTTATTTATAAATTCCACTGCTGAACCAATAAAATCAATTTCTCATGTTGCCCTAGTTTCATCTGCAAAGATTTTGCTGCTTTCTCCTATCAAAAGATTACTCAAATACTCAAGAAATTTCTTTCTCCTCAAGTTATCAGTCTCCTTTATTCATTTTCACCCTTCTGCCCATTTTCCTTTTTTTTTTTTTCTGTTTGTATATCATTTTTCCGGAACATTTCTCCTGCTTTCGTTATGACCTGGAGATAAACAGAGGTGTTCAAAGGGGAACAGCTGAATCAGATTGGCCTTAAATGAAATAGTGACAAGAAAATTACACCTGATGATTTGGGGATAATTTAAATAGCATTTAATTTACTTGCATTGTTTTACACGTTCACTACAATAATGATAATGTATGCCTTACTGAATGCCTTACCGGTGGCAATATAATGATGATCCAAAGCAAATATGTCACAAATCTTTTGAAATACCTCTATAGGTGATAGGCAAACATGAGCACTTGATGTTAAACTAAGTGCAAGACCAATGAATGTTTTCCAATGGTCAGGCATTACCTAAACTGCACACAAAATGTTACTTATGCACAATCTTTTTTTTCATTGCCTGCCTCCTTGACTTTTGGAAAATATTTCAGGTCTTCTTTATTTTCTTCAGAGTTTCTGTACAGAATAGTTTTCCTTGTGACACTACTATCTTTACCGTACCTTCACTATCATTCTGATAATATATAAAAGTTATCACTTAATTTGTTCACTGCCTATATGTTATAATATTATGGTCTAAATGCTTCAGGAGATCTGAAAGAATTTCTGGTAACCTTGGCTAACGCTTGGATTCCCAAAGCACTAGAGCACTACCATCGTTCACAGTGTCTCCGAGGTCGTCATGTTTATCTTCATAGTTAGCAGCACTGTAAAATTGGTCTGAAATCTCATCAGCTACAATCTCACCAGGGCACAGTTAGGACACAACAACTTCAATGGTAGATTTTTTTCTTGTTACTGAACACAGTTAACATAGCAGACGACATATCTTCATACTATTTTAGTTGGAAAAACAAATGTTTTATGGCCACTGAATATTCACAGCCTGATTCAAACACAGGTTAAATGAGAACATATTCATTCAATATAAAGAATAAATCATTTACATGAACATTCTGGCTCTAATGTAAATGGTGAAGCTGTGCTGATGTAGTCTAAGAAGGCTTGAAATTACTTTTGATCTTTATAGGATAATCCAAATCTAGCATTAATTTAAGAATTATGTATCTCTATACTTTATATATGAAAAATTCAAGTTAATCTTTCTTCAACACTTGTTATATAGAAGCACCTGTCTCCAGCTGATGGCTTATACAACCATAGCCAAAGTATGAGGAACCCCACATTTTGCCCAAACAGAGAAATTTGTTCACATGCTATTTAGTTGTAAAGAGAATACACAATTTTTTTTTTTCTTTTATTTTTTCGCTTCCTATCATCCAACAGTCACAAGGCGAGGAGAAATCTCTGCGATGAGTCTAGTCAGAATAGGTCAGGTCTAGTTATATGGCAGGATATAGTTGCACTGGCAGACTTTCCTAACTACAGAGGGTGTTTGAGGCTCCTTTCTCTGATCTAATAGAAAACAAATGTGCCTTAGTGGAGACAGGATTAATCCTCAGACATCCCATATCCTCTTCTATAGGACACAAGAGGAGTTGTTCATACAAGGAGAATGCCCCAAGCCTGCAGAGGAGGGCATTGTAACTGCTTTTGAAGTGATGAGGGGTGCATCTAACTAGTTGAAGCAGGCCACCTGCATGCCATGCACTGGAAGCTGGGGAAGTACTCAGAAAGGTGTTAATAACTCCTTGGATTGGCAGTAGCAGATTGCGCAGCCTTTTGGCAAATAGTGACTTCAAATAGTGGATTTGCATTTACCCTTAAACAAGCACAAGGGCAACTCCAACTTACACGTTCATGTTTTTATGTGTGTGTGTAGATGTTGCATTTCATAAAATGCCTTGTTGACTCATTCCAGAAGTTCTTCATGATGCAGCTTGAACTGTGTAAAAACAGGGCAGGATGAGTTGAAGAAAATATTCCAAGTAGCATTCTTGCTGTTCAAGTGAACTTTAAGTACTAAGGAAGAGGTAAAGAAAGGGCTAAGAAAAAGAAAATACAGAAAGATCTACAGTCAAGGGAACCTGAAAGGGATTAACTTGGTCTCCCAGGCATGATTCGTTATGCTGATCTGAGAGAATAAGGCAACGTAGGGCTGTGGTAGCTGCTGACCTGCTAAGCCCCTTGGAAATCTGAATTGGCAAATATCACATCCCATCCTGAATGACTTGTTCCATCTGTGTTTACTAATGTCCAAATTGACAGCTGCCTGCCATTTTGGCAAGAAAGTCAATGCAATTTGAGAATCTGCACTGGATGGCTAGTGCATGCACACACAAAAGCTCACAGACTTCAGGCTAACAAAGCCTGTTAGTTAGTGACTCCAATAAATAAAGAAGTCCATGCTTTCCAGTATGTAAACTAATTCCAAAATTATTAGTAGTTCTTGAATCCATTCACACAGTGGTGGCTGAACATTCGTTTACTCACACAAAGTAAAGAACTGAAGACTTCTGTATGCATTAACTCCCAGGTAGTTAATTCAAATATAGAAGGCATATGTTTCTTTAAAAAACAGAGATATCAATCTATCTGACTCACGTTGTTCAGACAGCTGTTAAGTAGCTGTTTTAATTAGGTTTTCATTTAGCAACTTTATCAAAGAACGGAGGATAAAAAATCCTCACTTTGACTGTGTATCATTGAATACATATACTGAGCATTGTAACTGAAAGAGGTGAAGAACAAATCAATAAATAAGGATGGAATAAATAATTCTTAATTCTTAATTGAGAATTCATTAAGAATTAATAAAGAATTAAGAGTTCTTTATTTCAGCCTTTTCCACTCTCCCACTTGAGATGGAGATGAGCTGCCAATGAGGAGTGCAATAGTTAGCAACATTGTTGTACTCCTCTATGACATTCAGAAAGACAGAGTACAATTAATACTTAACATTTATAACATGGAATCAAAATTTAAGTCCCTGCCTACTTGTGGTTATCCCAGCCACCTTTATTCAGAAGTGAGAATAGAGTCAGAAGAGTTACATGGATGTTATTTACCATCTGCTGGCATTTATTATATGTTTTCCTTTGTGTTACTTTAGCTTTACATGGTTACAGTTTTATACATTAGGCCCAAGTTATTTTATGGGATTTTAAAGAGGTGAAAATACCTCATAAAACAACAAAAAACATCATTGGTTTCCTTTTGCCTTTAGGTACATGTACTGAAACCAGCCAAAAGCCTCAGGGTAGACAAATTTAGGTCACATTTGTGCAAAACAGCTCTGTTGCCACAGTGCAAGTTACTTCTGCTTGCATAACTGATATTTTCAAGAAAGTAAAATCATCTGTTTCATAAATAATATTTTTTGAGAGACCCAAGAAAAAAAGTTTTTAAAACCAAGAGCTGAGCTCTAAACAGAATGATTGTCCTAAGAGGATAGTGAAGAAGCACAGGCAGAATGCCTGCTGTATTTCTCACTGTCCCTCTCAAGCCGTCCATGGGGGGAAACATTTACCTTGCTCAGTCCTGTGTGAGTGAAGAACAAACAGGTGACTGCTCCAGGAGGAATGGAGTGCCGTAGAAGCAGCAGAGAGTAAGTCTTGGGCATCCTTGAGTAAAATATTTGAGTGTGTCTGGCTTTGGGATAGGCTGTAGAGGTTTAGGGAAATTACTCTTCCCCTTCTACTCTGGGCTACAGCAAAGAAGAATGTCATTTCCAGCTCTTGGGGCAACAAAAAAGGTGCACAAAATGAGTATGTCCATCAGCAACACAAAGGCTTCAAGTTCCTATCTACAGAGGGACGTTTGTGCAAAACCTACCAGTAAGCAGAGCTGGCCATCCAACATCTTCTGGACCCCTTCTTCATTGTAGGGAATACTTTTTTTTTTTTTTTTTTTTTTTTTCCCAGAACATGGAAAAAATATAAGACCATGGTTTGAGAGGGAGCATAAAACTGAGTCCAGGAGGATAGGTGCTGAATCATTCAGAAGCATCAGTTCCTGACAGAATTTTGTGCAGCTTCTGTGCCAGGAGAAAGTGAATTTGGCCCACTATACATACTGTATGGTAAGTTAGAATAATACAGCTGCAGCAGTGCAGTTTTGTGTGCTGCCTATTAATAAATAATAAAGCTATAATAATGCTCCAGTGGTTTCCTAACAGTTCATCAGGAGTTCACTGACTTCCATCTCTGTTGTTAGACCATGCAGCTGTATTTATTTATTTGTTTGTCTGTTTAGGTTTTTGCATAACACACCCCAACACACTCCCTTCACTCACCAAGAACTTTCAGACAATTTGCATAGTTAATCGACAAAATGTCGGCTTAGATAGTGTCTCATTCTTGAGCTCCGCTTTGTTTAATACGTTTCCAATTCCTAAGATTACCTCCCTCAGGCACAAAGCTGAGTAAATAGATTGGCCTTTCACCATACCTTGAAGGTCAACAAATTCAGGGTCTGTCAAGCCACTGGATGATGCAACTACTAAAGCCAAAGGTCCTGCACCAATGCAGCTTTGCTTTCTGCCCCTGGACATTCTTTATGTCTCCATAAAAAGCCAGCTCTCAAGAGCTAGGCATAGGGAGGTTAATCCTTATTACTAGTGACACTGGAAAAAGCTTATGACAGATGCGCAGTGGGTCCACTTTGAAAGACTGCATAACTGAGAACATGGGAAGGATGTTTTGCAGAGAACTGCCAGAAGGCTTAGAAACTGTATTAGAAAACTGTATTTTTTCACTGCATAGCTCATTTAATGAACCTCCATGCCTCAGGGTAAGGGAATGTACAGTATTTGAGTAGATAATCTATGTGATGTAACAAATTAACCTCTGAAAAGGACCTCAATAGTTATGCAAAGCTCTATGTTGCTTTCTTTTGAATAACTAAGCCTCACATCCTGAGTGAAATCAAGTTTTTACTGTAAGATGGACGGCTCTGCTATTACACATCATAGTGGAAAAAAAAAAAAAAGTAATAGAAAGAAAGAAAAATGCTTCCAGTTTCATAGGACACCTTTGCCTAAGCACTCTGAAAGAACTGAGAAGGGTATTTCCTCTACCATCCTGCCTCCAAAAGGAAAGCATTTATGGATCAAATTCTCCTTTTACCGTAGATTGGTCTTATTGGGAGGGAAGAGATAAAATCATACAGAATCATAGAATCATAGAATGGCCTGCGTTGAAAAGGACCACAATAATCATCTCGTTTCAACTCCCCTGCTATGTGCAGGGTCACCAACCACCAGACCAGGCTGCCCAGAGCCACATCCAGCCTGGCCTTGAATGCCTCCAGGGATGGGGCATCCACAGCCTCCTTGGGCAACGTGTTCCAGCCCGTCACCACCCTCTGAGTGAAAAACTTCCTCATAATATCTAACCTAAACCTCCCCTGTTTTAGTTTAAAACCATTCCCCCTTGTTCTTGAACAGCAGTAGGAGCACGTAGAATCACTGCTAGCAAGAGTCACAAAGTGGCAGATATGTTCTGTGACCTATTTGAAGCCCTCCCATGGGGGTGAGTTGATGTCTTGAAGATTAGATGAAGTGCATAGATCCCTACTGCCTGCTGATTGGGCTGATGGTGGCCCAATATTTCATAAACAAGCAGGCCTCGGGATTATAACGAAAGGGAATACAAATTGAACAGGAGCTGGTTCATTACAGATGAAGGCTTGCAGAAAAGCAGCTACATTCTTTGTTTACCAGATATTAGGACTGCTTTAAGACTCTCTTAGATCCCGGGTAAGTGATGTCACGGTGGCAACTTTCTGAGTAGTAAGAGATCTCACTCCAGCTTTTGGCTCAGGACAGCCCAGCCAAAAATAAGGCAGTAAGGGAAAACAGTGCTAATATATGAATGAAAGCATAGTCTAAAATACAGAGATATTCATGCTCAGACAGCTTCTTTTCTATTCAGAGTTTACAAAGAGAGATGCTGTATGCTCAGCAAAGAGCTCTCATGTTGGTGAAATTGAATTCAGCATTTTCAATATTTTAGCATATAATTGGCAGATATAGGAAAGCCTTTAGGAATTTCTTTTGCTTGCATATAATAACAACAAAAAGTTGGCATTCTAGTGGGTTTGTTTACCTTTTGAAAATATTTCTGTGATAATTTCTTAATGAGGGCACAGAATAAAATTGCTATTTTGTACCATGCTAGTTTAAGTAATACAATAAAGGGAAACAGAAAAACCTGTGCATCTTTCTTAACAGACCGCATGGGAGATCCTGCAATTGGTTGCTGCTAAATGTCAACTTCAGAACAATGTACATTCTAGGGAACCGTATAGAACACAGTGCATAGAAACAAAAACCTTGTGAATTGTAGCATGTTTTAGTCCTTTGCTTGAGGGTATTATATTATTTGCACTAATTCTGAAGCTAAAGAGTGATCTCAAAAGGAGGTTTAAGCCACAACAAAAATATGAAGTGATTCAAAGAGGTTAGAAAGAGACCACTTAGCTTCCACTTTTATGCATGTACTTGTCCTTAGCATGAATGCTTATAGAATGCGAGCTTTTGCAGAACAGGTTATTAAAAGTCACACAGCAGCAGTAAAAGCTGTAGGGGAGCTGAGGAATCAGCGAGGAGCTGGACTTTAACCTTGCCACTCCTTCAGGAATGATTGTTCCTTGTCCTGACCTTGTATGAGTATGATTTTCAGAAGGAAGAAATTCCATGTTAGTGGAAAAAAAGGAAACGTTTCTCTGACACATTATTTTGTTAATAGCAGCTGTCTGAAACCGCTCAGATACTTGGAATGTCCCACTTAGTCCCAACAGAGAAGTCTTAAAGGCAGAGGACAGGTGAAGAGGTGGTTGGCTGTGTGTATCTATGCATTTCTGATGTGGCTATCTTTATCAAGCATTTGCATATTTGCCCTCTCTGATCTGTAATTAGATCTGGAATCAGAATTCCAAATGCAAACACAACTCTGCTGAGGGCTGGAATCTGTATTTGGACAGAGGCAAATGTTGCTTTTCAGTCTCACCTAGATTATAAACATGCACATACAAGTGCAATTACAGTGTAGAACAAATCTCATTGGAGGGAGAATTTCTTAATTTGTGCTGCTGCCCAAACAATCACTACACTAACACACTAAGGTCTTTTCAGCTTAGCTGGAAACAACTTAGAGGGCAAGTAATGAATCTGATTGTTATGCCAGGTTCCATGTCAGCAAAATAACAGATGTACGGTATAACAGCAGAGGGGAAACTTGTTTTTTGTTTGTTGAGCAGGTGCTACATTAACTATCACATGGAAGTTTCTCAAGTGCATTTAGAGCCAATTGGAAGGGAGCCAGTAGCAGAGCTTCCATTTCATCCCCTGGACATCCAGCTGTGCAGCTGCATAAGCCCTCAGAAGCAGCTGAGGCAGTGAAGACAGTGACACCTTGTCACTTCTCCTTCAACCATTTCTAACATCCCACCAGAATCGTCAAGTAAATAAAAAACCCAGGAGCTTTCCTCCACCAGCTACATATGCCATAACCCAGCTGCCAGATCTGCCCATCACAGCATGCTGGGCAAACTGGGGGATGGCAAGCTACCCTGTGCCTCAGTGATTACTGCTCTCAGCACATCAGAGGATGGAAATAAGTCTGCACATGTGCTAAAAGGACTTTTGGGAAGGATCAGTGGGTCTGTATAGGCAACACAGTGATAAGCTCTGTTGTAAAGAAGTGGTTTGACATGCCAGGCAACTACAATCCTGCAGGAAAACAGGGTCTGTTTAATAGCAGTGCATAGAAAACGTAGCCTGCAATTAGGCTGAAGCTGTCATCAACATGCAGAATGAGGCTTAGTGCAGTTACAGGAGCAGAGGTAGATATCAGAAACAGTCTGCCTTCTCTGAACAATTCCTCCATGGCCAAAAGACCTGGAAGCTCGTGCTTGCATTTAGCACAAAGCTCTTCACCTCAATAGTGCTAAGCTACAGATGAGGGGGAAGTCCCCAAGATGGGAAAGCAGAGTAAAGCAGATTCCCGGTGTTCAAAAGAAATAAGTCTGTAAAACATCCTGGAACCGGAGTGCTGGCCTCAGACATTCAACTGCTTATGGGGTGAACTTAAGCTAAAGAGGATGGGAAAGCTATAGATGCACTAGAGAGGCATGCTTCTTGCAGAAGTTACTTAATTTATTTATAATAGCTGAAAAAAGGTTAGCTGAGTGCTTTAAGACAAATGCAAAGAATAAGTAAATTCAAACATCTGTTTGGATGTAGTAGGCGTTCAGAAAACTTAGTGAGAGGCCTGCAGTATGATATAAGAGTAACAACGTTATCAGAGACACTGATACAAGGGTAACACTGCATTGTGAAATGTACTGTGCAGCTGTGCAGAGTGCTGTATTTTAACAGATGAAATGAGTAAATTCAATTTATTGGTAAGTATAAGAAACACCTATACACCTCTGTGCATATATATATATGTTATATATTGATGCTGAAATACATATATTAAAGCAGTGCCACTGACTGAGCAAGATGGAATATAACAGAGGTAGACTTCAGATGTTATCACAGAACATGGTGATTCAGAAATTTAATTTCTTTCTAGATTCTAAACCAACTGCTTATTGAACCAACTAATCGGAGAACCCACAAGGGAAAGAAAAAAAAGCAACCTTATTTTAGTAATGAATGGTGTCCAGGTTCTGTTTTGCTCTGATATACTGTATTCAGTATGCTCAGATCCTGCATGCTTGCTATAACAACAACAACAACAAAAAAAACACCCTACAACCTTGAAACCTTGTAGCTGTAGTAGCATATTTCAGAAAAAGGAATCACTAAAAATTAAGAAGCACGTTAAATTAAAAGGAGCAACTAAAAGGATGAAGTGCATACAGTTGCCATGCAAACATTTTATAAAATAAAAATGAGATGTTCAGAGGAAATGTATACTACAATAAAACTTAAGAAAATTTAGCAGAATTAAAAGGGAAACTAGGAGAAACTATTAAAAGTATAATGATGTCTTTCAAAAATAAAACTTCATAGAAGTAATGAAATGCACAAGAGTGAAAAGGTTGGTTTAAGGTATAAAAAGATGTCAAATGAGATTCTGAGAAAGAATGTTCTGTATTTTTTCCAAAAATTTAAAACAGGAAGCGAGTCTTCAGACCTCAGAAGTGACTGAAGTACAGTAAGAGTACCCTAAGAGTATAACAGAAGATAAACAATTGATTTACATCAATATTTACTACAGATAAGTTTCTACAGATAAGTTTACAAAGTTTCTGCTAGAGGCAAGTTCGAGGTAGGGGTTAAAATCTCATCAGTTTTAGAGGAAATTCAAGAAAAAATACAAGAAATTAGATTTAGGACTATTTGTCCTAAACAAATATCGGGTATGAATATGCACCCTATGGTGCATAGCTTTGTCACTAAGACTGGGCTTTATCCTAGAGAAGGTTTATTTTAGGACTTTTCTTTTGCTCTAAAGCTTTGAGACAGAATTTAAAAAAAAAAAAAAAAGAAAAAAAAAAGAGAAAAGAAAAAAAAAAGAAGACGAGCAATTGTACAGTAAGAATCCATTTGCAGATAATTCAATAACACAGTAAAAGCAGTCAGTCTAGTTTTTGTAAAACGATGTTATCCTGGACAAAGCTGTTGCAGATACTTGAAGACGCAAAACCAGTGCTGCTGCCAGGAAGCAATAGGGCTTGGGATTCCCCTTGGAAGAACCTCTTCAAACTTTAAAAAAAAAAAAAAAAAAAAAAAAAAAGGAAATAAATTGTGGGATAAATATAATAACTCATTTAATATATAATTTAGTAACTTTTTAAAAGTAGGAATAATAATTGGTGATGGTTTTCATAAAAGTTGGATTCAGGCAGTAATACTGCTTGTGCACACGGACTCTGTTAGAATCTCCTCATGTATGTTTGTTATGTTCATGAAGTACATGGAAATAATGAGAACAGTTGTGGAAAAGCTCATTAATGATAAAGTAATTCATGCTATGCAAAAATAAAACCGTGTGTGTTTATAACCATACTCTCAGTACAACTGTGCAGTCGCATCAGAAAACTCTACTGTGCAACCTGGCAATAAAATGACAAAATTCAGCATTCACAGATATGGAGCAATGGCAGAGGCAAAAATCACACTGCTTGTACACAGTGGCAGATCCAAATGCACTATTCCTGCTTAAGAATGAAGTCTGGAAAGCCCCATTGAAATCTCTTTAAAAAGTCAGTCAGGTGGCTGAGCAGGACTGTGAAATCCCCAGGAAAGGGATGCAGAAGAAAGTACAGTATACCTTCTTGACAATTTACAGATACATAGCATGCATAAATTTCACATTCTGTGTGCAGTCCCACTTAGTTCTTAGAAAACAGAAGATATTAAAGCTAGAGTAAGTAAAAAAAAGATCAGTTTACAAACAAGATGCAGAGGTGTCGTGTTGCTTCTGTTCCAAGAAAAATTAAGCAGGCTGCAATGCTTCAACTTTGCAAAGTTTGTCAGAGCTTAATAGAAATATGAATAGTCTAGAGAAAATTAATTAAGTGTGATCACTCACAATTTTTCATAAAACATGAACTAGGAGAAACCTAATAAAATCAGGCAGCAGGTTTAAACAAGCAAAACCTTAATTTTTACATATTAAATTATTATATTGTAGCACCTGTTGCCACAAACTGTTTAGATGTTAGTAGTGTAGGAAAAGCATTAGATACTGATAGACAAATAACTGTAGAAGTGCATTATTAAGCTTGAAGAACAGTGTAAATTCCTGTTCAGGAAATCCAAAACACGTATCAGAGGAAACTCGGAAAATGTAATGAGGTATGGCATGCAATATATATATATATATATATATATATGCATAAAATTATATACAGTTACACTCTCTCTGAGATTGAACTAAAGGTAACTGTGAGAGCAAGTGAGTAGATGGATCACGGGTGCAATTCACAACAACATTCATATCATTTTTCCTTAGCTGACATGTTGGAGACACTTGCTGAACCTTCCAGTTCATTATAGTTGAAATTATTTTCTTCCATCCTCAGAGCCTAAAGTATTTATTCTCATATAAAGAGGTTTTACACTGAACCTGGTTGCACTCCTGGCATATTTTGTAGCTAAACGTAAGTTATTACTGGCATCACTTTGCATACCTGGAATTTAATTACTGTCTAGCAAAGAAAGGGAAAAACAACTGTCTGTCCATGCTGTGAAATTTCTCATACCTGGATCCAATAAGGTGAGAGATATAAACCTGTAGCTCTTCAGGCTGCAGCTTCAAATTTTTTCTTTTATTATTATTATTTATTTATTTTGCTAGTTTTGACAGATTCTTGCTGGGGTCAGCTCCTTGACACAGCTCATGGTCCAGCCTCATGGCTGTTAGCATGGGTGTAAGGATGTTTGCAGAAACACATGGGTAATGCTAGAAGGGGAAGGTAGGCCATCATTTGAGCAGCATCTTCCACGGAAGTCAGTAAAGACAGAGGTGAAAACCGAAAAATGTAAAAAAAAAAAAAAAAAAGTCAGTGATTTTTTTCTACACAGAGCAGTGAAGAACCTGCACCTTTCTAATCATGTCATCATAGAAAAGTTTTAAATAGCCTGAGGAAAAAAAAAGGCAAGGCTTCCTGCTGCAGGAACAAAGAACCAAGCACTCACTCTCTGGTGTCATCTCTGTAGGAATTGCAAACATGTTATGAGATATTGCACAGCATCATGTGCATTCTTCAGAAATCATAGCCAAATGAACTCAGACATGAACTGACTCATGTGGCAGACTTAAATGCCTCTGCTAATCATAACCCATGCTTCTCCTAATACACTTTAGTGAACACCATACTTGATGTGTCGCCACTCAAATTATTCAAACAAGCACCTCTTAATCTAGTGTTTAAAGTAGCTTGAATGCATATCAATGAAAAGCTATTAGCTAATGAAAAAGGTGAGTTTGACCCACACAGTGTTAATTAAGCATTCCTAAATATCCATTTCCAACTTTCATTATGCCATGCTGAATTTAATGCTCTGGGATACAATGAAGAAAAATCTCTTGTTTCAAAATCCCTGCTGAAAGCAGAGAGGGAAATTACCTCCCTGTTAACTATTCTTACAATCTGCCAAGCAGGGCTGTAAAATAATGAATATATCATAAAAGATGCAAGCAGTAGACCTTTGCTCTTATGTATACACATCAATAAAATAACTGCAAAGAAAAGCAGATGGGCAGTTGTATTTTCAAGTGCAGCTCTGAAGCCTCTAAAATAGAGTAATTACCTCCCCTTGACATGCTGGTATAACCATCCACTAAGCTGCTAGACATCCATCACTAAGCAATACACAACTGGTGTCTGAGTGGCAGATTGGATTTTTCCTGTCAGTCAGAGCTGTGCCTCTCATGGTGTGCTCAAGCTGTATGACAGTGCCCTGCAAGGATTATTCTTCCAGAAAAGTACATAAGGAGCATAGACAGGCTTCTCCTATAACCAGTGGTAATATCCTTTCAACATCAATGTCTGAAAGTGCCTGCATTTGCACTGAACGCTCTAAGTGGGGCTATCAAAGCTGCAATAATTTCTGTCATCATCTTAGCTCTGTTTTGTATTCTTCCTTGCAGCCTGAAAGCAGGTCCATATGCCATCCTGTACCTTATTGATAAAGAATATATGCTGACATTCCTCACATTGAGGTAGCCAGCAGGGTTTACTGTGACATCTGCTTCTAAACAAGTCAAATACCTTAATTTTCCTTATTTCACTCAGTAGCACAGACCAGGGGTATTGCTCCTGATGCAAAAGCTGTTGGCAAACAGTTTCCCACTTTTCCGTATTTCAACTCACAGAAAGTGACACTGCTGAGCTATTCTCTCTGTTCTCGTCCCAAGACAGGATACTTCTTGGAGACTGAGACTTAAGATAGACCCTTCAGTTTATAAGACATGGCATTCCCTAAACTGTAAGTATCTAAGAAGTTGCAAAACCCAGAATAACATAAAAGAGGATGCGAAGCTGTTTCTCCCCAAGCTTAATTCGCAGTGATACCTAAGCAGCAGGCAAATGACCCACCATGAGGTTTGAGTATGCCTTATTCCTGGTACTTCAGCCCTTATAGTCACTGAAAAGAAAAGCAAATGCCTCAGACATTTGCAGAAAAGGACTAAAACACCATTGCTTTGAAGGAAGTGGATGTATGCACAGTTTCTGCGGATCATAGAATCATCGAATCACCAAGGTTGGAAAAGACCTACAAGATTATCAAGTCCAACCATCTAGCTATTACCAGTAATTCTCATTAAACTACATCTCTCAACACAACATATAAACGTTCCTTGAACACCTTCAGGGTCAATGACTCCACCACCTCCCTGGGCAGCCTGTTCCAGAACCTGACCACTCTTTCAGTGAAGTAGTATTTCCTCATGTCCAGTCTGAATCTCCTTGGGTGCAACTTGAAGCCATTCCCTCTAGTCCTATCACTAGCTACGCGCAAGACACCTAGCTCACTACAGCCTCCCTTCAGGCAGTTATAGAGAGCAATATGGTCTCCCCTGAGACTCCTCCGGACTGAACAATCCTAGCTCTCTCAGTCACTCCTCTTAAGACCTGTACTCCAGACCCCTCACCAGTTTAGTTGTCCTTCTCTGGACATGTTCCAGGGCCTTAATGTCTTTCTTGCAGTGAGGGGCCCCAAACTGAACACTGTACTCAAGGTGCAGCCTCACCAGGGCGGAGTACAGAAGGTCACTTCCCTTCTCCTTCTGGCAGTGCTTGTATTTCTGATACAAGCCAGGATGCCACTGGCCCTCTTGGCCACCTGGACACACTGCTGGCTCATGTTCATTCAGCTGAGCATTGACCAACATTGCCAGGTCTGTTTCCTCCATACATCTACAGACTTCCATTGAGCTAGAAGGTAGGTTAGCTCTTCAGGCACTGGAGGTCCAACTCACTCCTGAGGAAAGCATCAGTTTTATTTATGCTATAAGTAATAGATGAATTTGTTCCTAATAATTTAGCCATATGCTTATTAACATAAGGGGAGCCTCTTTCTTACTAGTGTGCTCCGGTATCCCCTCCAGATCAGAGACGAATGATCAGCATTTAGAACCTGAGTAGTTAAATACATGCTCATGTGCTCATTTCATTCTGAGAATGTGAAGAGCTGCACAGTGCAGTCAGCTGAGGAAACTACAAGCACAATGCAGAACCTTGCTGAAGATTTGAACTGATGAAATCTGGAGGATACATTCACCCTCCCTTCAAAAACATCAGAGGATAACATGATCAAAGGAAGAATGCTCTTTAAGCTGTTTATCTTTGCAAAGAATGACCTGATGACGTTTAATGGGATGATTAGGCATAGCTATGGTTTAACGCATATTTAAAAGATTATTTCCATGATTAACTGGTTGTCAGAAAGCCAGTATCTAAGGACAATGGAAAAGGAATTTCATCAGTGCCTTCCAAAAGATTATTTGAATTCATGGTCCTGATATTCAGCTCATTAATTGGGTCATTTCCTTGTAATCTTGGTTACTTTTAAACTGGATCTTAAAAATGACATTGGAACAGGTCTCCTCTCAGATGGATTGACAGAATGAGCAATCAAAAGATCTGAATCTAATTAACAGAAGAGCTATTTAATCTCATACCAAATCACATATGCCTTTTTAGGACAGGGGAGAGAAAGTAAGAATGAACATTACAAAAAAATATGCTTCTGCTAAGGCATAACGGTGTATGGAGCCTTCTGATATTAGGCCACGGTGTCAAGCTTGAATCTAGACCACTGAAATGGTGAGCTGCTACAATACATCTTATTAAAAATCAGACAATCCGAAGCACTGAGTATTGAATATTAAACAGAAGGTATGCTGTGGTCTAAAACACGATGCAGCCTGCAAACACATGTACAGCTAGAGGCTGAAATTAAGTCACTGCTGTAGAATAAGGTACAAGCTTTTCAGGAACATACAAATAAGTCTGATCAGGTAAGCAATATACTTTCCTTTCTTTTTTTCTCCTTCCACATGAAGTACTGAAATACCTTTAATTAAGTAGGAGAATGTTTGAAGAGGTTAGCTTCTACCTCAGATCAAGTCCATGGACTTTATTGCTACTCACAATTTACGTAACATAAATTACCAGATTCACTTAGGAAAAAAAATGCATAGCTGTAACAGAGCCACTTTCTTGATTATTTGGAAACAGAGAACTCAAGAGGGCAGTCTTCATGACTCCTTTAAAAGCTCTCAAGAATTGCTTATCTAGAGATGTTGAGTTCTCTGACATCATGAAGAGAGAGCAAGAGAACTGTGAGCTCAGAAGAATAATTCTTCTGCCCTTATGTGTAGGCTTTCCTATAAGACAAGGAAAACTAGCCCAGAATTTGGCATCTATTTATTTGCACAGGGGAACTCAAATAAATGAGCACAAAATGGACAATGTGCCAGCAAGCACTGCAAACATATTATTTAGAAAGAAACACACACCAGAATACCTGCATAATCAAAAGCACACCTGCAGCTTTAATTATATGAAAATCATGTAAACAAGGAGCAATATAAGCACCATGTTTCCACCTTTTTATTTTAAACCTCAGGATTCATTTCAGGTCTTAGAGAGGCTTTCAAATTCAGAAGTTAGTTCTAGGGTTAGCTGTAGAGTTTGGATGGATTCTAGGGTCTAACTTGAGTGAGGAAGCCAAAATATATTTTTTCCCAGTTGATGGCCTCCCATGCAAGAAAACAAATATCTAGAGCTGTTCCTGACTTTTGACTGCTCTGATTCTTGGCAGACTATTAATTTAAATATTTTGTTAAGTGTCAAAAGAGATACACACACTGTTGCCTCAAAGTTTGAATATGTTTAAAGAATCGCCTTGTTATACAGCAAAGCTAAAAGAACAGGCACTGAGTGACTTTCTGCCGCTTTCAGTACCAGCATGGAACTTCAACAAAACTGAGGACAGTTTTGTCATTAAAACTGTATTTCCTCTTGGTTTTTGGACTCCAGTTGTCATAGTCCTGATTCTCTGTTTTCCTGAAAATTTAAGAAAAATATTGCCCTTTTGAGTTTTATATAGAGCTTATAAGAGTTCATATCACCTACTTCCTAGAAAGCAAATCTTAAATAATAATTAGCTTCAAATAACATGCTACAGACAAAAACAAATTAGCAGCATCAACACTTAGTGGGAGTTATAATACATTTATCCATAGATCACATTTGTTATTATTCATAACGGGTAAAGAATTTTCTGTCTTTCACTCTGATGTGGCTAGCAATATTAGCTAGGTTTGCTGAGAAATCATTTTTTTCCTGAGAGAGATTGTAAGATTTCAAAAAATTCATTCTAAACTGGGACAAAAAAGTCAAAACACACCTCAAAAACTGTCATTTTCTAAAAATAATCAAAATAAACCGAAAGCATTTTACCTTCTAATCTGAAACTCTTAATGAAATGAGAAAATTAAAATCACACTTCTGCTACTGCGAGCTTTGTGACAATTTTACACCTTTGTTTGATGGGAGAAAAAGACTGAGAAAAAAGTCTAAATATATAGCCAGAAAATATGTCACAGACACTATGTCTTCGCTTGGGAAGAATGGAAGGGGCAAAGCGTCACATTTGCACTTGCTTTTAGTGGACTCCAAGCCAGGAATGGATGAATACAGTTCAGAAGCCAACACTCAAATCTCTTCTCACAGTGTCTCCATTGAGCTGGCTGTGAAGCGCTGAGAGTGGTATGGAGTTGCAGCTAGTGTGTGGGGTACAGGGAGACTGGTGAGCTACGCACTGCTCCACTGCATGGGAATATATCAATACATCGTGCTGTGTGCTACAGGATGAAAGAAGGGAATGTTCCAGCATCTTTAGTTTCCCTGTTTCCATGTCCAAATTTTCCTTGCCAATGATTTGGACCTGAGTTACCCCTTCTCAATCTTGTAATGTTTCAGTTTTCTCTATTAATAGTAAGTTTTACAAAATTCACTATGAAGATGATTGAAAGTGACCATTGAGAGTTTAAAAACTCACACTAAGGATGGTTTTGAAATCATTTGAAATATAAATGAAAATATTTTCTGCAAGGTCTTTTCCAGACTCCTGTTTTCAGACCATGAGATTCATATCTTAGATTTCTTTCCCTCACTGTTTTTCTCTGCAGAGAAGGTACATGAAAGCCAAGGGAATGCTGAACAGAAGCAGATCTCTATTTGATAAAATATCCCTTATTACCTGTATTTTTAAGAATATTTAATGAAAATCTTTGATGAATTGGAAAAAAAAAGATATTTTCTTTCTTTCCTTCCTTTTTCTTATTTCCTTCCTTTAATTTTCCTTCTCCCTCCCTCCCTTCCTCCCTTCCTCCCTTCCTTCCTTCCTCCCTTCCTCCCTCCCTTCCTTTTTCTCTTCCTCTCCTTTTTTTTCCATGAGCAAAAGCTGGTGCTCCCAGAGCTTTGGCACTTGTACTAGTTCATGCCTTCACAAGGCAGCTCTCAAAATGGACATACTTCTGGCCTCACCTTTCCTATGTCTGTCAGATTTACCAACAGATCACAAATGTTTTTATGATTTTTTTTTGTTGGGGTGAGAGTTTGGGGTGGTATAGGTAATTTTTCTGTCCCTTTTGTCAATGGTTTATGGACTGGTTTGGTCTAGTTCCGTGACTAATGGGGTAGAAGGACCCACAGACCCATGCCCCAGGAAAAGGGAGAAAGGAGAAAAGGGTAGGGAGATGGGCCTGAAAACAAAACAGCAGCAAATTTACCAAGGTATTGGAATGTAAGATAACACACTATAATACAATATAATGCAATATAATTAGATCTAAAGCTAATAAGTCAAATAAAAAGAGAAAGTATCCAAAAAACAAAAGGCCTTGCTCTAACACTGAGGCAAGATGTCTAGCCGGGCCAAGGAGAAAGGAAAAGAGAGTACATCTTGTGGTATGCAAACAGTTTCATCTTTCCCTCTGAACGGAAAACAGAAACAGAGCAACACAAAGTCCTCTGGGGTATGTAGGATGTAGTTATTCTTCTCTTCTGAGAATCAGGTACCTGGAACTATCCATGATCCACAGAACTGGAGCATTAACTCTTTAACTCCCAGTGCACTACATGATGTTATGATGTGGAATAGCGATAACAAAAACCATAAAACCATGACACCCTTAATGCATCAAGATGAAACAGTCAATACTTGATATTATACGTGCTGGTTATTTTACTTCACTTGAGACTCTGGTTCAAAAGGTGTCAACAAAGGAGGGAAGTCTTCCATCCCTCTAAAATTACCTGACATTTTCTTCTGCCCTCTTTCTCAGACACAACCATGATGTCCTTCACTGGGCAAAATTTCTTCTATTGTTTTCAGCCAGGGAGCAAGAGACTAGGACCACGCCTTCTACTAAGATGGTGGCTTCCTTTAAAAATGTCAGTTATTGCATGTCTAAAGGTGTTCTTTTCAATTAGAGCTTCTGACAGACTTGTGACATTTTAAAGTTGAATGGTTGAGCTGTTCACTCCCAGAGCTGTTCACCCCAGTCCTGAGTGTGATTCTGCTAGCCCTGGGACAAGATCATCTGAACTGCTCACAACTCGTCTCCTGTTTTCAGTGGTCACATAAGGATTTCAGTTTATCTTCAGGTATTGCACAAACCAGTGTAGCAATTCAGATGCTCATTTATAGCAGATTTGTGGGCAACACCACCCAGAAGACCAGCATAGCACAAAGCTTGAGGCTGTCTTCAGACATCTGATTTTAATTTACTGCAGTGAGTCAGGCAGAGTTCTTATTTTCATGTACTTGCACTTGGGAGTAGGTTGGATTTCCAAAAAACTGAGTGGTTCAGGAGCATAAATACTGTGAAAAATCAATTACAGTAGTGAGCCTAAGTCACTTTGGGACAGCTGAGAATTTACTTATTACAGTTAGAACACTCTTAACGCTCTTCTCCATTTGTACTCCAGCATAAGGACACTCTTTCATTTATGCTCAATTTATTATGAAAAAAAAATATCCAATATTTCATGTCAGCAAGATAGTGCTTGTAACTAATGGAATGGAGCATGGTAAAATCCCTATCAGGACAATATTTTCATTTCTTTGAGATGGGGGAAGGCAAGATATTCCAAATAAGCAATACATATATTCAGACTCTTCTTCATGATGAAAACCATCAGCTAACTTACGCAGAAGCAAACCCAAGTCTCATGTAACCTCAGTGAAATCAAAAGTAGTAAAAATAGTAATGAATCTGATTCTTTTTCTCAGTGCAAACATATTTGCAGGATATGTGCATCCTGCATAGCCACAGACATGCACTTCTATTCTGTGACAAATATCAAAATAAGGTTAGGCTCCTGAAATCTACTAGACTGTCAGACAGAAAAAATGGGAAGAAGCTCACTTAAAGAGGTCACCTAATGAACTGATTTCCCTCACCTCTGAATAAAGAGCACTTAGAGAAAGACAACAAAATTGTTTTAAAACATACACCAGCACAGCAATAAGGGGTATTTTTTTTTCCACTTGTGCATTAGTTTTCAGCTGAAAGTCCTGCTGTGCTCCATAGCTACACAGAACTCTGCAAAATGCCCCAGCAACTGCCTTTTAATCTCAGGGCATAGTGGAGAGGAAAAGTCATGTTCCACATGGACCTTACAATTCATGTTTGAACCCTTTCCTCTATCTTTCTACTGCTTGCCTTGCTTCCAGTGTGTGGTCCATGACACAAATTCATTTCATTGTTAGATCAAAGAAGGCATTTTAGCTTACACCCCACAGGCATGTAGTTCACAGACAAATTATTCCCAGTTCCCACTTCTATACTTCAAATGTGTTAAGAGTACAGAATGAAAGCTAAAAATAGTTCATTGTGTACGCCGTATAAATACAAATAAGGAGGGTTCCCTTCATTTAGTCTTTTCCAAATCTCAGGCTTTTAATAGCAGATAAATGCCTTGGCCTTCTCATGAAGTTTATCAGCCTTGATGAGACTGAAGAAAAATCCATTCTGATTAAATGTCTGTAAGGGATCCTTGGTAAAGTGAGTCCAGTAGCATTCCGCTTATTTCCTACTGAACTGGAGCTGACCCCTCTCTACCCCTTTTGCAATGTCCAAAATTGGCAACCTTTAAAAAACCAGTTCCCCTAAGTCAAAGCAGAGATTTGTCAAATAAACAGCCTGACCTACAGAAAGAATTTTAGTGTCAGGTCCTCTAATGGTCTCAGGGACTAAAGAAGCATGTAGAATGGAACTCTTCATCTTGCACAGCAAGTAAGAGAGAGGTCCTCCCAGTTCAAACAAGACTGTTAATTCGGTTGTCACTGTGACCTTTGGATGACAGATTTGAAAGCTGTATTGGTATTAAAAGGAGACATAATCCACATGATTCTCAAACTGCAGAACTTAAAACATTTTGAGTGTCAATCTAATCTAGAGGAAGTGTTCAGTGTTAACATCTGAGTTTAGTGAGTCACCTTGGGCTCCTGTCACCATCAACAGAGAGAACATAGGATTTCTAGTTTCATATTTGTCTTATGCTAACAAAGAGGTGTGAATCATGTGGGTCTTATCCTAAAAGTGACTTTTTGTCTTCGCACAGCTATAAAAGCAGTAGAGGGTGATGACTCAGGAAGTAGACATCTAGCTGTAAATGCTCAAACTTAATTTTTTCAGCTCAGTATTGTGACTGAATTTCATTCTGCGTAAGAGGGACAGAAGCAGTTCTGATATACATGGTCTGTTTTACCACAGTACAAGTCCCAGTAATCAGCTGAAATGCTCTAGCTCTTAGGAGAAGAAACCCTACCAGGGAATAAAGGATTTTTGCAATTCCATCTCCAAGGACTGCCCTTGAAGGCTCCGTGGTGGTTAGTTTGCATTACCACATTTTAAAATGCCACATTTTATAAAATGGTGAAAAGTAGAAATCTGACAATATAATAAACAACAGCATCCCTAGAGAGGTGATCATTTTCAGTCATTATCAGTCTGTTAAGGATTTATGATGTTCTGTTTTGTTTCATCATTTTTCAGAGCACTCCATGGCAAGGGTAAAGCCTAACAATGGAAGGCTGAACTGACAGCTACTCAAAAATCTACACAGACAATGCAGGGTCACATTAGCAGAATCATAACATTTCCTTCTTTTTTTGTACCTTCCATGTTATTTATTCAAGGAAATATGACCACAAAACAGACAGGGTGTGCTCAGTCCCTTTGCTTTGTATTATATAAGACGTAGTTCACATCCAACTCTGTGCTTAGCAGACTAAGCGCAGCTTTTCTTCTTGTGGACAGATCACAGAAACTGAATTAGGACCACCAAGGTCAACAGGCATATTGCAGGAATAGAACTGTAAGATCAGTGGAAAGACAGTAAGCAAGTTCCCCCGTTGTATGCCAGCTTATTTGTTGTGCCTTGCCAATTAGTCAAGAGGGATTTATGCATTGCTGATGAAGAGCAGCCTTAGTTAGTAAATCTGGCATAATATGAATAAGCATCTGTTTATAGCTAGAAAGAAAAGCCAAAATGTTTCCTAATAACAACTCCTTTAAAAACATTCCCATTTCATTTTAAACCAGACAGAACCATAAATTTCTTATTTGTACCTAAAATTCTACTTCACCATAGTAATACATATTCTAATGGACTCCATTAGTTATTACAACTTAAACAATACAGTTTTATGATTTCTTGAACATTTACTTAAATAATGGTTTATACTTGTAGGACAACAAAGCAGTCTAGCTCTGCAGCCTTGTCTTCATCAAGATGAAGTCACAAACAACTATTCCCATGCTTTCACTTTTGCCTGGGTCTATCTTCAACAAAGTCATCATGTAAAAGAAAATGTACTACAGAAGTCCGCACACAAGTTCATTGAGAGGAATTCCTTCCTCTGACTGCAGCACAGTAATATTTTTCACACAGCTGTCCTTGCACAGTGCACCACTATCCACACATTACAGATAACAAAGCAAGGCACAGTGAAGTGCAGAAAATGATTTAACCAAGGTCAAACAGGAAATGTGTGATAAAGCCAGGAACTGAGCTGTTGTTTTCTGAATACCTAGAACGTACCATCTAGTCTAGGTAAGGTTTCTTATAGTGCCTTTGGTACAATATTTAAGCTTTGATATTTTAATCCTTAGTGGGTAAAAAGCAATATAAAAAACATACCATTATTTCGATTTTTGGAGCACAAGAACAGAAGAGGAAATCTTGCGCAGAAGGTAAATATTTCAAAAGACTCGTCATGATGTCTCTCTATCAGTGGAGAATTGATGAGTGAGGTATTCAGTGTGGTGTACACATCTGAGAATGAAGAAAAGAAGACAAAAAATGCAGCAAGAACATATTTTGGAGTCTGGTGATATCTATTCCTGATGCACATCTATCTTGCTCATGTCACTCAGCATACTTACAGATATAAACAGCGATCATCTGCTAACAGTTAGCTGTCTAGACATAGTGTGCTCTTCATTAGCTAATTGTTCACACCTCTTCCCATGGGCTGTTGAACAGCAACAGAGTGTGTATCCATGCAGCACAACCAATACAACCGGTGAACAGGCATGTTGCACCACAGATACTAACCTTCTATTTAACTCAGCAATGGCATGGCCTCCATCAGGACCTCTGAAAATTCATCACCTTATGCAAGAGTCTGGGTCTCAGATCTCACTTTATGTATTTCATACATTCTGTCTGTATTGACACTAGAATTGTTTCCTGTCTGAATGACCATATTTTAATGCCAGCATTTCAAGGGAGAAGTATTTCTTTCTAGGATCTACATGTGATTGATCAGAATTAGTGCCATCAAAACCTGAAACATGCCCAGAGTTCATTAAATGTTTTCCTGAAATAATGAAAAAAAAGGCTCAATAACACCATATGATATTATAATGTCATCAGAGAGATCAAAAAATTGATATTCATTGGTTATGTCAAGTTTTGATAAGTACAGGCCACTCTCAAACAAATAACATCATGAGCAACTATCTCTGGAAATGTGCAGTAGAGGAATAGAGTAAGACTCTTCAACCCACCCATGAAAAGCCACAGAAACTTAGTACCCAATGCCATTTGGTGAGTTTACACAGTTGGTGTCACAGCAGGTAACTGGCTGGCATTTCTACACCAATAAAAGTGACTAGCCAGTGGACACTCATAGCACATTTAACACCATATTCTTTATCATGAATTCCTCAGAAATGTCTCCTTTTACACCCATGTTTTTCATAGAAGTCAATTGACAGTGCACATATAATGGCTTCTGTCAGGTCTGAAAGCCACTTTAGAACTCAGTACCACTGCTTGTGTCTTCACTTGTTCTGCATTCATCACATGTGACACGAAATAGAAATAATACAGCAAGTGTATGTTGGTTTTTTTAATGTATAAAGTTAAAAATCCACCTATGTTTTAGGCCTTGCCTAGAATAAGCTATGCATGTCATAACTATATTGCTCCTCATCTTCTATTTGACATCTAGCTTGCTCCCTTGCCTTCCATGTTATATATTACACCTTCTGCTTGTTGAGAGTAATATACAATACACTGCATATGTATTGTATATACACAATAAGCATCGTGTGCTTATGTACACTTTCAGACATTTCTCCCTCTCTCTCTATAGAATGCTATGGATAGATATAGAGAAATGTGAGTTGTTTCCAATGAAGAAGCCATCACATAGCTGGGTTATTTATCTACATTAACATACTTGCAGATAATCCAAGTGAGGCATTTTATGGGAATCAAGCAACTTAAATTGTATATTACTCTCAGCTCTTTGATGTGCATGAATTCTACTAGCTCAAATATTTTAAAAGTTATGCTCATTTTGTCATCATTTCCATTTTATTTGATCTTTCTTTTAAGATGTTTTATCCTAAAAAGAAAAGAAATATAAAAAAACAAGGAAAATCAATTAATTTTAAAAGTACAAAGCAGTGAGGCTTAAGTAATACAATGCCTTTTAAAGAAATGCTTTAAAAAGTTTATCCGATTTAAACAGAACTGCACATGTTTTGTATTCTGTACAACGGGAAACTGCTTTTGGCATTCACACAGTGATGTATGAGCAATCAGGTATTTTATTATAGAGAAACTAACTCCATTACACACAATCATACAGAGTCAATGTAAAACCTATAAATTCTGCTTCGCTCTAGCCAAACTGTGTACAGTGGAAATTGTTTCAAATAAAACTTTATTGAAGAGACAATGGTCATGTTTCTTCACAGTGCATAGCTTGGTGCTGACCTACAATATCTGGTAATAAACATAATTATTAGAATAGTTAGATTTAATAGAACTTGTCTGGAATAGTGTTCCAGCCTGCAGAGTTTAAAGCAGTATCAGGAAATCCTATAATGATGGAAGATGAGAATTTCCAAGTTACAAGGTTAGTTTTTCTGTAGCTGTTACAACCATTCCTCCCTAGTTATTGGCTGAAGAAGGTAAACTTTACTTAAAAACCACTATCTTTCTAAAATAAATGTAAAACATTGTGGTTAATACAGAACTTCCCTATATGGACATTCTCTTGAGCATACAAGGAGCATTACTCAGTAAGAACCTTGTTCTTCTTAATTTGACTATTTCTAAATCATCACCTTAAATGTGAAAACAACTGCTGAAATGTGTACATTACAACTCCATATGCTTTTGTCCTAATTCAGTTTTGCTCTGCTGAAGAACAGCTCCTATTCTTAAATACACTAATTCTCAATTTCAGAGGAGAAGCCAAGTACCAAGATAAACATAACTTATGTTTTATTCATACAAATCCCAATTTCAACAGCTGGGTAACTGGTAAACACATTTCATTTTTAATAAATTTAGCAAAGATAACCACAAAGTGAATATGGTGTGTAGGCCCAGCCTAAAACTGGCTAATTCAAGAGCCTGGAGAAAAACAACAAAGGAAGGAATTTTAGATTTATTGCTGACAACCTGTAGTTTACTCTGAAGTCAGACCCAGTTTTTTGCTTTTGTAAAGAAATATGTTCCCACAGATTCACACATCATCCCTGGATTTGTCAAGAATTGTTCTTTTAAAATGCAGTCAATATCCCTGCACTATCTTTTCTATACCTTGTATCTTTTAAAGTTGAGAAAAGTAATTCATGCAAAGGAAATTTAAGAATAAAATCTCTGTTCACTGTCCTGTAAGTAAATCTTCTGCATTGGCAAACTCTACCATTTTTCAGCTTGTAAACTTCTATGTAAAATACCTTAGACTTCATTCAGTATTTCTCCTCCTAGAGGAAATTCTTCATGCTGTATTTACCACTCTGTAGCAAATTAATACTACAAATCCTTTATAATTAAGAATCGGTTTTAATCCTAATTGCAAAAGAATGTTTTTAATTTATCCTGAGAGATTACACTGTGCAGTTCATGTTTTGCCAGTAGTAGCAGAGGAACTTAGGCTCTGCTCTGACACGTCATCAAACAGCATCCTAAAGTTTGTTTATACCTGGTGTTTTTAGCAGATTTAATGACTGCGCTATAGAACTCGATTCATTTAATCACTGCAAATCGTTCAAATGCATCTACATTCTTAACTGTAACAAAAGTGTCCTGAGCAGATTATCATGTATTCATAAAATTTCATAACATCTCATCAGTTCACAAACAGATCATGGACTAGTCTTAAGTAGAAGTATAAAAAGATATCTCTGTAAAGGCATCAATGTTATCTGGATTAAAAATCTACTTTTCTTTTTGTGAATACAATTTGTAAATTTCAGACCATGCTCAACAAATTATATCCTCACTGTGTACCAATTACCTGCAATCATCATTTTGGAATGAGCTTCTCTGTTTATTAGTAGTCCTTGAGAAACAATTCCAGGCCTCAACACCTTCCCACAAAAATCACTGACAAATTTGCTCTGATTTCAGTAGGGTATCCATATTCTTACTTCTACTGCTGCATATGCAGTTTCTAAAACTGCTGAATTATAACATGTATGGTATGGAAAATTATAGTTACGTTCAATAAATTAGTTCCATATTACTGTAAGCTGTCTTTATGTATTGTCATTTTTACTGCATACACCACTTTTTATAGTGCTGCACTAAACATTTCGTTATGTGAGAGCAAGTCCTGGGAAATGCTTGACTTGGGAATAAGACAGAACTTGTACCAGAACTGAAAGTACATATGGCACACAACTTCGACATCCCTAAAGCTTGTTATGCTTAAGAAATTACAAGGTTCTTTCCAGTAGTTCTTGTTAACAAGTCTTTTCTTTACATTGACAGGCAATTTTAGGCAGCAAACATATTTGTGGGAGCTTGTCTATTGAAGGATGGGAAAAAAGGGTTACGTTTGACAAATTCCTCATTTCAAATCATGCAAATAATTGGCTCCATGGGGTGCTTATTCTAGAGAGATTTTCCACAACCTGAAAGGAGGAATTGATAGACTTAAACTGAGGTAAAACAGTGAGAGGGGCTGAGAAGCAAGTCCCGTAGAAAATTGGAGAAATATTAGGCTGGCATATTTTGCAGCAAGCACTATTGAAATTGCAATCAAACTGAATAAAACATTCAAAGGTTTGGCTTTTCTCATGACTTCTGTAACACTTGATGCTCCCTTAGGCAAAAATCTTCCCAGAGCTGCCACACTGCAAACCTTCCCAGCTTACTGCTGTCTCGCTGAGGTGACTCCTGAAAGAGGCAAATCAAGCTGGCTGAGCATTATTAAACAAATCCATGATTTCACAAGAAATGTACTGAGACATATTCACTGACTGCTTTGTGTTGCTGGAATAATGCAAAGCTGCCGAATGAGCAGCTGAATAGAGCAGAATTTGAGCCACTAATCTGAATTAAAGACTGTTTCATTGGTGGTTTAATCCATGTTAGCTATTTTAGACTAGGTTCACTTGGATTAAGAATGTGCGGTCTGGGGACCCCGCCAGATCCTGAGAACTTCATTCCTCAAGTAGAGAGTCTCAGTCTTTTATTGATTTTCTAGAAGTAAGTTTGTCATCACTCACATGACTTCCATTGCAGCATTATACCAGGATCTGTGCAAACACAGAAGAGCTTGGGTGAAATCCCGCCCTCTCGCACTTCCCCCCCTCACCCCACCTCCCAAAAGATGCAAAACTATTCTTCTCTGTTATCTACTGGCAGGAAGCAGAGAGGGGGAATTTGCAATAAAGAAAGGGGAAGGTGAAATCTAGCCTTCCTAACAGAGACCACATAAACACTTCTTTAAATAGTCAGCAAGGAGCACTTGGATTCTCACGTTTGGGAAGTAGTATATGGGGTGAACAACATGCTTCAGAGTAATTCCAGAAGGGACACCGTGTGTTGGAAGGAACATTAAGCACACTACACTCTGAGGCTTACTACCCTTAAGAGACCACGCAAGTTTCTCTGAGTGCTGCTGGACTGGTGTGTTCAATAGGGACAACAACTAGGTTTTCCAAACAAGCTTGAAATTAACACCTCACTGAAGTGCATGAAGAATTTTGTCATTATTACTTGAATCTTTTGTCTGAAAACTATCTTTTCTTCAAAGACCAGGACATAGGTGCATGTTGATTCTTAGGGAAACTGGTGCCCACGTGAGAAAAACGTGGAAAACAGAGACCATCCTGGGCTTCTTCTAGTCCAGTACTAGGACTGTAAACATGCATGAGTTCAAGAACATTACACTATCTTCTTGAGGGTGAATATGAACACATCTATCAGTGGTATTTATTTTTTCTTTCCACAAAAGATGAGGTAAAATAAAGAAAGTAAATGTTGAAAAGCCTAGATTCAAAATAAATGAGAGCTAAAGGACCTTAAAGGAACACATTGATTCTTAAGGAGCATTCCATCCACTCTTTCTACATAGAGGAATCTCAGAGCAAAATAAAGTAAGTCTTTTCTGAACATTTTCACAAATATAAAACATAGTATCTGGCCACATTCACAGGAGTTGCATTCTTTTCTATTTTGTTTCCATTATTTTGCATTATTCCTCTAAGAATCAAATTTAGCAGCACGAATGGTTTAAATTCAGCATAAAAATAAAATTCAGCAAATGTCATGGCAGAATACCAAACATTTAATGTCAGGTTCCCTTATGTTCAACAATTTGCTGAAGTTTCCCATCCATCAATTAGACAATGTTGGAATGTTTTACACTGTAATTAAAAAATAAATCTCTTGTTCTTGGTGTTGTATTGTGGGAAAAAAAAAATAATTGCTCCTTATATATACAACTCAGTACGTGCATTTGCATATACATACATGCATTTTTCCAATTTTCTAGTTTTATTCTAGGATTGTCATAATTAAGCTGTTTCTTTCTATGAAGATTTTGAGCTTAATACATAGTTCTGCAAGTGGACCCATGCAGGGGGCCAATCTTTTTCCCAGCAAGTCTACAGAAATCTCTCGAGCCAGCCTGCAAAGACTTTAATCACAAGAGTAAAACCTTAAATAAGTGTGAGGAGGCCTCACCAATTAAGCCAGGAAGCAGAATGTTTAACATTACCCAGGGGCTCAGGAATAAAAGTGGGATGACATGAGAAACAGAAGGAGTAGGAATGCACTGGTGGAATGAGCTAAGAGAGATGTCACTGCCGTTGGAGGCTAGGAGAAAACAGCAAGAAGGAAAACACTTGAGCCTTGGGGTGACCTTCAATTGAGATCTCACCGCAGAGACTGTGGAAACCTCTCACCAGCACACAGGAGTCGGCCAGCCTTAATGACAGGCACTGAAATCAGTGTGGCTGTGATTCTGACCGATCTGGTATTTTCACTTTGCACGGCAGGTCAAACCATGTTCTCTACATATTTTAGGGATAGTGGAGAGCCATCCTCTCCTATCGGGGTGAAGGAGACAGATTTCTCCCAGCAGAGCTTGCCCTGAGTGACAGTGCCTCCCTGCCTCCTCCATCACTGCAGTGCTGAGGGGCTGCCTCAGTGTATCTCTGTACGCACCCTGCCCCCAGAAATGTGGCTCAGCACACATGCACAGCTATACAGCAAATGTCTCTGCGAAGTGTCATGCATTTTTCTCCAGCTCAGTGTAACTGAGCGGGGGGTGTCTGCACATTGAGATCTGGCATCCAGAGCAAGCAACTACACACTGTTTTAGTTAGACTAGCCCTTAGCAAAAGATGGTGAGTGTTGTCTTGATTAAAATATTAGCTTTTAGACATCACTCTTTTAACTGTCACATTCTTCAGTTTGTTTGTTTCCTGACAGTTTGAATAGGGATTCATCCACAGTTAAGAAGCAGCAAAGACTACTGGCTATCCCAACCAAGGAAACACATGGCCACAATAATTTGTTTCAATATCTAACTGTTTATTTTAAGCTTCTAAGACAAAAGTTACCCATTAAGCCTGATTGCTGTGGCTCAAAATCAGACTGTCTTGATATCTGCCATCTGACACATTCTTGAAATTGCAAGATAATGAATAATATCATACAGACTAATGCAAGTATAATCTGTAAAACATTTTTTTAACTAAATATATTTGATTCTTTAATGTTTACTGCCATACATTACACACTTCAAAGCACAGAGCTGGTCCTGGAAAGTTTTACAGTATGAGATGTGAAATCTGAAATACCACAAGGACAACTAAATTGGCCTTGAACAGTCTGAACAGCAGACTGAAAACACAAAGGATATTCCATGTGAAACTAAGTAACAGAAAAAAAAGACAGTCACATCTTGTTGGTTTTGTTTAAATCATTTTGCAGTGATTTGAATTTTTAATAATTTAGCATGCAGTCAGCCCTCATTTTCTTCTATTTCCAAGCATTACTTGGATTGTTCTGGGCTAGGCGTAAACCTCAGGCATTTTTTTCTAAAATTGAAAGGCAATTTTATGGATTGAGCAGGGTGCTCAAAGCTGCCTTAACACAGCCCAGTGTTTAGCAGCTCTCTGTGAGAAAGCCTTTGATGCTGTTCAGCTTTTCCTCTGTACATCAGGACTATATGTCACTGTATCAGTGGGGCATAGATGATAGAATCTTCATTGGATCAGAAGTACTGTGTTCCATAATTTGTAGAAGCCAGTGCTGAACACATCTGCAGCAGGTATAATTCTGTGCTACTAAAATCATTTGTATATCATGACATTTTCTGCTTACAAACTCATTTTTCATGCTCTCCTTATTTCAAAATTATATCACTGTTTCACTGGTCTTCTCAACTGCTTGAGCTATAACATTTAGGTGAGGATTTATCTTATTCAGCTTCAGCATTTTTCACTAATAACATTAATGCCTGGCAATCTTTTCCAGCCAGTGAAATGAAAACTGTCTAGATGTACAGCATACAAAGTATTCTTGTACAGAAACATCCTCTCAGTGCTCATCATGCCAAAAGCTACTTCCTTTCTGTTTACTCACGCTTCATAGAAGTGAATGAAAACTGCAATAAAATGCTTCACCTTAAAGGGCAGCCTGCCATTAAAGTTAATTTTATACTCTTTTTTTTCTTCCCCATCACTTTGTCCTCCATCCTAGTCTTAAAAATAATTCCCTAAAACACAGAATTTCAGGACTAGCCACACATACAGTTCAGTTATACAGAAAAGCTATTGTTTAAAGCAGCAGGGTTGCAATATGTGTGATCTGAAACCTAAATCATGCACAGTACAGCATGTGCTACTCATACTGTTAAATAATAAGTGTAAACGTATACATAATACTCCACATTCCCAATGTCTGACATTGAAAACATAAAACATAAGGCCAAGTCAGTTTGTTTTGAGAGGAGACTTTATTTTCTGTATCAGTCTCCTGCTCTGATCTATGTTATATGTTGTAAAATCAAAACTTACTGTAATAGTCTGCTTCTGTCACATTTCTCTTTTTTTTAAGGCTGGCTGCTGAAACACAAACAGCGCGCTGATTCCTTTTACATGTGAAAAGTGTATGAAGAAGCAATAGCCAACGTGGAATTTCTGAGCTTCTATGTTTAAACTCAGGTGCTTAAAGCAATTTAAAACAATTAGAGCCAGATGCTCTCAATCACATACAAAATTCCTTTGATATCCATGAAAAGCAAATAAGTGCTTTGTTTTCTTTTTATAAAGAATTTCAAAAGCTTTGCTTTCTAAGGCTGACTTCTGGCTTTGTCAGAGGTCTCACAAATATGAGTATGTTTTCCCTCAGAGTTTCCATTAGCTTTTAGCACTTGATTCCATTTTCTGGATACACTGTAGAGCACAAATTAGCAAGGATAAATAAACAAAACATCTCAACTTCCTTGGGCATCATAGGGAATACATTGATATGGCAATATCATGAGGAACCATCATGGAAAGTATGTTTTCACATCGAGAAGGTCACTCATGTAGGACACTGCCATTGAAGCTGTTATAATGAGGATTCTGTCATATGTTTTACCTGGTAAAAGTCTGGCCTAGCTCCAAAGGTTACTGAAGGCAGGTTGGTCTGACTGCAAGCTTGTCCTGCTGGGTCTGGGCCCCCAGCTGCTGGCTCCCTGCTGGAGGAACAGGGGCCAACCAAATACCCAGGGGCAAAGGGGTCTGGAACTCCCATGGTGAAACCAGGCAAGCTGATCTGCTGGAGTCCTGTCAAGCAAAGGTGCATATAAATATAAAGAGATCTCTGTCAAATGATGGTACTCTCAGAGAAGGGGTGAAGCAGCTGTGGCTTGCACTATGCCCATTTGTGAAGCACGATTTACAAAAATCCCAACATAATTCATCTCTAGGTGCTTAGCCAGAGTAATTTCTCTTATTTAGTACTGAGACATCCATTGCACTACAGCAAATGCTGTACAACTGTTTTGATTTCACAATAAGTGTTTAATTAAGAGTATTTACTTATGTTTGAGTAAGCTTGTGCAGGTCTTGTAGGTTTTGGTTTCTTTTTTGTGGGGTGGGGTCTGAAAGATGCCTAATACAATTATTTCCAAATATTTATTGCATCTATTGTTCAACCAAAGCAAAATATATGTATTAAATCTAGAAGTAATTGGTAGGGCAGGACAATTGTTCCTTTTCAACCTGTAGTGAAGAGATTGAAACATTGTGAGAAAAAAATAAGACCTTTAAAATCAAATCCAATAGTTCACTCCAGAGCATTTTGAAATACTCAACTTACTAAACACTTGTACTGGAATAAGGTAAGTGATAGCAAACTGCATAGAATGAGAAAATATCAGACAAATGTCTGCATTTATCAGTTCAAAATACTTTTGTAGAAAAATTGCAAATAAGACTTCAATGAGATTTTATAACAACTGACTCATGGACAAAATCTGATTGCTTATACATGTGATGGAATTTCCTAAGTCACCAAAATATTTTACTGTTATAAAATATTTACCAGGGTACAAATAAAAAGTGTTTGAGGAAAAAAAACCCAACCCATCAGATATTTTACAAAAGTTCTACTTCAGAGGGAGATGTACTTTTATTCACTTGTTTTTAGCTTTCTATTTTATGGATTTCATCCTGAGTTCCCCTGCTTTGTCTCTAGCTGCTCTGTGGGAAATTCCAATTCAGCACGTCCACATGCCACTCCTGTTCACACGCTGCCTTGGCTGTACTGCCACTGCATGAGATCCCATTGCTTCAGACTGATTTACAGAAGTCAGTGTGACCTGCTGTAGGATCATTGTTTATTTTACTTGAGGTTTCAAATATATGCCTTTATTCTTTGATGGGGAGAAATAACACAGCGAACTGAACACAATCTCCCAGCGTAGCAGACATATGCCAGCATTAGGTACACTGTCATTTCTGAGTAAAATCATTACTGCAGAAAAACCTCTCTACCTCCTCTTACAATAGTCAGTGAAACAGTAAAAAAGAAGCAGTGTTCTTATTTCGCTGCTGGGAGGGGAGGCACAGAACCTCAAACCTTTTTTTCTGCAGCTCCATATCATGTCAACAGAGAGAACAAATGATGCCACAAGATTTCCTAAAAGTTGCAATCTTCCGTGAAACAATTCAGCATGGATTCATTTCTATTTTTCTCTGTAAAGAAAAAATTACTACCCTTTTCTTAAGGGAAATGTCTGGGAAATCCTGTGGTTTAAACACCCAGCACTTAAAGAGAGAGGAAGGGAAGTCCCATAAGAAACTGCAACCAACTGAACACTCTTTGCCAACTGGAGAGATGGATGGCATGTTTCCAAGCTCATCACAACTCACAGAAAAAGATTGTCCAGTACATTCTTGCACCTTTACACCATTAGTGCCACCTTGAAAAGGACCAGTAGGACTTCTGTCTTAGATACTGCAGTGTGGGAAGTGGTTTCAGGCATGGAGTCCGTTTTCATCAAGTTACTTGCATTAACACTGAGTGAAGCTTGTAAGGGAGAGAACTTCAGAACCTCAGCGCTTCTGCTGAGTGTACTGGCTATTGCAAATCCTATCAACTGCAAATTCTCCCACATTCAAAGTACAGGGAACTCAACAACATAAACCCCATCGTTGGAGAAAGGCATCTTTTTTTTTTTTTTTTTTTTTTTTTTTAATATTTCAAGAATGAAAACAACATGAAAGAAATGGAATGATGATCTTGACTTAACCCTCTGAGCCCTGCACCCAGGGAATTCACCATGTCTAAATTAGAGTCTCAGTGAATGCTGTAGGCAGAAGTTCATTTTGCATTCAATTACGTGTTATTTCACATTAGCGTTCCTTATTATTCCTGGGTAGAGCATTGAAACAGGCCATGCTTTAATGTTCCCTAAGACTTTTAAATGAGGACTGCATATATCAAAATTCCACATTTTTTGTGGAATTGCTTGTTCAAGAGCTTGCACATAACCACCTCCGCTCCACAAGCACAAGGTACATCTCCCCAGTGGTGTCATCCATGTATCAAATGTGCATCACTATAAATCATGCTCTGTCCAGAAGACTCCATGTTTTCATCCAGACTTCACAGAGGATGAGTCTCAAATATTTAGTTCAGGTGCCCATAAAAATATAGCAATAAACCACACACTACTAAGCCTGTGGTGCTTGTGTAGCTTACATGACACTGTTTCTTTCATATCGAAATGGAGATCTTCTTTTAAAAAGGTGATGATAGATGATAATAACTTACAAAAACAGTGTCGGGGCACAGAGATGCAGTTCTGGAAATTTTTTGACTTTGCAGATTACTCACCTCAGTCTTTATTAAATGTTAAGCTCTTCTTAAATCTTGACTTCATAGCTCCATGTACCTCTAACAGTCTGCTTGTCTCTGCTACTGAATCAACACATTCAGTTCAGAGAACTTTACTGTCTATTTTGACATAGATGATAGGGGAGCAATTATCCTGTATCTTAGTAGATAGTCTAAAATTTGCTGGGTGCTGTAGACAGCAATGGGCAAGGAAACAATCCCACACTCTAAAACTGGAGAAAATATGTCTCTATGGAACATCCAAACACATCTGAACTCTACTGAATGTGTCTTGAGTGGACAGCTAAGGACTATTTTCTTGTTTGTGTTTTCAAAAAATTTTGCAGATGATATGGCCTTTATCAGAATACAAATGGGAATAGGAATGTTTTTATGTCCAATCATCCAATGGTCTTTTAAGGCCCTCCTGGCCTACTGGGTAAAATTATGATGGTAACTCTCTAACTGAATGACCAAATACCCCCTGCAACCAGAAATGCATGTTAGCTACCATAGCCCAGTCTTACTAGGGACTACAGAACCTGTGTTCAGTTGCGCTGCTGCTGCAGTTTTGCTCTCTCTAATCCTAGGACAGGGGCAATTAAAACAGAACTATAAAGCAATTGAAAAGCAGTAAAAAAGTCACAGGGCTCTTCTTACCCTGAAACAGGCTTTTTGCTGCTGTGGCTTACAACTCTGAACTAGCAGAGAATGTGCATAAAACTTATGTAGGAGGATGTGCAGTATATTTTGGCTCTGAAAAAGGCAACAGAAAATTGTAAAAAATTCTATCCATAACCGAGAGGGTTTTGCTCTGTTTCTTGTGGAAACTATTTTGCAGCTGCTGACCATTTGTCTGAATTAACAACAGACCTTTATTCCTTCTTGGTCTGACCGACTGTGTATGCTGGACTGCTCCATACGATTTTTCCTATGCATCGTGGCAGTGCATGTGCACATTAAACTTTTTTGAGGGGGAGGAGGAAAGCCAGTCAGATATCATTTGTTGAATACTATATTCAGGAAGTGCTGAAAATTTCCAGTGTTGCAGAGCATTTGTGAAGCAGTCCAAAGACTGCAAATTTTCTTTTGCATTTAACTACTCCATATACACATCAAGGAAACAACCAGCAGCCTGTGTAGCATCTGATTAAATGACAGGTATTTAAACTTTAAAAATGGTCTTTAGGCTTTGCCATTAGCCTTGTTGATTCATTCAGCTATATTAGGCCTAGCAGCATAGGGAATCCTGGGGTAGGCATGTTGCCATAGCACCATATTTAGCAACAAACTAATTAAATCACTGAAAATAAGAGATTCTAATAATTGATACTGCACTGAGTGTAAGAGATGGAGCCAGCATCCCAGTGGTATTAGTAGCTGTAGTTCAGAAGAAATGGACATTTTTATGTGTAAATAGATAAATAAAACTTGTCACACCACTACCCTGACTCACGCCCAGGATATGTTAGTGGCAGGCTCCTTATCTGTACTGAACAAAACAAAAAACTGTATTCAGTATTGAATTCATGTGCTGAAGTAAAACAACCAGTCCATTTCACACATCTTACAATGGCACAGACACTACAGCATAAATACTGGCACAATCTACGAAAGCTCCAGAATCTGTAAAATAGCACAAACTGTTCTTCACTGTCTTTGCTCAGATCTACACTGCAGCATTTTTTTTTTATTTGCAGAGACTTCTTTACCTCCTTGGTTGTATTACTTTTCCTGTTCTTATGCACACATCCTCTGATGGAACTGTTGTTAGCAAACTTGTACCTTGCATGTTTTACTGTGCCTTTTTGAATAGCCCAAATGTGATCCCAGTCTGTGTCCCACTCTGTTGTGTCCAGCATAAATACTGCAAAGCAGCAGAGACTCGTTTTGAGCTTCTGGTCTTAAGTGAGGATTAGGACTTTAAACTACCTCTCATCATGATGAGTTATTTGGCATGCTGGGCAAAGGAGATCCCAGTTTTGGCCATTCTTTTTAATACACCAGTCTGTACAAACTGAAATTTTCAGTTAACAACTATGGAAAAGATGTAACCCAGCTCCAGCCACAAGCACATATTAACATTAGCAGAATAACACATCTCTGAAAGCTTTACACTACTGCACAGATAATACCAACAAAGACAGGAGAGCATGTACATGGCAATTCTAGGGATTGATGGTATTTTAAGATGATAAACAGTATATCTCACATAAAAGCATGCAAGAGTGCTATGTCAATGTGAAAGATTTAATTTCACAAACAAATAACTAGGAGGAGACGGAACACAGAGAGCCACATCCTGCCCATATGGGAAAGCATCCTGGAGGCCAGAAGAGAGGTGTGGTTGGCTCATGCCAGCTTCAAGAACCACTCTGCCAGAGCAGCAAAATATTTCAAAGCAGGAAACTCAGAGCCGTTCTCAGAGGTTTCAACAGGTCCCATAGCCATTTCCATCTGCTGTTTCCAAGACTGTGAGCAGACTCTGCCCTCAGCTGAGACATATTTGGGGCAGGAGAATCACAGAAATCACAGAAACTCCAAGGTTGGAAAAGACCTACAAGATCATCCAGTCCAACCATCCACCTATCACCAATAGTTCTCACTATTCTCACATGTGCTCTTGGTAGCAGCAACTTTATTATTCAAGAAGGAACAGCTTTTTCCAGAAAAATCATTGCAGTATTTGTTTCTCCACTGGCATGAATGCAGAACACTTCTAGATTTTTAGAGTGGAATGGATGTGAAGGAAAGAGAGAGCTTCTCCTCTTCTGAAAAAGTTAAAAGCCAATTGCTAGGACACTCACCTACAATGTAAGTTTAGTTGTCAATCCCCTCAGTATAGATGGAACTTAAATACTAGGTGAGGCTCAGCCAATCAATTGATATAAGGAAGTCAAGTGTCCAATGAAACCTACTGCATCATCTGCACCCTGTGAAAGACAAGGCAAAAATTATCCCAGCCACATAGCTTGGTGATCAAAGCACAGAAGAGAGATGTGAGATAACTAAGATTTTATATATTTTTTGTATATATGTATATATATAAATATATATGCATATATATACATACATATAAAAGCTGTAGTAGCATGGCCTTTTCCAGCTCGCTCCCTGCTTGTTTTGTCCCTCTCTCCCAGGATAGACTTTGGCACGGTTACTCTGAAAGCCTGACAGTATGTTCTGCAAGAACACAGCTAATTACTTGGACACTAGGCCAACTTCCTCATTTTTGAGGCTGAGCAGGGAACACTTCTGTGTCCACGTGCATTTATCCCGCTGCACGTATTTCTGCAAGACAGGAAGCTGAGGCAGCTGAGCTCGTCACATTCCTGAGTACCAAAAATTTCTGAGAAGAATCACAACAGTCCTGCAAGGCCATCTCATGCTTTTAGGTTGAAAGAATTGTCTAAACTCACCAGCTTCCCTGACACCAGTAACTCCTACAACCCATCTGTAAACTAAACAACAAAACCAAGACATGACTTTCAGGGCTGCAAACACTGCTTCAGAAGCCTGTGCCAGGGAGCCAGATGTTGCAGGAAAAACATCTGGGGTTTTTGATTGCCCTTAAGAATGAGTAGGAGGAGAATTGTAATGTGGTATGAAAAATAGCCTGCTGCATAATTTTTGGATTAATGACAAAATTATCTCTTTTAAAATACTATAAAATGTAAGAATTTTAACTCATATAGAATGGCTTAGCAGTAAAAATATATATATAATTTTTACAGTGGCTAGAAGTATGGAAAATCATGAAAAGCTTCCAAATATGACATACTTCAAATACAGAACCCAGAAGAGTTTCATGAGGATATTTAAAGGGGAAAATTTTCCTTTTCATCCACAAGCAAAAAAAATTAGGAAGAATGGGGGGAAGGAGGAATGAAAATGGGGACAATTCAGTGAAGCAATCCACTGCAGTTATCATTGTATTGTGTAGGAGTCAGTTATAATGTACACCCTGTGTGTTCCCTTGATGCAAGTCCTGAGGGTGTAAATCAAGAGTAGTCCTGGCCAGGGGGGCGTTTTTCCTACTTAACAATATCTTTTTAGATGTCAAAAATGTGCTGTGTTATATGCACACAAGGGAAAAAAGCAGAGACCTACAAAGAGAAATGCAACAAAAATTGCCTCTCCATCCTTCTGCCTGGTGTTAGTGACAGCATGTGTACTGCATGGCAAGGGAGCAAACACCAAACCAAAGGTGCCTTTGGCCATCCCACATCCCAGGCTGGAGGCTGCTCTGGGGGAAGTGTTTCCACCCTGGTGACAGTCAGAAGTCCAAGCCTACCCCAGACAAGTACCAGGGATCCAGTGCAAAAGAACACTGTGCCTTGTGAGTTGAATTAGTAGAAACTGAACTATGAATATAGATAGTTTTGTATAGCATAAGGTACTGTCAAAAATCAGCTCCTTACGAACTCCATTTGGACACCAAAAATTAATGGCTACTTTCATTTTAATTTCTCTGTTCTTTATAAAAACAAACCCTCCAACTCCACAAGCCTGTGCTGGAAAAACAGTTTCACAGGGCAGTGAGGGAAGCCCATATGGAAATTAGTAGTTCTGCCTTTAAAGCGGGGTTACAAAGCACGCAGCCACACACAGAACAGTGAGGCGAAAACAAGCCATGGGCTGTCTGCCTGCATCGTGAGCACTGCCCATGCTGCTCCAGAAGTGCTGGAGAAGCCCTTTGGAAAAAAACACAGCGTTTCAGCCATTAATAATCACGTTATAATGTTTGCACGCAGGGCAACTGGCTCCAGTAACAAAGTGAGTCTCAGCAGTAGCACAGCCTAACTTCTGAATTTCAGCGTGGCCTGTTTTGTCATCCACATGTGCTGTACGCCGAGTTCAAAGAACCACACGGAACAGAAAATAGTAGCTTCAAGTAACCTTTTCATCTGTGGGAAATGAACTTCCTTCAAGAAATGAACTGCAGCACATTCTGCCTTCCAAACTGTTTTTACTTCTTCCACCTACTTGCTACAGCTAATGTTCAGTAAGGCATGTCTTACCCACCACACTCAAACTGAGTCTTTTTAGTAATGGAAATCACATTTCTCTAGTGTTGAGTATTTACTGTATTTCTCCCATATTGTGGGAACAGCTCTCCTTGATGTTGCCAAATTATCTTTTTCTCTACAACATTGATTCACAGAAATCTAAATTAACAAATTTTCTAATTTGCTGGGGGTATCTACCCCAGCTGTTGCCCTGACTAGCATTTGCCTGATGGAAACACGGTCCCCTCCACAATTTTGAAAATAATTCAGTACCTAAAGATGCAGACAGGAATGCAGGCAGATTTGATATGTCCTACCGTGTTTGTACATACTTGCTATTTCCACTCACAATAACTGCTTGTCTTCTTCCAGCAAAGACAAAGTGCTTTACAGCCACACATCAGAACTTTGCTGCATTTTTAAGCCCTGCAATACCTTGAGTGTTTTTGGAAACCTGAAATGTACTCCTCTTCAGCTTAAACACATAAGTGCTTCTGGAAGTCTGATTCCAAGCAACTCTAGTAGCTGCATAAGATTGGTATTAATCTTGCTTAATATTTTCACTAACTACAGAAAACAGAGAGACAATGACAAAATTCGCTAGTGATACAAAATAACGGACATCTACAAAACAGGAGATACTGAAGAGTTCAAGCAGAAAACTGAATGACTTTGAGAGCAATAGTAATATAATAGAGTACATGCAAAAGGCACTAAGAACAAGGCAATGGATTTACGGGTAAGTAACAGAAACATCTGCTGTAAATTGGGAGAATAACTTCTGAAAACATTAAAAGAGTGTGAGACTCTGGGAACACTCACTAAACACATGGCTCCTCTAGAGCTTCCAAAGGCCCAGCTATAAGCAAAACAAGAACAAATCCCATGCACAGACCTGCATCCAGAAAAATGCTTATGTCTGGTGGGCTACCAGAGTGCTCTGAGCAGCTCAGGTCAGATTTACTGAGGAACAGGGCCCAGTGATGAGAACTGGCTGCACAGAAAAGGCTGTTAGCACAGGCATTTGAACAGTTTCTATAAAGAATCATATGGTGTAAGCTGTGGTTCCTTGCAGCTGAAGAGGATCACACTCACTAGGTAGATATGCGGTGGAGCTTGTCCTGTGAAATACTTCAGCTTCTGAAAAACAACCAGACCCCTACCTGTGATCAATGTAATGCTATTAATTCCACTGAATCTGTGCCAGCTTACAAGTGTTGGGCATCTAGCCTCTTGTGTGGATCACCTGCATCTGTATTTTAACAACAGTAAAATAAAAAATCGCTTTTAAAATCCTTTTGTAAATCCTATTTGTTACAATAAAGTTTAGTTAAACTTGCTTTAGTAGCTTAAAGTAGAACAGCCTCTAGCAGACCATTCATAAGAGCATTTTATTCCATTCAGGAAAATGGAGTTTCAACATATAGCAGCTACATCTTGTATGAAAGAGGAGTAAAAAAAAAATAAAAGATGCTACATGTGGTTGCTTGTGTACTGCAGACAGGACCTAACTGTCCTGGGAGACTGCCTGTCTCCTCTGATAGCATCTGTGTTCAAAGAGCAGAAATCTAGATGACAAACTCCTAGTGAATAAAATTCAATGTCACAAAAATGTACACCTTGAACTGCCACTGTACCTCCCTCACTATAACACAAATGCTGGCAGGGTCATGCCTCCCAAGCGGGCCTGGTGCAGACTTGTGTGTGCTTCTACCTGATTGCATTTTATGAAGCCAATGCTAATCAGCTCAATGCAACAAGTGAGGTGTGAGAGCTAGCTACTTTCCTGAGCTTACTCATGTTTACTTGTCATAAAACAGATGTAGCAACATGAGAAGACATTGAGCAAACCCAAAGTAAACCCTTCTCTTTGTCTACTTGGATGTAGCTTGAGCAGCTGCTAGATGAGCATTACTCCACCCTTTTTTACTGAACTTGAAGGAAGAGTGTATTTCTGTTCTTACATACAGTAGCATTACAAAGAGTGAATGGACATCATCGCTCATCAAAAGCAGGTGAAAGCAGCAGAATATGCCTCACCCTTACAGCCAGGCAGACTTCTGTCCCATCCTATGTGCTTGTGCCCACCAGTCCTTTCTGCAATTTGACCTAAACTTGCTGAAAACTGACCTATCAAAAAAATAAATAATATGGTATAGCTTGGGACCAAGAAAGGCAGAAAGAAGAGGGATGAGGGTGAAAGGAAGAATGAGAAGCAAGATTCACATTTCAGCAGGAATGAGCAATACACTAATGGACCACAGCTGAAGGTAGAACCATGGCCTTCAAAAGACCAGCTGCTTATCTCATGAGAAAGTTTGGACTGAATATCAGGAAATGCTTCTTTACAGAAAGGGTTGTTAAGCACTGGGATAGGCTCCCAAGGAAGGTGGTTGAGTCACCATCTGTGGATGTGTTTAAAAAATGTTGGGACATGATTTAGCAAGGTTTGCTAGGGTAGTATGGTTAGGTCGTGGTTGGACTTGATGATCTTTAAGTTCTTTTCCAACTTGAGTAATTCTATGATTCTATGAGCAAGTGTTAAAAATTCTGGTGAGTTTCACCATTCTGACAACTCCTAGTTAGAAAATTCCCAAATCAAATGCTCACAGAATAATTTGCAGCAGCTTAGATCTAAAATAGGTAAATTAATAAATAAAAATGCTCTGTCTTGATTCAGTCTGCCATTTGCAAATTCTCTGCTACTACTGCTGCTCCTTTGATCCAAGGGTCTAGCTATTTGTAGATGTTTCTAGCCGGTGACAAAAACTGTTGATGAACTGGGTGGTGTTTTTTTTTTTTTTTTTTATGCAACCTTGTTCAGAAAGAATTCACAGTGCTTCATTTTCCTCAGTGCTGAAAACCTGACAGATGACAGCACTGTGTGCTTGTGCTTTTAGCCAGCAGCTTAGCCAGAGTGCTCATATTTGCCCCCCTCTCCCTCAGCCTACCTGGCTGTGCTGTCTTGCTGTCTCTCATTTCCCCAGGCAAGCTGTTATTTCCACTGACACACCCCAGAACATTCTCCCCAAAGCTTCCCCCAGTCACTGGTACGCCTAAACAGTTTTAATCTTCCTTCATTTGGATCAGAAAATATGGGTCTAACAGTCTCTTGTGCTCCTTTAGGAGAAAGGCAGTGATCAAACTTGATACTTGGGGATAGATTTCTGAAAACAGCAGTGTGATCTCAGATAAAAATGATTTGCGATTTGCAGGCAGGGAAAGCAATGACTGCTTTTTAAATGCTTGTGAAAATGGAGGCAAGCCTGTTGACACCCTCATACTTCCTGGTTCATATTCAGTAGCATAATGAAGTCAAAGTTCTCCTGTAACATTTTAGACACCTGAGTGCTCATTAAAGGGAAAGCATTCAAGAGACTCAAATAGCTGTTGTGCTTTCAGAAAACCGAACTTAAGTAAATCTCTTATTTGTTAGTGTCTGTGCCAGCACTGAAATGACTATTGAAGGTTTCGGCATTTCCAGTTTAGTTTTTATTATTTTCCCACATCATTATTTCTATTAACATTGAGTGCCTGGAAAACTCTCCTTAACCAAAGCTTAGGACTGAATCCCATTTTCCAGCCTAATAATTCTTCCGCCAATCCTATTTACCCTAAAGACTCACCTCAAAGTTTGTTACAGTTTCTATCCTGCCCTCTTCTGCCAAAAGTTTTTATTCCTCCACTCATTTAATGACTCCATGCATTTTAATAACTCCATGTCTCTAACTTGGCATCCTGATCTTTCAAATTACACTGATGTTATCAGATGAGTAACATCTCTGCAACTGTCATAATCAGACTTCTTCTGTAGCAGCTAGCTTCAAAAAACTTCAGCCAGCAATAAAACATTCATGAGAAACTGTGGGAAGAAGTACAATACCAGGTCATAAGGAAGACACTGCACCTCTCCTTTGCATTTAGGACAATATCAGGGAAATTACCATTTACCCGTGTGGTAAGTTTTTAATAGAGCTCAGATGATCTTTGTTGATTTTCTTCCTTACATTGAAGAAAAATAGAGCAATGTGTGCTCTTAATATACTCATCTCGCACCAGTCCTCATGGCTAGTTCTACCAATTGCTGAGATACATCGACCTTCATCAGAGTAAGACTCCCATTTCAGCTCCTTAGGCAATCAGCTCTGTAGGCAGGGCTAGTTATGTTAGCTATATTACACAGCCAACTCTCTCATAAGATACAGCCCTGTGGTTAGCAGAGCAAGCCAGCCAAATCTAGTCACCAGAAACTCACAAGGGATGGATTTGTTTTAAATCCTGTCCTTCTGAAGACTGTATAGCCATGAGCCATCAGCCAGAGCCCACGGAATATTGAAAATAACAGCCCTTCACTCTCTCACTTAAATATGATTTACAATAAGATAGTGTTCACTGCCTGTTTTAACTCAGAGGAGACAAGAGAAAAAACTACATCTTTTTCTATAGGAGATCCTTGATTATCGGACTGCAGCTATTTAGGGGCAGTAGAAGAGACAGAAGGAATGTTTCCAAATCCTGTTGAAACTTTTTTACTCTGAAAAAAAAATCAGGTAAGGATTGAGAGAAAAGAGTGAAAAAAGTGAGACCTTCTGTGCCAGTGATTAGGGCCTTTATGTGAGGTATATCTCATCAAGTCATTTCTGCTCCTGAAAGTGTTAAAAGGTGGGTAAAATGTGTAAGTATCTCACTGAACCCATAGTAAGTCTAAAATACTTTTCAGTACAGCACTCTGTGAGCAAAACTCTGAAAAAAGTTTTTCGCTGCTAGGCAATTAGCTTTCCTTTGCTACAGGCAAAAAGCACATCCACCTGGATCCATGGTTATCTCATTAACCCATAACATGTTCATGTAACTTGGCATTCAGTTGTTCACACAGCTTTGAAAGCAGCTCCCTTAATGGCACGTACAAAAATCATTACTTGCACTGGACCAAATTCTGTTCCTGATCACGGCAGTTATTCTTGTATTTAGGCCCACTTGCAATATTCTCATACACTATCCAGTACATAAAAATACCATTAGCACTTAAGTCCTGGAATTAAATCACTACAACAGTCTTATACTCTTATCTAAAACAAAACAAAACGAAAAAGAATATTGCTTGCAGCAAGGAGAAAATGTGCTTGCAACAGTTATATTTGTGTGCTGTGAATATGAGAGGTTTGAATAACACATTTGATGAATAAGAACTATATTTTAAAAATAGTGTATTCCAGCTTACTAATCGGTGTGAGTGAAATGGTGGGAACAAGAATATTATGTTAATATGAAACCACTTCAAGAAAGAAATTAGAAAATGTAGTTAATCTTCCACCCAAGAAAATGAAAGCATGAGAACAAACATTTACTTTTCTCAGAGACAATTGATGCTGGTGTAAATCACTCACACATTAGTATGTTATTTTCATTTAGAATTATGTACTGAGCTGTTTATATATACTACAATTCCTGTTCTAATCTATTTAACAGTAATAGCCATAAGTTTTTCTACTCTCCAGAAATACACTACAATGGAATTATTCTAGCAAGAGGGCTCATTTTTGCTTTATAAATGACTTCTACAGGCAATGAATGGGAGTTCATTAAAAAGAGCTGATGAAAAGAGTAGCACCTCTTATTCTTCTCTATTTCTCATCTCAAATGCCATTAGTGAAGTCAAGGAGAAGGTAATACAGAAGACAAGAATGAAACTGTGGTTTTCAAGACCTGCACCTGTAATTCAGGATGTATGTTCCACCCACCTCACCTCAGACAGGAGTAACTACACCTGTTTGATTGTTTGCAGAAAAATAAGATGTAAATTTGTAAAGAGACTTCTAGAATTTATTCCACTCCTTTGGTGGACTCTGATAAAGTTCCTAGTGAATTAGGAAACAGATTCCAGGCTGACGAAACATTCTGTATAGCTCAGTTGAGATTACAGAATTTAGCTCAGATTCACAACAGTGATATTTACATCAACCTGTGTGAAAATATTTGCTACAAGTAAATATATTTTCCATTTTTACATTCATTTGTAAGTTGTTTTTTAATTTAACAAAGTACTGCAGATATTGTGTGTGCCTATTGCAGGAGGAAAGGATGAGTGAGCCAAGGGCACCAGGGTGCTTCTCTACACTGGGGAACTCCAGGAGACCTGACAAGGATGTAGAGCATCCCCAGAAAAGAAGGAATAAAGCATGACATTTACCACCATACAGGGATGATCCACAGTGGCCATACTGAGGAAAACTGGCCTATATGTGATCAGCTGAAGATTAGCCATATCACCTCCTAGAAAAGCAGGTCACAGGCAAAGATCATGGAGAAAAGCAGACCGTGAGGAATTGCTCTAAAGGCCATGTTTATACATATATTTAAGTATATATAAACACATATATATGTTTATACGTATGCATATGTGTATACAAGTTTATTTGTATTTATAAATACGTATTTTAAAGCAGGCAGGGTAATCTCAAGACTGCTTGTAACTTCTTGTAGAAACAAGAGCAGACTGAAACATCTGCAGTTCAGCTACACAGTTACCAGGAAGAGCAAACAAGTAGTTGATAAGAAAGGCAAGGGCCTGTGCCTGCTGTTGAAGAAGTGAAGCAAATGGAGCAGCTTGTGCACTTTCCCCCCCCCCCCCCCCCAAAAAAAAAAAAACTTGATATTTTTGCTACCACTAGTTATCATTCTGGGGGAAAATGGCTGTCAGAACTCTAATTATTGGGTAATCTAACATTCTCCAAAGAAACTTGCTAAATACTTTGAGGTTAAAAGTGGCAATTTATTACTAAAACCAATACTACAGCCTGCCTTCAAGATTCAAGTTTTAAAGTATAGCTTTCTAACATACATACATAATTTTTTTTTACAGAATAAGTCTACCTTGAGTAAAAAGCTTGTTACAATTTTTACTGATTACTACTGCTATGTTATTATGCTTCCAACCTAGTTACAGAATCACAGAATTGTAGGGGTTGGAAGGGACCTCTAGAGATCATCGAGACCAACCCCCAAGCTGGTCTGATCCTTCACATCAGGTTGCCATTCCACATTATCATTTTTCAGGTAAAAACGGTGTTTACTGCAGTGCTTCAGTTCTCACTTTCTTCCCCTCTGCCAAACTTATTTATATCCCTGAAACATACTTTCCTGTCCCTTCATCTGTGGCATGTTCCAGATCTCCACTGAAAGAAAGTTTTGTGAAATCATTTGAAGTATTTTTTTTAATAATTATTATCCAAAACTTTTTTTAAAATTTGCCTTTTGTTTTTATTGTTGCTGCTGTTTGGTTGACATGATTGTTCTGTTTTTTGTTAATCAAATTGTTTCATTAAGCAATTTCCACTTTCCCCCATCCTTTAATAAAGATTTGCTTATTCGGTTCTCTATAAATGGAATCATTTCACTAATGTGGTTTATTGCATAGCCCTATAAACAGAATTGTAACTGCAACAGACTGTAGATTAGACTGCAGACTGCTTCCCTACTTGAAAAAATGTTGCATAGATTACCTCTCTTCCTTGTTTTATACTCTGTCTCTGACTAAGATGACTGTGAAGGTAAAGTTAGACTCTGAATATGCCTGAACTTTGCAAAAAATTGAACTCAAATCAGTATTCACTATTTCCAGCTAGTTCAACTGCAAAGTTGTTTCAGGTGCCAGAAGTCTTGCTGTGTTAGATGTTCAATTTAAATCACTGGAGGCTGAAATTTTAAAAACAAATTGCAAATTTGTTATAGTTTGGACTGAAATTCCATAAACACTGGAATTTCACAGTTGAAATGAATAGTCATGGTTACTGGGATTATGTTTTCACAGTCCTGTTTGGCTGATTTTAGTCCTGGTCATGTATTTTCTCTATGGGACTGCCTGGAAATGCAGTGTTGCCCCTTCATGTTTTTGGGAGTGAAAGAGAGAGAAATCTGTTCTGCTCTCCCACTTCAGCTGTCAGTTTAGGTTTCTAAACTGAACAATTGCAGTCACAAGTGGTGTCAAAACCAACTCAGGTCTTCCAAGAAAGACCTCCAGCCTTGAGTAGGAGACATTCCAAGTGCTAGTCACTTTATCTTCTACCTGAAGAATTGTGTTATCTTTCCAGTTTCTCCTATCTAGTTTATTTCATGGCTGTTGATTTTTCACTGTGATGATGTCAGAAAGTGCTCTGCATAAAGCTACCTGATCGTTTATCAAAGAAAGGATTGTGAATAAAACTAGGGAAAGGGGCATTTCTTTTGTATTTGATATTCACAAGAACCATAGTTCATTCAGTTTTCATGGACAATATTAAAATCAGAGAAAATACTGAAAGTAACCACAAAATTTGTTTGAGGGCTGGTTAAAGGTCTTTAAAGTAAGAAACTAAAGCAATCCAATGTAGCTTATCAAAGACTGGGAAGTACAATGAATAAATTCTTTCATGAGTAGAAAACACTGAGATCTTTAATCTAGTGGCAAGAAATGTACCAAGAACCAGTGGCTGAAAATGGAAGCCAGACAAATTCGACAACAAAGAAAATCCTATTTTTTCTGTGAGAGGAGTTAATTAACAGGGGAGATGCAAAGAGAGTGATGAATTTGTTCATTTATTTATTTATGGTGTCTCCAAATCAAGAGTGAGTAACTGTGAGGATGTGCTTTTGCCATGCACCAGCTATTGGGCACAGTACAAGGGTCACTGGGTGAAATGTATAGCTATGAAGTCTAGAGGAGGTCAGAGATGATCTAGCCTTTTCTTCTGGCCTTCACTGCTATGAGTCTATGAATTATGCTAGATGTGTTGGCATCTTTTAAGCTTGAAAAAGCAAGTCTTTGAGGAAAAAACCTGCTTGTGATTTGCCTCAGGAAAATAATCTTCTAGTTCATGCAAAGGAAACTAGATTGATCTGTATTAATGGTGTCTGGCAGAACATTTTCTTAGTTGCTTGCCAAAGTTTTGGCACTGGTTGCATTGCCAACTTTAAGAAGTGATATGAATTGATATAAAATATACAAACAACTGAGAAACCTTCTCATGGGAGTGAAATATATATGATGAGCATAATTTCTTGATTTTCAGTTCCCTTGGGAGAATTCAGGAATTTGGCTCTCGAGAAAGTGTAGCAATCATGCCTAAGCATTTTATAGACTTCTAGTGAGAAACTGCCAAGCCCTAGAGACTTGTCAAGAGCAGAGGTTGAATTTTAATCTTCACCACTGTCATTTCAACTGCATCTGAGCTCCCTCTTCTGACATTTAGATTTGGTTTTAACCCCTTAGAGGCACCGTAAATTAATCCCATCAGTCATAATCTCTGGAGCAGGTATTACGGGTGAGGCTCAACAGAGTGCTGTGGGCAGTAGCACCTGAACAGTAACCCCCTTGCCTGCAGGTCCATATTCAAACATTTCAAGCAAAGCTGTTTGTGATCCTTTCTCACTGATGCAAAAACTTTTGTTGTTGTTGTTTTGGTTTGCTTTGCTTTTCTGTTGTTTTATTGGTTGATTTTTGTTTTGTTTTGTTTTGTTTTAGCTCCAACATTTTTCTGTCACTGTTTTTTTTTTGTGCAAACTCTCTCAGGGTAACTTTTTTGAACACATAATAGGAAAAAAAAGGCCCCAGATATTCAGCCACTGCTCCCTGATTTATCACATCTGAATAGCTTCCAAGGATGATGTCCAGGGCAGACACTGAGACACTAGTTTTAAAGCTTGCACAATGTTTAAGGGAATCAGTTCTTTATTATCCTCAGTGGTATGTACTCTTCTTTAATCACACCACAACTCCTATTGCAGTTTGTGTCTGAGCTGTCATCCTCAGAAGGCAACTTTTATTCTTTTTTTAAATACCTAGACACATACATGAACAAACACCTCCTGTCTTTTTAGCTTCCAGGAGCCTGAAAGTGTTTTTACATTTTCTTTTTTTTTTTTTTTTGAGTTTGTGGTAATATTTATCCCTTTGACTACATTTTTTTGAAGACGCAAAAATTGTCTGTATAGTCATGCATCCCCTCAGACATCTTTATCCAAAGCCATAAATCAGCATCCCCTCCCAGCCTCTTCAGTATTAAGTTTCTTCTTAGCCAAGCTTTTTTTCTTATTTTCTTCTTTTTTTTGCAAGGAGTGGGTGGGCAAGAAAAGAATTTCATGATGATTACTTGTTCAGATTGAGCAAAAGAATAAATAAGGGAAGACTATAATCAGTTATTATTATTTTCATGTGATTTTGCATGATAATGCTCTTCCAATTTAACGCTTAAAAGTTTTATTCCAATTGGTATTCATCCAGATAAGGAGTCTTCTAGCATGTTAGAAAATGATCTCTTAGAGACTACTCAGTTTACTCATTAGATCTTGGGTGTGCCTATTCAAGTCCAAAGTTATGCTTGCCTCTAATGGAAGACAGGAGAAGAAACTCCATATGGTAGACGACTGTCATTTTTCAGGATGCATCATCTACAAGATATGATGATGGGCTGGGAGTTGTGGAATATGTTTGATTGTTGCCAGTACTATCAGATATTAAAATCCCACTTGATCCTTAGGTTGTCACTGAAAACCTGATGGAAAAGAAGGGTGTTATTTATCAGTTTCTTCAAGACTTTTCTATCAGCAGACCAGTCTTCTGACCATCTCATCTTCTCTCAGCAGACCTGCTTGATAATACCTGCTTCCGACTATGAGTACCAGCAAAAGAGGAACCAGTGACAACAATGGTAAAAATATCAAGAAAAAATATTAATAGAACAGATGAAGAATAGCGGATCAAGGCATAGCCTATATAGGAAAGGATGGCTTTAGAAGATTATTGAGACATATTGAATTGAGTTTGACAAATGCTGACAGTTTACAAAACATTAATTAGAACTAACAGTCAATTTTGTGTGGACTTTCATTAAAAAATTGCATTGTTGCTGTATTGAGACAGGTAAAAGTTTTACCATCTATTAAACTTTTCTAATTTCAATTACTTGTCTTTCTGTATCTATAAACACAAAAAATAATTATAGAGTTGGAAATATACAGAAGGAAAGAATGAAAGAAAGAAGATTCTCCACAACAGTATGGCAAGGTGTAATCTAGTCTTCTAGCACTGAATAAGCATCTAAGATTCTGCATGCTACAGGCAGTGAGGTTCTCCTCTGGCAAAAAAATCTGACTTAGTTGATACCACAGTGCCAAGCAACCAATATGAATTTCCATCCTCATCCTCTTTCTCTCACTTTCATTCTGACCATGAATTTCATGCTGAACTGAAATGTTTATCCGTCTGAAATAAAAACCAATATATTCACATAATTTTTTTCAAATTTTCTTTTTCAAATGAAAAAAATGCTTCTTGCCAAAGTCTACAAACCTTTTTTTTTTCAGATATATCAGCTGCTAATGACAGCTGTCTGATTACACACAGTATATCCATAAGAAGTGGTGCTTTGTATTTCTTGATTGTCCTAGATGTTTTAGTCCTGCCTTCCTCTGGACTCTTCATGGCTCCACTTCAGCTCTGCCGGCTACAAAGAAGTAGAAGATGAAGTTCAGACAAAGCTTATCCAGACTCACCTTTCTACTGCTGTGTTTTCTAACCCCAAGGTTAGCAGGGTTAGGTAGTCAGCGCTGAAAACAATGGCCTAATTGAAAACAATTCCCTAATCTGTAAAGCAGCTTCTGTGAATGCTGCCACAATTAGAGACACAGAACTCTGAGTGCAGACACTGACTCTCCCCAGCTCATTTGCCTTGCAGCTGGTATATTCAAGTACTGGCATGACCTCTTTATGCCTTTCCCTCTCTATATTTTTATTCCTGAGTGTAGAGACATAAATGTATTATTATGTCTTCCATTCTGTGGTAACAATACTGATTATGCTTGAGTGTACTACACCAGCTATACAGGCAGAAAAGTTGTGAATGGATGCTACTTGAAGGTAGCTTCTGTTCTAAGAGAAGATAGTTCTGATTAGATGCTCTAATTTCTGTGCATGATTCTGTAACCCTGAACAAAACCACAAGCAATCTAATTCCAAAGCTCTTCTCTTCTGATGATAACGAGATATCTGAGAACTTACCATGTTTATTCTCTTGCCAGGGATGACACAGATTAGAAAAAAGTAACAACACAGTGGACAGTGCTTTATAGAACAGAAAATCTGAGAAAAGTGACTAGCAATTTGGCAGGCTCTTGAGAAAGTAATGAATTAGTAGCAAATAAAAAAATGATAATACCAATATGTAAGCAAAAGAAAATGAAATTGTCTAGTGTCCAAACATTTTCTCACTAATTATTTAAAATGAAAGAACGAGAAAGCATTTCTTATAGAACATTTTATAAATAATCCTTAATACAAGAGTCAGATGCACTGTTCAGATGGGAGTTTTAAACTTCAATAGTTTGTGTTGACTGTTTATATACAGGCATATGTTAAAAAACCTCATTGTGAAAGATGGCAACGATCCTTGTGTAAACCAGCAGCAAGAGAGTATTCATTATGTTGAACACTCTAGTCTTAACATTACACAAACAAGGACTCTGTTGTGATACCAGCTAACAGGACACAACATGATCCTACAGTGATACAGGGGGATAAAATTTTCAGTGTTTAGCTTGATGAGTTACTCTTTCCAATTTGAAAATAAAAAAATGTATAGTTGCCTACATTGTCATCAAGCAACCAACAACTGAAGTTCAGACCTGCAAACAACATATTAGTAAGGAAATACAAATAACAGGTCTACTTAATGCCCACACAATGCTCTATCCTTTTTCCAGAGCATTACACATTTCAGCTAGCACCTAAGCCTACATGGCAAGAACTCTCACAAATCTATTGGTGGTTGTAAATTAGGTATGAAGCTAAGTATAGAAATAATGTGATTTTCTTTCAGGTTAATGGACCCATTTGTAAGTTCAGAGTGGTTCCAGAGCTCTGAGTCTTATCTTGGGAAGAACAGATCTAAACCTGGAAATATCATTTGGTCTGAAGCCTCAGGAACACTGCATTTATAAGCAGTGGGATTTATATGCAGTGAGCCACTGTGTTCTTGGGATGGGAGGAAGGATACTCAGGCAGTGGGCAAACTGAACTGCAGTGCCATGACTCAGTATAAAAGGAGAAGGCAAGAATACACAGGATCTCAAGAGCTTACAACAACCAGTACATTCCAGTGCTGAGAATGCATCCAAAAATATTTCTCTAAGAGAGTAATGGCAAGGAAAATCTATGGGAGAGGCTTGAAATTTCTTCCATCAGACAGGACTACAGAGGGAACTGCAGGATTCCAACCTTTATACCAGCCTCTTGAGCCAGCAGCTTTCCTAGAGCCATGGAAAGTGTATGACATGATGGTACTGCTTGGGAAAAAGAGGTATCATTTGGGAGCAACCATGCCCACTTTCCTTCAGATCCATTGCCTAAAATAAAATGTTTATAAATCTGCTTCTTGCAATTGCCCCTTCTCAGTGTTCATTCCATCAATGCCAAACTCAGCTTCTCTAGCTCCTTAGGGCAGCTTTCCAAGGCTACTCCTACAGCCAAATACCCTGAGGCTGGTGAGCAAAAGGTGCTGTTCCTTTGGCTTAAACATCCTCAACCTCCCAGGTCTTGCAGTCAGCCTGAACCTTTATGTGTAATTCTACTAAAAAGGCTCCTAACAAATTCTCAGGCCAAGGAAGTGGGAGACGTGCTACTCTCTCAGAGAGCAATATAAACACAGATAATACAGTGGACTTCAGATTCATAAAAATCCAATTTAGAAAAGGTGATTTAAGGGATTGAGGAATATGGATTGAAACTTACAGTGTTTTTGCTCTACTGCTGAACCCAGCCTCAGCCTTCCCAGAGACCCCAAGATAACACATTTCATCAATCGCCTGTCTGATTCTGCCTTCCCAAGATGGGAATAAAACTGTTCCTCACTATGATTTTGTGAGGATAAAATCTGCTAATGACCATGAGGTTTTCAGATAAGGCCCTAGAAACAGGGCATAAAATATCATCCCAGGCTACATTTCTGCCAGTATTTTCATTTCCTATGCTGCTTGCCACGCTGCTGTGCAGCTCAGCTTCCATTAGCACGCTGCACGGGAGTAGCTGTGAGGCTGCATGCTCTGTCTCCACTAATCCTTTTTCCTCTTTCCTTGACTTCCTTTTGTTCATACCAGAGCTGCTGAGATTTTAGACTCAAAGTGCAGCATTAGCCTCAGGAAAAGAAGTTTTGTTCTCCCTTCTGCTGCTGACATTTTGTGTGACCCCCAGGAAATCATTTAACTCCTTCGTTGTTCATCTCCAAAAACAGAACAAAACCATTTTCTTTGTCCAATCTGCCAGTATGAGACAGTGAGCCCTCCCAGCTGTCTCCTGCTTCAGTTGTAGACAGTGGATCTTGTCTGTAGCCATTGAACATCACTACAGTCATGATAAAGAAGAGAAGCAGATGACAGATGGTGGCAGTAATGCTAGGCTCTCAGCTGTCCAAAGCAGATCTCCGAGCTTTGAGATTTTGAAGAGAAAGGTGATGGTTTCCACTCACCTCAATTCTACTTCCATATGGCTTTGGGCTGTAAAGAAGATGGCAGCTGCTAAGAATAACAGGAACCTACCCAGGAAGCACAAAGCACATGCATCTGCAGAGAGCTTCCTGGTGCCCTGTCCTCCCCATTCTTGTGTTTGTCTCATCTAATTGGGAACCTCATGCTTGGGGCAACTCATCCATTCCTCAGTATTTGTCTGCTGGCTACCCTTCTGAGAAGCTTTACTGTGTTGCTCCTTCTACTCTAATAAATACAGTTGTTGTTAAAAAGATTCGCAACAAAGTGAGGAGACTGAGACGGAGTGGAAGACTGTCCTACAGGATTTTTAGACCTGATTACAAAACAGTTCTCTGAAAAGCCAATTTCTACAATTTCCATGTATTCTTTGTTATAAATTGCCACTAAAAATAGTCAGAAAATGGCACACTTCATGTACTAACCCTGTGGAAACTGCTTCAAAGAGAACAATATCCATCTACCTAAGATCGTTAACAAAGCTGACAAAAGCATGAAACTCAAGTGCAGCAGTCAATGAAGTTTTCAGTAATTTCTTCAATAACTTCAATAAAACTTATTTGGAAACTAGAGCTGACTTGATTTGCTATATCAGAAATTGGCAAAAATGGTGGTGATTTGAGTAGTGCAGCACTTTCCCTTTCATATTCTCCTCATCCCATACATACATTTCTTCACTGATTAAAATCTACAAAATACTGAACCATATCTTTGTTAATGAAGTGTACCTTAAAATGTGTACTGAATTTACAAAAAATACATTTAAGAAATATCATGTACAGCTGACATATGTAAACACATATGCTGAGTACAGCAGAATTAAAAGCAGAATTAAGTTGCTCTTATCTCTGACTGCAGCAACCTTGTGATATTTGTTAAGGTTTGTGTGTGATGAATGGATTCGTGAGTCAATGCCTAACATATGTTTGCATGTAGATGTACTTGTAGGCAAATACAGATTTGCGTTTTGAAATACAAAGTTTAAAAACACTGTTAGGAAGACTTTCTCAATATTTAGTTCTACCACCATTTACTAAAAATAAAATTAAGAAATATTGAGTCTAAATGCTTCGATTTTATATTCTGTTACTTTTCCTGAAGACTGGTAACTGGTCATGTATAGCTTGGAGTATCACATTGGTATAGTGTTTGTGAGGAACTGCAGATGAATTCTGTTCAATGAAACAAATGACATTGCAAAGCGTTTACATATAAAGAGATGTTCAAGTAGCATAAATCAAAATGAAAACAGATATGCATACACATAAAAAAAAATCAAATTTTCTTTCATTTATTTCACAAATGTGGTGCTATCTCTACATGGCCATTTATGAAGACTTGAGAAAGAGGTATGCTAGCTCACCCCAAACCTCATTTTAAGGCACTATGCTATGATACACCCAGAAATACTGCTGGTGAGAATACCTGTTTTTTCCTAATGCCCAGGGACCTTTTGTTCCATTAATAATTTACATGCCCAATCCCTCAACTCTCCAGCCCATGCGCATAAGGCCACCCAACGGGGGCACTGAGATGAAGTTTCCCTCACTAGAGTTTCTGAACAAAACTGGTAGAAACACCTCAGAATACATTTAGCCTAGGCTGAGGTGTGCTTTTTCTCCAGACTGAAATGTACTGTCCCAAGCATTTGTCTGACCGCAGCAACAAGCTGGATACCACAGCCTTCTACCACCAGTCTGTTGCAAAACCCAAGCAACATAAATGGTGTTTCCCACATTGTTTCAGCAGGAAAAAAATATAATAATAAGTAGACAAAAACAAAGAAACAAGTTCAATAAGACCAAGTGCCTGGTCCTGCACTTGGCCACAACCCCAGGCAATACTATGGGCTTGGAGCAGAGTGGCTGCAAGGTTGTGTAGAAGAAATGAACCTGGAGGTGTTGGCCAATGCTTAGCTGAATATAAACCAGCACTGTGCCCAGGTAGCCAAGAAGGCCAATGGCATCCTGGCTTGTATCAGAGACAGTGTTGCCAGCAGCAGTAGGGAGGTGATTGTCCCTCTGTTCTCAGCACTGGTGAGTCTGCACCTTCAGTATGGTGTTCAATTTGAGGCCTCTCGTTAAAAGAAAGACATTGAGGCCCTGAAGCATGTCCAGAGAAGGGCAACAAAACTGGTAATGGTTTTGGAGCGTAAGTCTTAGGAGGAGAGGCTGAGGGAGCTGGGATTGTTTAGTCTGGAGCAGAGGGAGGCTCAGGGGTGACCTTTTTGCTCTCTACAACTATTTGAAAGGAAGTTATTTGCTTCAAAGTGCTACCTGAGAGCACTAAGCAGAGAAAATGTCCTTTCCTGTGATGGCAATCAGCACATCGTGAGTAGCAGGCTGTGCTTTCTGAGGACAGTTCCAAAAGACACTGACACTACAGCATTATGGCACTACTACAGGGCTGAGCAGCTGTAATTTACTGGTCCTGTCCCTTATAGACCATAGTCAGGCCCAGCCAAGCCCTGGATCTTTCTTCATCCCCATCAGAAACTATCCTTATACAAATCTCCCAGTAATCCCTCTGGCCCTTTGCTTGAAAAGCTCAATAGCACTAAGATTTTTTTATACCCCAAGACTTTTTTAGTATAAATATAATTGAAATCTCACATTGTGCTTTCCATAAAAATTTTGCAGACTTGGTCACAATTTGCACATTTAATCCAGGTATGGTTCCATTTTTATTCTGTCTAAATATGAGTTTCTATTTGCTACCAGCACAGGAGATGCAGCCTGTATTAAGAAGAAGGATGCAAGCATGCAGAGCTGAGAAGAGGTTCTCTAAAAATGAGATGTTACTTGTTTTCATCGGACACCAAAAACCCAACTGTGCATCCAGTAAGAACTGTGGCTTTCCAGTCATTTTTGGCTTCAGATTTTCCTGCCCTGACTAGCGTGGAGGTGCTTCATGTTTGCTGCTTCCCTGGCTTCTAGACCAGCAATGGCTTCATTGCAAATGCTACTGTACACACAAATAGCACAAGGCTTAAGAATGCAAAAACTTCCTGTGATTATAAATGTTTCATAAGATTCTTATTTAAAGAAAACAGTTTCACCATTTCTCAATACTGTGAGTGCAGTATTAGGTTTATAAACATTTAAATGAGCAGATGCTCTATTAGTCTGCTTCAGAAATTTTTCTTTGTATATGAATGAAAAATTTAAATGAAAATGATTATGAAAGAAACAGAGCTGAACGTAGCTGTATGAAAAGCAATCTAAAAATCCTGACAGAGCTAAAGAAATGAAAGTGCCCATGATGTATAGTGGATTAAGAATGAAAGATAAATTGTTTCTTGCATGTGCTGTGTCGAACCAGTTGTTGCTCCAAAGCTCTTTACAGGCTTTATGCCCACACAGCAAGGGAGCTGCACATACTCCTGGACAGTGCTGAGTAAGATGCAAAAAAGGGAACTGTGCCCAGGGACCTTGGAAAGCTGCCAAGATTAAAGCACCTCAGCAGCTTAAATCTGCACTTTTTATGTCCATGTGCTAACTGATAAAGTGCCACCAGCCCATATAGGTAGGCCTGACCCTACAGAGCTTGCATACTCCAAGTAACTATCCGTAAATGCAAAAGGATGCCAAGGAAAAAAAAAAAAAAAGGAAGTCAACGAAGTAACTGGGCATTGCTTTGTGCTGGTAGGTGTAGAGGGAGAGTTTTAAGGAAGCATATGAAGAAAGAAAATAAAGCTCCTCATAAACTCAAGAGGCAGAACAGCTAAAAGATCTTAACTGTCACTATGAAGACTGAAAATTGGATAGTAGAGGCCACAGTGTGGAATGATTTGAGGAAAATGCAAGATATCAGCACTTAAACATACTGTACATTTTAGGCAATACACCATGCCTGAGAGAAGGGAGTAACTTAAATAAAAATGAGGAAGCGGGAATGAGAAGCTTTAAGAAAAGAGAACTATAAATTCTGTAGGAATAGCAACTATAAAAAGGACATTTACATGCAAAGAAGGAAGAAATAAAGGTTACATCTGAAGACTGCCAAAATAGATCTAAGCCAAATGTAAAATAGTTTCCAGTAACTCAGGTTGCTTGTGGGCACACAGGTCGTGCACTCTCCCATGCTCAGAGGGCACCCAGAGGCAGGAGAGGTATGACAGCGTATCCTCCAGTACATTCCCTGGATCTCACATGCCAACCAGTGGAAAGGAAATGGATTGTGCGGGAAATTACCATCTGCTTTTGTCAATAAAAGACCATGTGTGTTGCTTGAGCCTAAACAGATTTAAGCTAGTCTTTTATAGCTGCATGGAGGAAATGGGAAACCTTACTACAATGTGAGAAAGTGTAATTTAAAAGGAATAAACAAAAATTACTATGACACAACTTCTTCTACTCTGTATAGCCTCTAACATAGTACAGGAGAAGTCATGGGAACTTACAAAGGCAGGGGTTCACATTAAACCTATGATTTTCTCAGCTTCCTAGAACTAATTTCAAGAACACTATTACAGACATTGTTTTCTTGCTTTTCAGTGTAAATTGTACTGTACATGGGGGAAAAAGATTGTAAAGTCTCTCTTTCCTATAAACATATAAAGGAGGCATCTGTACGTCCTGTTTACTGAAAGCGTGTCACGATCTTTGGTGCATTTACTCTACCAACACACATACAAATTTGTATTAATATCCATGTTTCATAAACCATTTAGCTGAGGCAGAGCCTGAAGTGAGGATAGGTGTGGCTGGAGCCCCACTGAAGATGATACGTCACACTGAATCACACGCTGCCACTGCATGGCTGAGATGGGAAGGCCCTGGTGAGTACTGTCCAGTCCAAGCCCCCTGCTCATGCAGGACCACTGAGAGCTGATTTCTATGTTCAGACAGCTTTTGAGCATCTTCAGCAATGAACACTTCACAATCTCTCCTTGACAAACGAGGTGAAGCAGACAAACCTGCATTTCCCCAGATCTTTCTATTTGCCCTACTTGGTGCTAGGAGAGATGCTTGCTTTCTTTCAGTTCTAAGGACCCTGCCCCAGATTACTATGACCTTTCAAGGACAATCGAGAGTATCCTTGCAGTGATGTCAGGCACTTCTTCAGCTCTCCTGGGCATGTACCAACAGATTCCATGGACTTGTGCATATTGAGCTTACTTTAATGTCCCTTATGCTGCTTCTCCTCAACCAATGGTATGCCTTCTTGCTCCAGACTTGCCCTCTTGTCTCAGAGGCCTGATGTTCCTGAAGGCTGATTTTAGCAGTAAAGACTGGGGTAAAGAAGATTGAGCACCTTGGCCTTACTGCATCACTTGCCACAAGGGCCCCTGTCCCATTCGGCAGTGGGCTGATGTTTTTCCCAGTCTTCCCTAGCTGATAACGCATGTAGAAGACCTTCTTGACCCTCACCAGAATCAACTCCAGGTGGGCTTTGGCTTTCCTAACCCCATCCCTGCACACTAAGACAGCATTCCTGCATTGTTCTTGGATCACTTGTACCTGTTTCCACCTATTCCATGCTTCTTTTTTAAGTCTGTATTTAGTTAGGACCTCTTGTTTATTCATGCAGCCTGCCAGTTGCCTTTGCTTGTCAGTGGCTTGATAGCAGCTTGGGAACAGGATGTGTTTAACAACATAGATATAGAAAGAGAGTTCAAGGCAGAAAATTTACATCATCAATGAAGGGAGTAATTTAATCTGTGCCTATCTCCACATCTTCTTCCAGTACTCACACAAGATATACTACAGATAATGCCCAGCACCTTAGTTCACAGGGCAGATGTAGCTAAAGCAACTTAGTCCAATCGTCGCCGGGCAGAATTATGGACACAAATATCCCTGTCTTAAACTAGCTCTTTAGCCAATAATCCCTCCTGTCTCTTGACTTGAGCATATGTGCCATTCTAAATCAAACAAATGAATTTGTAATTGTTAGTCTATTTGTTTTAGCAACGCTTAATTTAATGGCCTGCAGCCTTTGGTCTCATAGCTGTGGTTTCTTGCAATATCAGCTACAGAGATGACCTCTCCATTGTTCCAGTTGTTGCATACTCAGGATTAAGTATGTGGATGCAGAAACATTTATACAGCAAATGGCTAAAGCTGCTGTTAGGGAAAAAAAAAAAAAAAAAAGCTTTAATTACTAATTCCTTACACTAAGATATTGCATCAATCCCCTCAACACACAGACAGTAATTTGTTTTACCCATTAGACTGGTGGCTCTCATCCTATTTATCTATATCACTGTAACAATTTGACTTGCTGTATAAGTGAGTTGGACTCTCCTAATGGTTTGCAGAGCCAGAGGTGCCCAGCCACTGCACCATGTCTCATCTTAGAGCTCCTGAGGCATTCCCAGGAGAAGCACAGAGGAAGCCCCTGGCTAACTGATATCCAGAGCAGTGATCTCAGCCCATTGGGCACTGAGCTACCCTGCTCATGGAGAAGGTCCTTTCACAGGGTTGGGGTAGGGACCAAGGCACAAGATCCACTCCTACTGCTGCATGGAGTGTGAGGTTCCAGGCTGCACCAGCCCCACGTTGCAAAGAACTGATTATCTGGGAGTCTGAGGGATCAGAGAAAAGGAAACTGTGGTTACGTACTGCAGTCAAAACTGGACCTTGGGTGCCAGTTTTTCCTCCAAGACCTACCAAGTACAAAATGGCAGCATTTTCAGTGGAGCAGGGGCTTAAGGCAGGCTCTCTCCTGCTCCCAGGAGAACACACTGAGCAATTAGGCTGCAGAATTGTGGTGTTTTTTTTTTTGTTGTTGTTGTTGTTTTTTTTTTTGAGCAATTACTATGTAATTCCTCATGCCAAAGAGCTACTCTTGTTCATTTGCTGAACAGCTTCAGAAAGAGAAAATGAAAACATTTGTGCTCTTACTCTCTCACCCTAGAACTTCATGGGAAAAGCAGAGGGAGGTAAATGAAGGGATTCAATTTTTTTTTAGGTGGGAATTAAAGCCATGTTTCCTGAGCCCCACCATTGAGCTACGAGATGAAAGGGAGCTGCCTCTTAAGCTTTCAAAGGGGCTAACGCACTGCACCTCACGGCAGGAAGGAGGTCAGCATGCCTGCTCCTGAGTGAGGGGAAGTACTTCCCAACAGCGCAGCATCAGGAATCCAAGAATCTGAGGCAGGCACAAATGCTTTCTATTTCCTATTTTAGATAGCTTTACGTATATCTGGGGAATAGATGATCTCTGATATCAAATCTGCGCCCCAACAGCACACCTGGCAATATAGATCCCATGCATTTCTGCCAGCTTTTGGGATACACTGTACAGTGTTTATTCTGGATATCTGAAGCAAAAGCCTTCTTGAGCAAAAATAATAATAATTATTAACAATAACAGTAATAATAATAATAACATGTACTGACTTAGCCTTTTGCACCTTGTGGCTGCATTGCATTTGTTCAGGTAGAGTGAGCCATAAAACCAGGCCCAGCATATTAGCCTCCACCTATCAGCAATTTATAGACTGGCATTTGGCTTTCTCCATACATCAAGAGCCCTATGGAGAGGTTAGATATATGACAGGTTGGATATCAGGAAAAGGTTCTTTGCCAGAGAGTGGTTGGGCACTGAACAGGCTCCCCAGAGCAGTGGGCAAGGCCCCATGCTGATGGAGTCCAAGAAGCATCTGGGCAATGCTCTCAGACCAGAGTCTGAACTTTGGGTGGCCCTATCTCGAGCCAGGAGTTGGACTGAATAACTCTCATGGGTCCCTTCCAACTTGTGATATTCTATGATTCTGAGGAGAGGAGGTTGAAAATTTCATAAGCTTGAGCCCTTCCATTGGTTGATTTGAGAAAATCAGTTTCAGCTCCTCTTGTGACACTTCTTAGTGTCATTTGTGCATAGCGACAGTCTTATTCTGTTCTCCACTCCCACTCTAGCTGAAATTCATAAAAACTGGGCTGGCTTGTTGAGCAAAAATGCTGGAGCTACACAGCATTCATCATTAAACCTGCCCTTTCAAACAAACATTATGAAACATCACTTGCCTGTGTCTCTCTAATGAATACCTGGTTATAATGTATTTTTCACTCAGATCAGTCCTCCCAGCAAAACGGAAAGAGGAATAGGAAAATGGAAGTGAACAGAAGTTGCAGAGAGAGGGAGATTATGCATGGCAATGGTGCTGTTAAAAGCAAACATCACTGGGACTACAGCTTACCTTTATGCCAAATCAGGTTATCATTTGCATGTCATTGCTACTGCTTGTTTGGCCACACCAAGAAGTATACAAGCTAAACATGCAGGAAATTGCTACTCCCCCTTCCTCTCCTCAAAAGAAAGAGAGAGAGGAGGAAGGAGAAAAAGAGAGAAAGAGAGAAAAAGAGAGAAAGAGAAAAAGAGAAATAGAGAGAGGGAGAGAGAGAGAGAAAGAAAGAAAGAAGTGAGAGGGGAGTAGTTTTCATCTGGTGTAATTCTCTGAAATGGTTTATCATGAGGTCAACTGAAAGCCAAGGCACACACAATGGAAGGAGTGGAGCTGAAGGGCTAGAGCACAAGAATGAAGGGAGCAAATGACTGACAGAGTGGTAACCCAGCCTGGGTGAAACTTCTGGGAAGCTGCAGCCAGAGAAACATCTGTCCCTGGAACTGACAGATGTAAAATGTGTGTAACTCCCACTGCATGGCTTCTATCTCTGTTTTTTGCCCGTTTAGTTCTTGATACAATGGAGCCCTGATGCCCAATTTTTGCTTCTGAAATGCAATTCTTAAAAGCAGGAGCAGCGCATATCAGGGAGCAGTCACTCTGTGGTGCATTCACACCCTGCGTGGAAGCTGTTGTTTCTTGCAGTGATTGCTCCTGAGAGAGGACCTTGAGCTATACTGGAGTGGTTTTGTGTCTTACAATCTAAGGAATTTTTGTTTGGATTGGGTTGGATTTTTTGTTGCTTTTTCTTATTTTTGATTTTAGTTTGCAAGTCTTCCTTTTTTTTTTCTTTTTCTTTTTTTTTTTTTCCCCAACAGTAACAAGCGTTGTTACTGATGCCTGGTTAATTGGTTGTTTGGAAGATATATATATTTTTATTAGATATGAGAAACACAAACTGCATGGTACTTTTAAAACATACAAGCTGTGTTAAGTTTCCAGCTTCACAGCACACCGGACGAGTTTCCAGCTTCACAGCACACCGGACGTTCAAACAGTCTGGATTCTATTTAACAAACATTGTAGAATGTATTCAGTTAATAAAAGCTTGGCAAATATTAGTAAAAGGCTTGTAATGGCTGGGAGTGATGTAAAGGTTAAAAGCTTTGATAGCATCGTACCAAGCCCAAATGAAGCTTGAAGGAACCAAAACAATGGGCCAATGAGAAATCTGTGTTGATGAGGATATTATGAAATATTCATTTCTTGGAATCAGGAAAAGATGCAACTATTCTATAAATCTGCATTTAGCTTCAGAACTTGAATTTTTTTATATATTTTTCAGCTCATGCAGTCCAGTTCTCTCATATCAGTGTATACAAACTAAAACAAGGAAGATGTTTCCTCACTATTCCCAGCCTGATAGGAAAGGAAGGTGTTCTCTTCTTTATGCATATGTTACACTGTTTTTCCCTAATTACAAGCCAGGAGAGGGCTGCAGGGCAGACAAGCACATAGGGAACGCTATCTATTGGTAGGATCATTTTGGTGCAGCTACTGCCCTGATCGGGCAGAGAGAAGCTCCCCATGGCCCTGAGATTCCAGCACCTCTCGGAGAAGGCCTGGATAGGAGAGGCAAAGCCAGGACCACCAGAACTCATATGCCAGATCAGGATTCCTGTAAACACTGCATTCCTGCTTCCAAAACCGCCCTGAGATTCACTTTCCTTTAAAGGCTTGTCTGGACGAGGATAAAGGTATATTTTATTTAAAAAAAAAAAAAAAAAAAAAAAAAAAAGTGTCAGTGAAAAACTTTTAATTAACATGATTTCAGACCCGCAGTGTTGATGGGGTGTGTTACATTTTAGCGCATTTGCCAGCAAACGTGTTAAAATACATTTGTGTCCCGTCTACAGGTAACAAGTTGGGACAAGTTTCTGAAAGTTTCAACATTTAACTGGAATTAAAAGTGCTGACTGCAGTACTTTTACCCTGGCTGGGGCTGGGTGTCACAGATGGATTTTCTGGGGCTCTGAGAGCAGCTGTGAGGCACACACTCAGTATCAGCAAACACTGTGTCACAGGTGAGCAGCCGTAGCTGGGAGGCAGCAGCTCTGTGGGTTTGCTGGGCAGCACCACCCTGACTTTCCATCAGCCCTATCTCAGCTCTTCCCAACAGGAGAGCGTGAAACCAATCTCGGGCAAAGCATGCTGAGAGGGGTCATTGTAGAAGCACTGCTGACAAGCCGATTTTGGGGGTACAGTGTGCAACTGGGGATCAGAAAATGGGCTAGGGTGAGGCATGGCTTTTGGTATGGCAATGGGAGGGGAACCCAGAGCCCTTTCTTGTTCACTTTTGGGCATCTCAGAGCTGTCCCTCAGTTGATGTTCTTAGAAATGTTGCCATGGTACACAAGGGATATAACTACTTGCTGACACAGCTCTTGTGGTAGATGCCAAAATACATTTACAGTGGAATCATTTTTTCAAACGTTAAATCAGTAAGCACCTGGTACATCATTGGTCCTGCCAGAGAAACGCTGCAAGATGGTCCTTGGGGGTCCCTTCCAACTTCAGGATATTCTATGATTCTATGACCTTTGTGTGTGGAAGCTGCTGCAGCACAATGGTGTGTTCCACACTCATATCTCATTAGTCCTTCTGCAATACACCAATCAGGGTGGGGGGTTGTTGGCGGGTTTTCTTTTGTTTTGTTTCTTTTTTTCCCTTTCTTTTTTCCCTTTGGAAGGAGATGAAAAGATCAAGAACTAAAGTGAAGTGCGAGATTAAGAATGAGGAATCTCCCCTGCAGCGTATCTGTTCTTCTGGAGTCCTAAAGGTGTGGTGTGGTATTGAGCAGCCCAGCAACTACTGGGCCATAGGCCAGCCACAGGGTTACATCTGGTGGTGGCACCTCACATCGAGGAGTCTCTGTTAGAACAGAACTGTCCAGGTTGCAAAGCACTGGGACTGACAGGCAGTGTACAGGTATTCCAGGCTTCTTGTTTGTCCGCTTTAGAGAACAACTCAAGGATCTGAGAGTCCAGAATAATTTCAAACAAAACTTTTCCTTCTTTTTTTTTTTCTTTATTCCGAAGTTGTAAAACATAGAAACGGTTGAAAACCACACCGAGTTAGCAAAGCATATGCCGCCAAAACTCCCACAGCCGCTCTGTGCAGTCTTTCAGTGCCACCGCTCTGAGATCCACACACTGCTACAGCAGAAAGGGAACTCGCAGATGCCCACGCAGGTGAAATCCTGATGCAGGTTGACGAATGGATGGCTTCTAGTGCTGGCTGTGAGGTCCTGGCACAGTCTTCAAGGTCTCTCCTGTGAGCTGGTATCTCGACTAGTGTGAAAAAGACAAAATAATAATTAAAAAAAGAAAAAAAAAAATGACGATCCAAATGAAGAGGGAACAGAGCAAGCCCCAAGCTCGGAGTTCCCTCGGGAAGTGGCTCACGAAGATCTCCGCCTCTCCTCGCCCCTCCGTCGCGCAAACGGCCGCCGAGCACCCGCGGTGCCCCGGCCGCCTTCCCCGGGCGGGCGTGTCCGGATTGGGGGGTTCCGGCCATCGCCACGACCCCGTTCCCACTCGCCGCGGGGCCGCAGCTGACGCCGCCCGCGGGAGGCGGCTCCGGACCACGGCGGGGAAAGCGCCCCGGCTCTGGGGTAGCCCCAGGGCGCGGCGGTCCCTCCACCCCTCCTGCCCCGCCCCACGGAGGGCGCGGGCACGCGTGGGCTCCCCGAGGGAGCCGCTCGTCTCTGCTCGGCCGAGACAAAGGGAGCGGCTGGCAGCGATGGGGCCGGGAGGGGGGCGATTCGCAATGGCAGATGCTTCCTTTTTCCCGAAAAAAAACCCATATTAGAATAACATAAAAAAGTCCAACGAAACTGACATCAACCCACAATATTCCCTGGACCGATTCCCTGCAAATCACTGCTGCGGGGACGCGGCGGTCACACAAAGCCCCTCAGCACCGGGCGATCAGCAGGGGGAGGGAGGTGGGCGGCGTAGCCGGGCGTCCCCGCTTCGCAGCCCTTCGCTATGGGAATCGCTTCTCCCTCCGCGCTTATAAGCAGCGAGCGTGCAGGGGGAGATGAGCCGCGCGTTGGGGAAGGGCCGTTCTGACGCTCTACTGCTTTAAACGGAGGGGGCACCGGGGGTGTATGGGTGGAGGGGGGCGGGGGTCGGGAGTCGGGAAAACGTTTCCCAGCGCGGAGCGATGGCAGCTTCGCACCCTCGAGAGAGGGAATCGTTGGGAGCCGCCTCGACTGCCGCCGCCCGAGGGGAGCGCCCCGGCTCCGGCACCGCGGCACCTCGCCGGGGGGCTGCGCACCCGCTGCTCCTGCGCGGAAACGCGGGACTGGAAGTGGGTCACCGCGGCGGAAAATACTTTGAAAACACAACTCGAGGATAATCAGACAGCGGAGCTTAATTAGGGCCGCGGACTGATGGCCGCGTATTTTATTCCGAGCCCGTATCGCGCGGGGGGAGGGGGCGGTCGCTGCCCGGCCACATCTGGCCTACAGACCCACTCCCCGCGCCTCGTGATCGCGTTTGGCGAAACCCGATCTACGTGGTTGAAATACCTTCCAAATTGGGGGCGATTTAACAATCGCGACCAATTAAACCTAGGGAAGAAAAGGAGGAGGAAAAAAATAATAATAATAAAATAAAGAAAATCCCCTCCTTCCCGCTCCCCCCGCCCCGGGCTCGCGCACTATCTGTTGCTCTCACGGCGGCAGCGGGTGGGGGCGGGCGGGCGGACGGGCTCACACTCGTGCTCCCGCCCGGGCTCCTCGCACGCCCCGCGCACCATTGTCCCTGCCCGCCCGCCCCGCTTTATTTGGGTGTTTTGTTCGCTCCTCGGCGCGGAGCTCCGCGCGCCCGCCCGCGCCGGAGCGGCACATTCATTATCGGCCGGGGGCTGATTTCAAACCGCTGCCATCGCGGCTCCATTGTTCGCAGGGCGGCCAGGCCCCGCCTCCCTTTGTGTGGCGCGGCGGCGATTGGCCGGCGCCGGGCGGAGGGCTGCCGTCACCGCTCGGGAAGCCCATTCATCTGTGCACTTGGGCGTTGGACTCCGCATCTTATTAGCAACCAGGGAGATTTCTCCATTTTCTCCTTGTCTACAGTACGGCTACAAATCTGGGATTTTTTATTACTTCTTTTTACTAAACTTGGGCTCCTTTTTTTTTTTTTTTTTTTTTTTGCTCGACTTTTTCCTCCCTTTTTTTCCCCTCCCTCCTGTGCTGCTGCTGCTGCTGCTTTTTTTGATCTCTTCAACTTTAAATTTTTTTAAAAGGAGTGCATTATAATCGGTTCTGTTCTCTCTTCTCTTTTTTTTTTCCCCCTCTGGTGTGTGTGTGTGTCGCTGCCGCTGCCGGTCGCCCGCTATTTATACCGACTCGACGCTCTTTGTTTCCCCTCCTTTTGGATCTGTTGAGTTTCTTTGTTGAATAAGCCAGCATGGGTGCCCAGTTCTCCAAGACCGCTGCGAAGGGCGAAGCCGCCGCCGAGAAGCCCGGGGAAGCGGTGGCCGCATCTCCCTCCAAGGCGAATGGACAGGTAAAAAAAAAAGAAAAAAAAAAAAAAGAAAAAAAAAAAAAAGATTCCAAAAAATTAAACCTACTCCTTTTTTTAAGCCGACTTCGACGGACTCTCTTTTGCATCCTGTCTAATTCTTCTTCCTTTGATACCCCGGTGGCACGTTCAATGGAGAATACGAGCAATCCTTTTATCTTTGCGACTCAAGGCAAAGGGATCCTTTCTTTATATTTTAAACACGGGTTTGGCTTTGAATGATTCTTTCTCTGAATGGTTATCTTTCCTGCGTCGCGGGGGAGGGTGATTGTTTTTTAATATTTTTTTTTGTAAAGAGAGACAAATCCCTCGTGTATTCCGAGCGTCCCGATGGCTTCTAAACGGAAGGACCTTATATCGCTCGGCTTTTCCGTCCGCTTCACCTCCTTCCGACGGCGCCGGGCGAGGAGCGCGAAGCCTATAGGGGTGGAGGCGCGATGCCGTCGGGGCTGGGGGCTCGAAGCTCCCCACGGCCGGGTCCCCCGCCACCCCCTCCCCGCCGCATGCCGCCCGGCTGTCGGGCTGCCCCCCGCCGCCCCCGCAGCTGCCGCCCGGGGCAGCCAGCCGCGCTGGCGGGCGCCTGCAACATGCAAATAGGGCGGGGGGCGGGGGCGGCCGGGAGGATGGCGGTGGGGGCATCGGCAGCCGGGCGCGGGGCCGGGGCCGGGGCCGGGGCCGGGCGAGCTTTGTTCGCCTCGCCTCGCCTCTCCATCCCCCGCCCCGCGCCTCGGCGGCGGCGGCGGCCGAACGGGGCGCGCCGGGGGCGGGGGTGCGCGCCGCCGCCGCCGCGTGGAACGATGGCGCCCCCCTCGCGGCCGTCCGACGGAGCAACCCGCCGCTGGGGGGAGCAGTTCCCGGTGCGAGGCGGCGGAGGGCGCGGGGAGGGAGGCCGGGCGCTCGGGCCCGCGCCCCGCGGCAGCCATCCCCTCGGCGCCCCCGGTAACGCGGTCGCTGTCTTGCAGGAAAACGGCCACGTGAAGGTGAACGGCGACGCCTCCCCCGCGGCGGCGGAGGCGGGCAAGGAGGAGGTGCAGGCCAACGGCAGCGCGCCCGCTGAGGAGACGGGCAAGGAGGAGGCGGCCTCGTCGGAACCCGCCTCCGAGAAGGAGGCGGCCGAGGCGGAAAGCACCGAGCCGGCCTCCCCGGCGGAGGGAGAGGCCTCCCCCAAGACTGAGGAGGGCGCGACCCCCTCGTCCAGCAGCGAGACCCCGAAAAAAAAAAAGAAGCGCTTTTCCTTCAAGAAGTCTTTTAAGCTGAGCGGCTTCTCCTTCAAAAAGAACAAAAAGGAGGCCGGCGAAGGGGCGGAGAGCGAGGGCGGCGCCGCCGCCGCGGTCGAGGGCGGGAAGGAGGAGGCGGCAGCCGCGGCCCCCGAGGCGGCGGGCGGCGAGGAGGGCAAGGCCGCGGCCGAGGAGGCCAGCGCGGCCGCCGCCGGCAGCGCCGAGGCGACGAAGGAGGAGGCGGGGGACTCGCAGGAGGCCAAATCGGACGAGGCCGCCCCCGAGAAGGCGGCGGGAGAAGAGGCCCCGGCGGCCGAGGAGCAGCAGCAGCAGCAGGAGAAGGCGGCGGAGGAGGCCGGTGCCGCCGCCACAAGCGAGGCGGGCAGCGGCGAGCAGGAGGCGGCCCCCGCGGAGGAGCCGGCGGCGGCGCGGCAGGAGGCCCCGTCCGAGAGCAGTCCGGAGGGCCCCGCCGAACCGGCGGAGTAAGAACCGCCGCCGCTCCGCGCCGACGAACTTTTCTCCCCCTGTTTGTTTGTTGGAGTGGTGCCAGGTACTGGTTTCGGAGAACTTGTCTACAACCAGGGATTGATTTAAAAGATATCTCGTTTCTTTTTTTTCTCTCCCCGCAGATTTCCCATCTCAAATCATTCTGTTACCACCATTCCAACGGGCGAAGGAGGGCCTCGCCGCCTCCCTCCGCCTCCTTCCTTCTCTCCTTTTTTTTTTTTTTTTTTTTTTTTTTTTGCATTAGTATTAAATGTTTTTTTGGGTTTTTTTTTGTTTTTTTTTTTTTTTGTTTTGTTTTGTTTTGCATACTTTGCATCTTTATTCGAAATGTAAACTTTCTTTGTCAGTCTGTGGACGCGCCCATATATGAAGGAGATGGGTGGGTCGATAAGGGATCTCGATGAAGTGATAGGGGCCACAGTGGGGGATCCGTGGCGCATCCATTGCCAAGAACGTGCCACGAGACATGATGTGAGGGGTTAGTCTTTTTTTAAAAGAAAGTTATTACGATGTATTTTGTGAGGCAGATGTTCTATAAGGTTTACAACACTACAAGTCTTGATTAAGAAGGAAAGGAAAAAAAAAAAATCAATACCCAGATAAAGAGATCATAGTCTTAGGAATTCATTTAAACCATAGGAACTTTTCACTTATCTCATGTTAGCTGTATCAGTCAGTGATTAAGTAGAAATACAAGTTGTATAGGCTTTATTGTTTATTGCTGGTTTATGACCTTAATAAAGTGTAATTATGTATTACCAGCAGGGTGTTTTTAACTGTGACTATTGTATAAAAACAAATCTTGATATCCAGAAGCACATGAAGTTTGCAACTCTTTCCACCCTGCCCATTTTTTGTAAAACTGCAGTCATCTTGGACCTTTTAAACACAAATTTTAAACTCAACCAAGCTGTGATAAGTGGAATGGTTACTGTTTATACTGTGGTATGTTTTTGATTACAGCAGACGACGCTTTCTTTTCCAGTTGTCTTTGAAAATAAAGGAAAACTCTTCAGATGCAATGTTTTTTTTTTTTGTGTAGCATCTTGTCTATCATGTTTTTGTAAATACTGGAGAAGCTTTGACCAATTTGACTTAGAGATGGAATGTAACTTTGCTTACAAAAATTGCTATTAAACTCCTGCTTAAGGTGTTCTAATTTTCTGTGAGCACACTAAAAGCGAAAAATAAATGTGAATAAAATGTATAATTTGGTCGTGTTTCTTTCATGGATACTCTGGTAGCTTAAATGGGCTGGTATTGCCTAAATTTGTAGAGAGAAAGAGATGCTGCTTGCTGTTGGTGCAAGCTTTGAAAGCTGCCTTCGTAATCCCAGGCTCTGTAAGGCTGTGCTTATAGCAGTGGGCTGGGTAAATTGCAGCTTTCCTGGATTTAAGAGGAGGACTGGAAGGCAGGCTGAGCACGCAAGGCGTGTGATGTTGCTGTCCAGGCTCCATCTTGCTTTAAGACCAGAGGTATCCAGCACGTGAGATTCTGGCCTCTTGAGGAAAACGAGATGTAATTGGAATTGCTTAGTGTGGGGCGCTGATTTATTTTTGTGTGCTGAGTTGCCTGAAAATTAAGCTCTTGGACAGATGTCCCTGTTTATGTCTTAGTATGCTGTCCCTACTTAGGTACCTAGATGATTAGCTCAAAAACTTAGCCTGGAGGGAGAAAGGGGGTATTAACACTGCCATTCTGCTCAAGGTAATTAAAAGCAATATTTTCTCTTTTTTTCCTCAAGTGCTACTCCCAACTGCAGGTGAGTTACAAAACAAATTCCAAAATTTGTCTATAAAAATAATCACATGGTGCTTGCCTTTAATTGTTAGGCTTTTTGGCTAATATCCAGCATTTTGCTCAGGGCATATTATGCCTTAATAAAACAGTGGGCTCATGTAAGAAAGGCAGTAGTGATATTTGGAGGGTGGAAATTGATTCAAGGAAGTGTTGCTTCTAAGTTTATAGGAGAAAGTTTAGTGTTACACTTATTTGCTTCCACCTAAATTTTCAGCGGAAACTCTTTGGAAGCAATTATGATTCATTTTATGAGAAAATGGCACGTTAGCACCTTGTTCCCTAAAGAACAAAGCCTAAACTGAATGAAGTATAGTAGATTTCCTGCTGAATGCGTACTTTTTCTTTTCTTTTTTCTTTTTTTCTTTCTTCCTTTTTTTTTTTTTTTTTTTATTCAGCTGTCTACCATTTTAACTTTGGCTTGTATGTACTCTAGTTGCCCTGGTATTTCTCTATAGCTTTAGAAATGTATTGAAACTATGCTATAATTGCTGAGGGACAAAAATAAATGGATGTAAAACAAGATCCTCCACACCAGTGTCATTCTTGGAGTACATGTGTTTGAAGTCTAGTGCATAACTGCTTTGCTAAGGGGTTTTTATAACATGGCTGTAAAAACCTGTTCTAAGACGCATGATGTCTTGGCCATAGAGTCAATGTCTCTTTTTAATAAATATATATATTTAAATCCAAGGATTCTTAAAGCGAAGTCTGAATTTCTTTTTTTTTTTTTTTTCTTTTTTTTGTCAAAATATATGTGTAGAAATGAAGAAAATAATTGGCAGTAAAGTTCTTTTCCAGATTTTTTCTGAACTTGCTCTCCTGAAACCTCTGCATTGGTTCCTTCCTCCCCTGGCTGATACTGTATACTGAACCACTTCCAGTTCCTGGAGGTGCAGGATCATTTCTACTGCAGCAGCCAGGCTCCTTGGGTGGAACTTTGTAACATGCAATCACTTTCCAGATCTAATACCCATACAGTTTCAAAAATAAGTCCTAAGAAAATCAATTCCATGTTACGACGGAATTCCAACTATGCCACATTTCAACCATGCTGTTTAAGAAGATGGGAATCGGTATGGATCTGGAATAGTGGGAATGGAGGAGCTTTGTGCTGCCTCCTCTGGCGGGAGAATTGTGCCACAGCATCCACATCCCTGAGGGGCTGTCTCTCCCGTGGAATGTGGGAGTGTTTTAGAATATCCTCAATTATTTGTGAGGAAAATAAACAGGGTGGATGTTCACTGAGGGAGACATGGTTAATCTCACCAAGAAAGTTTTATGCCTTTGTTTTCCTACATTGCGTGCTGTTATGCCTGGGTGAAAATACTAAGCATAGTATTATTTCAACAGATTCAGAATTCAAATGCATATGACTTTAAAATGTGTGATTTCAAGCTGATTTGCCTGTCTTGTGAGCTGTCAGTGTTCTTTTTAAGCAGACGTTAGGCTTTCTGTGAACAAGATAGCTTCTGTTGTGTTGGAACAATGGCACAATTTTAGGTAAAACATTGAAATCTCATTTTACTTGAATAGAGACTCTAGAGATTTTCTCATTTTATTTTTGTTTCCTTAGACAGAGGCACCTATCTTCCTTGTTCAAGGTCAAAACTTGGTTGTACAGAAGTTCTTTCAGGCTCCATGCCTATCTTACTAAAATCTACACTTGATTTCAGACTCTCCAAACTGCAATGCCTGACCTCAAGTACTTGAGTTCTGTGTCTGGTCCTGGGAGTTACGATAGAGAAAATGTAGAAACCTTGCTTTCAGGCAAGGAAACAAGGCAAGGAAAAGAAAAATATGCAGGGGGTGAAAGATGTTAAGTGTGGGCTTTTGCTTCTGCTTGGGGAGTGCTCACCTTCCCACCTATGCACACAACTACTGTGTAAGAACCAAGCATCTCCATACCAAGTTCTGACTACCCTAAGAACCTCATTGACGGTGCTTGATGCAGTGTTGCTCATAGGAGTGATTCTGGAAGGGAGCGTTCTGTTTTGGGAACTTTTTTTGTTATCTAATAGGGATCGAAACAGCTAACTTTTGGACTACAATTATGGAAGATGAGATGAGACTCAAAAGTTTCCACCTACTTGCTTTGTTTTTATTTTTTTCTCTGGGTTGCAAGGCCTTTTGTGTGTGGGTTTTTAAAAAAAAAAAAACAAAACCTAGCATAATACACGTGCCAGTCAAAAATGGTAATACCAATAAATGGTTATCTATGAAATGAGTGCTGTGAATTTATTATTTATACTATTTGTGTGGTAAAAGAGAGGTATAAAGTCATCATTTGTGGCACCTAACTCATTTCAGTGTTCGTTTTTTAAGAGGTGCTCTCCACGATGGAGCAGCATGTCTGCTGGCAGCCTGCTTCCAGGCCTTGACAGCTGTTAGACCATGCTCAGGTCACTTGCCTGGAATGAAGCAGGTAGTTTCCTTCCTGAAGTAAACAGCAAGTGCAAATAGTAAATTGTGGTTTTAACATACTGTTGGCAAAGAGGATAATATGGCCTTGATGGAGAGGACCTCAGCTAATTGATGATGAATGGGAACTGTTACAATTGCAACTAAATCTGACTGGCCTGAGAAAAGCAGGCCTGGTGGTACTTGAATAAAGGAAAGGAGGAGGTGCTGCTGCAGTGAAGTACACATTTACTGAAAGTCCCCTTTAGCTTGAGGTGGTGTGCTTCTAAGGCCTGCTGCCAGCCCCCCTGCTAAGGCAGGTTCACTACAGCTGATCACACACGAAAGCCTCCAGGAAGGTTTTTAAAATCTCCAGTGGAGACTCCACAACCTCTCTGGGCAGCCTGTTCCAGTGCTCTGAAGCATGGAAGCACAAGACTGCTTTTGAACATTTCCCTCTTTAGGATATGGATGTTATCTGACAGGGGTGATGTAAAGCTTCAGTTAGTATCTGCAGAATGTTTTGAAGTTTTGAAAGGAGGACCACAAGTACTATTTATATGTCTTCACCCCTAGTCTTTGTTACAGGATGACATGTCTGTCCAGAGGTGAACTACAAAGATCCAGATGAAAGAGGACATTGCTGCTTACAGTTAGAAAGACCCAAATAAGATATGAGGAACATGAGCTCTCAAAGCTGTGATGGATTTAGATAAAGAAGCAAATTCATTAGTCAGTGAAAATAGGTGTGTCTTTGTGGGTTCTGGAGTTTTTGTTTGTTTTTGTTTTGTTCTTTTGTTTTTGAAGTATAGAATCAGTGGGCAGTTTTCCTAGGAGAAAACTGAAGAACTGAAGAGTATTAAAATATCCAACGCCATTCCCATTCCACAACTGCAAGAACAGGGAACAGTTACTTGTGTTATGTGTCTTGTTACCATCGAGTAGGTAAGTGCTCCAGGATTTGGGATTCTTAGGTTAATTCTTGTGTTTGTGTATGTGATGACCTATGCTAAAAGAGAGCTTGGAAGATAGAGTTCTCAGCCAATCAGTGCTGCTTTCTGAAGTTCTTTCCAGTAGCACAGCTCATACTGTTGGTAATGAGGAAGGGATACCATCCAGAGACAAACCGGAAAGCTTGAAAAGTGAGTCCATGAGAACTTCGTAAGGTTCAGTAAGACCAAGCGCAAGGTGTTGCACTTGGACTGGGGCAATCCCAGATGTGAGCACAGGCTGGGAGAAAAAACCTATTGAGAGCAGCCCTGCAGAGAGGGACTTGGGAGTCCTGATGTGCAAAAAGCGGGACATGAGCCAGCAGTGTGCTTTTGCAGCCTGGAAGGCCAACAGTATCCTGGGCTGCATCAAAAGAGGAATGGCCAGCAGTGAGAATGACGTGATTGTCCCTGTCTCCTTCTCCCTTGTGAGGCCCCTGAGAAGTATTGCATCCAGGTCTGGGGCTCCCAAAACAGGAAAGATGATGAGCTTTTGGAGACAATCCAGACCAGGGCCACAAGGATGGTCAGAGGGCTGGAGCACCTTTCCTATGAAGACAGGCTGAGGTAGCTGGGCTTCTTCAGTTTGCAGAAGAAAATGACCTGCGGACGCTTCATTGTGACCTTTCACTACTTAAAGGGAGCTTATCAGCAGGAGGGAGGCTGACTTTTTACATGGTCAGTGATAGGACAAGGGGTACTTGCTTTAAACAAAAGAGAAGACACTTAGGTTTGATGTTAGGAAGAAGGTCTTTACTCAAAGGGTGGTGAGGCACTGGCACAGGCTGTCCAGAGAAGCTATGAATGCCCCGTCCCTGGAGGTGCTCAATGCCAGGCTGGATTTGGTCCTGGGATGCCCTGCCCACCCCAGGAGCTTGGGTCTAGATGGGCTTTAAGGTCCCTTTGCACCCAAGCCATTCTATGACCCTATGAAAGTATCTGATAGTTGCTCCTAGCAGACACCACTGTAACCAGAGATTAATTTTTAGGTATAGTGCAAGCAGAAATTGTTCAAACTAGACTGTCTCCTGAATGTTGCAGCTTGGTTTCCAAAAGAGACAAAGAAAATAAGGTAAATAAGGTAGCTATGGATCTCTTGGTTAGGGAAATGATACTTCCTAAGTAGCTGCAATAGCAGCAAGAAGTGACTTGCTAGCCCTGTTTGAATTAGTTCTCTTTCTGGAAGTTGGTATGTAGACCCACCTGAATATTTTAAATTAATTTGATAACACAAAAGCCGTGCTTGCAAGAGTGACCTGCTGTTCAAAGAAAACAAACTCCATTGCGGAGCTGTTGGTAACAGGCTCCTCATTGGACAAGAGCCCTTCTGGACCAGCAAGTAAAGACCTGCACAGACAGGGCCTTTATAAAAGGTAAGTGAGGAAAAAAAAGAAAACATGCAAACAAACAAAAAATACCACCACCAAAAATATATAAACAAAAGAAACAACAACAACAAAGACAATGGGAAGAAAAAAAAAAACACCCCCAAAATAAAATTTCATCAACTAAATTAGATTTTTTCCTGACCCTCTGGAGCAAGCTGAGCAAGTTGTCATAGGTGTAAAATACTCCACCTTCTGTCTTTAACAAATGTAATTTAATTACAAGAGATACCGTCTCCACTGGAGTGTGAAGCCTAGCCCCCTTTGAAAACCACAAGGAAACAGAATCCAAAATTGATTAAGGTAACATTTTTGAGGAATGAATCATGAAGCCAGTCACAAGCCTTACATTGCGGTTCAGGAGCCTGTTAAAGCAAGTTTAACAAGACATTGTACCTCTGAGGAGAAGCAAATATTTTCCATTTTGATAATGAAAAAATGACAAAAATCATGGGCTGATGCTCACAGTACTTGAAGGAACATGATCCCCCCCCACCCTCTGGTTTTATTTTTGCATATCTTACCTACATATTTAGTTCCTAATGAGTATCGGGCAAGAAAATGTAAAAGAGTGGAGAGATTAATACTTGGAAAAATTCCCTGAGCCTATTTCCTGAATGTATTTATTTAGGTTTATTTGAATTCTTTTCCAGTAATTTATTCTGCTGTTAAATACATAGCTTTGTGAGTAAATGATCACATGGAAACAATATCATTTATAAACTTTAACATATATGGAATTTTTAGAAGGACCCATTTTGGCTTGATTCTTCTGTCATTGAGTTCTGTGAGAGTGAAGTTAAGCAATGAAAAGTGCTTCTGGAATTCACCCTTAAATGTTGTTGTTGCTAAGGGAAATGTCTGATTCTTCTGGGCTGTATCCACCTGTATTCCATCAGAAATGGAGTGTGGACAACACAAAAATGAAGAAACTGATCACATTTGTGTGAATTAGGGGATTGAAAGCAGACAGGAGGACTCACACATGGTGCTGTCACAAATGATAAAATGATAATAATGGAATACCACTGGAAATTTTCTCTTGTTGTTATCTATGTAAGTGTTACACCCTGAAGGTTCATCACACCTCACTTCTCCCCTGCTGTTTCCATATTACGTCTAACACTTTGCAGAGCTATACAATGAAATGATGGTGCATAAATGTATTTAGAGGCTCAAAGAGATAAAGCATTGCCCAGAGAAGTTTATTTTCGATACAGAAATATTGAATTTAGTGATCACTGATGTCCACCAAACTCTGTCTTACCTTAGTAAGTTTTTGCTTTTGTGTTGCCTACACAGAAAGTTGTTGTTTCATGATCACAAAGCTTCTGATGTAATTACAAATTGGGAACAAAATGAGAAAGAAGGAGAAAATACCTTCACAGTGATGTTAGAATAGGACCATCAACTTGAATGAACTGAGAAGAAATTCAAATCCCACTGTTCTCTATTTAAACCTCAGTGCAAATCTAATCTAATCTAATCTAAAGAGGCTTTAGGGCTTTGACTTGCATCTTGTTGTTGTTATTGCATACAAGTTATGATAGTCATTAGTTTAATAATCTTTAAATACACGGAAGCAAAAGCAAAACAGTTCTTCTGAAGTTCATCTCTTCCTAAATGCTTTACATGCTAGGTGTAATTACAAGAAGCAATACCTGCACTGGAAACGTTCTGTGTGAGTCTATCATTTCAAGCTGCAGAACATGGAAATGCTGAAGTGTTCCTGAGGATAGCAGGAGAAATAAAAGGTTCCTTATCTCCTGTGACAAAGATAAAAAAGAGGAACATGTGTAATGTAGCTCTTCAGGAAAGCCATGAGTTCAAATGACAAACACGGCGGAGGGGAGCTAAACACAGGATGTTCCCAGCAGCATTCAACTGGAGCAACACAGGGGTAGGAAATGCACCATTTACAAGAGAGATTGGACATTAAAAAAAAACAAAAAAAAACTAGCAGGCTACATTTAGCATCTATCTGCTGTGTCAAAGGCAATATAATAGTAAATAGCAGTGAAGGGTCCAATTAGGACTGAATCCTGAAGGCGGGTGTGCTGGGGACCATGTTTGAGCAGCAGCACAAACAAAAGCACGGTCCCATTAGAACTACTGCTTGGAAAAACTTGCACTGTGATGCTGGCTCCAAAGGCCCGAATTAAATATGAGCCTGGCTTGTGCCGGGCACTGCATAAACATTGAGGAGACAGACCCTGCTCTGAAAAAGTACCCAGGCTAAAGCAAAAAGGTTAGGCAGTTTTACTTCCTACCATTGTTAAAATCTCATTTCTATTTGTCTTGGTCAAGATTATGGAGGGGGAGGGAATTAATTACCAACTTCCTTTTTCTTTTTTTAAGATCCTTGTTTCTTTTCTAGTTCATGCTCTTCGCTAGTTTCTTTTCTTAGTTCGTGCTCTTTGCCTTCATAAAAGTTGAACTGTGATTCCAAAAGGCTTCCAGCCACATCCGAGTGGCCTGGGCATTTTCAGAGGTACAGATAGCGATGGGTATTTTAGGCAATAAGAAGGATCAAATTAGAAACGGTTCTTAAGTGACAAAAAATCACGAAGCCCAAAAACCTCAAAATGAAGCTAGGACCAAATTACTGGTAGCTCTCTAGTGACGCTTTGAGGCCGTTCTCATGTACTGAAAGTAAAGTAAGCTCTGCTCCTTCAAGTGGCTGCTCCATTCCCTGCTGGCAGTGTCTGCTTGGGAATAGTTTGGCTTTTTGGGAAGGAGGGAAGGATGGTACCTACTTTGGAGAGACAGTTTGTATGCAGGTGCACGATTTTAAATTTTGAGCTGGCTATTAGTATTCATTCTTACCAATACATGTTCACACCTTTATAAAATACTGACAAACTGAAGTACGGAAACAAAGAATCCTCGTGGATATTAATTCTATTAAGCAAGTGCCTTAACTCCTTGATTTTTACAATTACTTTTTTGTGACTACTAGGCATATTGGTAAGAAGTCTGCTCAGTCCAAACTGTATTTCAGTACTACAGATATCAGAAGAAAATATTTGCGTTTCAGCTGACTTACTGTGGGAAAACAAGAGAAAAACTACTGGGAAATCAGCTCAGACGACTGTATACATGAAACACTCTAGTTCTTGCTAGCCAGCTGCCCAATGAGCTGAAATGCATGTGTATCTTGTGCATTAAATAATAATTTAAAAATAAAACAACAAAAACACATCTATTAGAGATTTTTTTTTTCCAGATGGCATTGAAATAAAATGGCTTAACTAGTTTGTGAAATTAATTGTCTTCACTATCAGTTCTAACAACTGTGCCACATTTATCAGAGACACCCATAAATAAAAAGTTTAAAAACTTCTCCATCTATTCCTCTAACATAGACAGGATTGGTTGTACAAGCATTGCCTGATGATATTTTCACCATCATGTTGCATAAATCAGCTAAACTGGTAAAAACACTTGTGGTTTGGCAATATTTATGGTCTCTGTATTGCTAGCAGCATGTGAGAGCAATGAGAGGGAATTACCCTAAAATTATTACAGCCAATGTAACCACTGAGACATATAGTGCTTGCTGCTACCAAGAGTGTTAAACTTGGACAACACTATCTACGGCTTGCCAAGTGAGGGAAATAATAATATTTTAAAATAATAATTAAAAAATAGTCCTGAAATGATTCACACATTAGGAAATTAACCAAACAATTTCTGGGCCATTAGTGAGAGAGCTTGACAAGAAGAAGAGAGATAGTCTAGAGAACTGGAGAAAAGCAAATAGGATACCAATTTTAGGTACAGTTTCATAAAATAAATGGGAAAAAAAAAAAGATAGAGGAAAGAGAAGTGGCTGGAGATTAAGAAGAAAGAAAATGGAGGGACAGACAGAAGGACAATGAGACACAGGTGTTATGGAATGACAGTGTTATGAAGCAAAGACAAAGGAACTTACAGAAAAATCAGCCAAAATAACTGAAAATGCACCAAAGAAAATACACATACAGATAAATAAAGCAGTAAGAATTAGTCAAGATCAGCTTCTCAGAAGTAGAACACATCAGGCCAATGTAATTTTCTCCTTTGATAGCATATCCAGACTAGTATTTAAGGGGGGACTTGAGATCTTGACTGCACTAATATTTTCAATTAGGAAATGAGAACCAGAAAAACAGGTCCTGAGCAAAGTCAGCAGGGAAACTTAATTTCAAGGTATAACATGAGAGGCTTGCTGCCATCCCAGGAGGACTGGGAGTGCACATACAAGAAAATTCAGAAAACTGTTAACTTCTCATGATAACAAACTGAAAATATGATCCAAAACTAAAGAGTAGTTCAGCAGAGAAGAAATCTAGTTCAGAAAAAGAAGATGGGAACTACCCAGACAGCAAGAAAGGGAGTGGGGTTGAAGTGGCTGCCCAGCAGTAGTCTTCTTCACAGCACAGAGACCAGGATTCAACACTGTAGTAACAAGCACACAGTTTTAAGAAAGATGTGCTTTATGAGCAATTTTCGGGTGCATGGAAATTGCACAGGAAGGCAACACACAGGCATTACAAAGTAAAATGTGGGTTTGTATAGCCTAAAAAAAGGTTTGGAAGGCTAGGCGTTTAGTGAAAGGTTAAAATAAGGAGAGAGCTGTTGTTCTTTGTGTCATCTGGAGAAAGGACCAAAATAATTAGTATAGTTTGTAAGAAAGAGGATGTTGCTTAAGCTTTAGGAAAAGATTTTCAATTGCAAGCATAATTCAATGGTCTAACAGATTACGCAACAGGAAAGTTGTGGAAAACTTTCTTCCCTGTGGAGGTTTGAGGCTAGATCGTCTGAAAAGGACAGTCTGTCTTTATTCTACCTTAATACCAGTGGTGAGCAAAACTATAGCTCAAGGTTCTTTCCTCACCTATGTATCCTTGCCTTAGAATGTTAATTCAATGCAGTATTTTTAAAAAGGTCTTGAGAGACCAGGAAAAAGCTTTGTCTTGTGTTTCAGTAAAAGTTAAGGTGGTGTACAGGAAAGGGAGTGTACAATAACAGTTGTCCAGAATTTACCTCATGAGATACATATGTATAAACATCCAACTAAATAAAAATACACACGTACTAACAGAGCCACCTATTATTCCTAATGTGCTTATCAGTAAGGAGTCTAAACAGAAACAGATTTAGGAAATAAATCAATTGCTTTTAACATTTATTTTACAAAAATAATCGTATAATATTCCATTATGCGTTAACTATTCAGTCCAAGAAGCAGGCCATATTAAGTTAGATACTGTACACACACACACACACACACCAAAAAAAAAAAAAAAAAAAAAAAAAAAAACTGCATTCAATGCAAACATGTCTGTAACAAACTATAGCAGTCAGAAAAGTCTTTTCTCAGAAAAGAACATTTTTAGTTAGAGAGAAAGAGAAATTCATTTCATTCTTCTCTGAGTTTTCCCTTTTGGACTAATCTTCAGACACTAAAAAGACAATCTAACTTTTTCACAGTTTGTAACATCTTTTTATACATACATACTATATATATTAATTTTTTATACACATGCATATACACAGTCTACAAAGAACAGCAGTGATGCTCTTGTTTTTCTGTCTGAATTGACCGCATTATGACAAGTTGTGGGTTTCAGGGAGCATTGTGTTAGATTCCTCATCACAATTTCTGTCATGACATTAAGAGAATCATAGGATCACCAAGGTTGGAAAAGACCTCCAGGGTTGTCTAGTCCAACCGTCTACCTACCACCAATGTTTCCCCACTAAACTATGTCTCTTATTAAAACATCTTGAACACCTTCAGGGGTGGTGACTCCACCTGGGCAGTCCATTCCAGTGCCTGACCACTCTTTTGGAGAAGAAATTCTTCCTTATATTCAACCTGAATCCCCTCGACACAACTTGAGGCCATTCTCTCTGGTCCTGTTGCTGTGTAATATGTCATGGGCACACACTACTACTCTTTCAAGTGTTCTCTTTTAGCATCTTCTTTTAGTTTTAACACTCTCCTATAACTGGTTTTATTTCACAGAAAACTCAGCCCCCTCACTGTGTACTCATCTTTTAATCACACATCCATGTACTGAAGTTAAACCCAGCCTGAATTGGAGCATGTTGAATTTCCAGTCCTCCATGAGTGCTGATTGCCACAGTCTGATTCTGGTGGAGATGGAGATTCCCTGATCTCAGAATGCTGTCAATCTGAGCATTCAGATCAAACTTTCTTTCATCTTTTATTTTTCAAAGTATTAACATTTCTCATTTATCCACTAGAAAAACCTGACTACACCACAGAGGAACATCACTTTTAGGTTTCTGTTGTGAGGCCAATTTCCTCTTGAAACAAGGAAATGCAAAGAAAGTACAAAGCCAAGGTTCAGAAACTGTCAAAAATAGGCATGAAAACGTAATTTGGCTCCTTTTAAAAAAAACTTTTTTTTTTTTTTCATTGAAACTAAGATTGTAGTTACAGACATGAAGGATTTTTTGTAATGTCCCTCTCTCAGCCAGCAGATGGGTTTTGGTAGTACCTACTCCTTACATGCCTGTAGTCATCTAAGATACAGTTGTTTATGCAGATCAGAAAATGTAACAGTAATGCAGTGTTTCTCAAAACAGTACAGAATGAGGTTGATGTCTCTTACATCTTACATGCCTATAATCCAGGTTACAAAGTAGTGACGAAAGGGTGAAAGTACTCTTGTGCTTGAAGGACTGAACCAGAGACCCCCAGAAATATGTTCTGACACTGTCTCTGCCACTGGTTTATAGAACAACTTTGGGCAAAAGATTAATATCTTAGAAATATTTTATCAGTTTTGTTTGGTTTTGGTTTCATCTTCCAGGTTGCCTAGATATTTACTACTCCTATATAACAAAATAGGAACTATTTTGCTATTAATATGAACTGCTATTTAAAGTTCTCTATGCAAGAATGAAGAATGCAGAAGTCATAGATGGTTTAGAAGTTTTGATTTTAGTCTACAGCTCTTTGCTGTAGCTCTGTCTGTATAAGGGGACAAAAGCACTCCCCAACTTCACACTTGGATTTGATGTCTAGGCATCCTTCAAAAGATCCAGAGAAAGTTAGCTACCTGGGAAGTTCATTTTCAGTGTCCTGCTCTCAGCTACCCTCTTTAGCCAGTAGAAAACATAGCAAAGAGGGGAAAGAAAAGATATGGGGGACTTTCTACGTATGTTTTCATGTACTTATCTTTACAACTGTTGAGAGTTGGAGCACACTAGGGAACTGCTGGTGAGCTTAAACTTCTGGCTGAAGAGATCTGAATATTCGTCTCAGAAGAGTCCTCACCTCCCAGCGTATTCACTTTAGTAGAAGAGCAGGAGCTGGAAAGGGAGTGTTTAATGTCTGCCTTATTGAGGCTATCCCATTGGGTTTCAAGTATTAGATACTTAGTGGGCAGTAAAATAATCTGAGTCCTTTGTTCCTGGATTTAAATAGCTGAGTTGCTCTTTTTCTAACTATGGGCTTTTGTCAAAGCAGACTGTAAGCTCTGTAAGGATATAAAGAGGATGTGAAGTCTTAGCACTTTTGTAGCAACCTCAGCCTTTGTGATCATCTGACTTGTGTTTTTCACCTTTTCAACATTCAGTCTAGTTTCTGGGTGTTACTTCTCTATTTCAGATAAAGAAGTAAGCTGTGACTTCATATGCATGCAAAATGGTGTCCTTGTACCTGTTTTATTAAGGTTTTCAGATCTGAGCTCAAACTGATATCAGCTGGGGAGGAAAGCTGACAGGAGAGCTAAACTTCTTCACTCCTCCTATACTGAAGAAACAGCAACCCCCCCAGGCCTTCTTAAGTCAATTGGCCTTAGCTGGAGTTCTTGAGAAACATATTCATAATTGAGATGTCATTAAAGATATTCTTAGTAAATGCGTCCCTGGCAAACTCATTTTACACAAGGATTTAAAACTAAATTAAGAAAAATAGAGAGGGAAAAAATGAAAGAGGTCTACATAGTATGCACAAAAATGACAAGTTGATTTAAAACTACATAACTAATTTTCTTTAACTCAAATCTGTTTTCTTGAAGAGGCTATATTGTAAGCCAATACAAAGATTTCTGGCTTGCCACTTTTGACTTAACTAGACACAGAAAATTTCAATAAGAACATATGGAAGATATATTTTTTTTCACATTCATTTAGCTGAAGCTATTTTGTTCAAACTTTTCTGACATAATCCAAGAGTAAAACCAAATATGGAAATCCTCAGCCCTAGAAGAATGTAAGAAATTAATGAGAGGTTCTAAGTTGGAGCTAAAATGAAAGTTGGCACCAAACTGCAACTAAACAGTCGTTAGAATGGATTATTTAATAGAGCTGAAACTATCTTGAGTACTTTGTTTAAAAAAATAGAAAAGAAAAAAGACATAAAACTTCTCCTTAATCACTCATGAATCTTCTAGAGGGCAACCTTTCCAAGCTGGCTACTAGAGTTTGAGATGTTTCACCAGGCCTTTTAAGTAATACCACTCTTATACTATATACGTATGTGTATATATACATATATATATGCCCACATGTCTTGCAGAAGATGGGTATTGTCCTAGAAAGCAAATGAGCTTGAGCTGCAACTTTGAAAAGAGCAAACATAGCTGAAAATGTTTGACGGACAATGGAAATGGTAATTGTAAATGATAGCTGTCAGAATAGGAAGTGGGAAATGCATTTCCCAACTGCCCTGTTAAGTCATGGCCTTATATAATGCTGCAATCTCTTTGTAGTTTGAATGCAATAAAAGTTTTTTTTTTTTTAATTTGCTCTGTGTGCCATGCTGCTGAATTGACATTTTTTCAAATGAGTTGTGCCATTTGTAGTGAGAATACAGCTATACCTGCACAACACAGACTTCTGCAGCTGAAGTTGATCTCCTCCCTACAGCAAACTGAGACCTTCAGAAAGAATAACTTTTGCATCAGAGCCAGATGCAATCAGTGAAGCAGGAAACAGAGACATGGCATTTGACAGTCCTAAGACGGTGAGCAGAACTCTAGTGTTAAAACAGGGTGAGAGTTAATGGCCTTAGGTTGCACCAGGGGAGGTTTAGGTTAGATATTAGGAAAATTTATTCTCAGAAAGAATTGTAATGCACTGGAACAGACTGCGCAGAGAAGTGGTGGGGTCACTGTACCTGGAGGTGCAAATTGGGCACTAAGGTACATGGTTAGGGAGCATGATGGGGATGGGCTGACAGTTAGACAAGGTGATCTCACTGTTTTTTTCCATTCTTAATGATTCTATGATTCTGCGGTGCAACCACTGGTACAGTGCTACAGGAAGAACCCATGTGAGCTGATCTCTGAGACTGTGGACTCTCAGGACCAGATGGATATCATCCACACCATTGCACGTGGCGGGAGCAGCAGTGGTGACTGGAAGCAGCAAAGCTCTGGGACCTCCAGCCACCATCACCATGAGGTTGCAGCACAAGCTTGCCCCAGCTGCACAGCAGGCCATGCAACCCTGGGTGGTAGATGCTCCTGGATGCTTCCCAGGAAGGTCTCCCTGGGGATGCAGAGTGCTGCCAGTAATGTAACACAGCCAGGCTCCTTTCTCCTGGAGAGCAAAGTCAATTGGCTTTTGGCCACCTCTTTCACAGGAGCCCAGCAATGGGGTAAGGGTTCCCTCTACAGAAACACAGCTCTCTGGCTTGCTTGCAATTTGATCTATAGCTGTCAAGAGCAAATGTTGCCTGCACTTAGCAAAACACATAAAATAGTTCATATAAGAACATCTCTTGTTAAGGAAAACCCATTGTTAAATGCTTTTACAGAATTGAATGAATCATGATATTTATACCAAGAGCATTTCATTAAATCCCTAGCACAAAAATATTTTGTGTCCATGCTCCAACTACTAATTGATTTTATCTTGATGAGTTTTGTTCAGGCTTTGATATGACTGTCTGAAATAAACAGCAAGACTTCAGTTTTGTTCCCTGTCAAAGACTGAATTCTGCACACCTTCTACATGAAAATAATCTTGTTAACTTTAGTGTCAGTATATGAAATCACTGCATGCAATAGGAACAAGAAAAAAACCTGATGTACAGCACTGTGGTGTGGTAAATACTGACTTAAGTATGTCTAATGATATAATTAATGGCCAGATTTGTTGCTTTTCATTATCTTGTTCAGCTAAGCAAACACATTTCAGAGGAGTCAGGCAATGTCCAGAAAAGTTGATTTATCAGTAACAGACGGCCAAAGCTGTTCTGTACTGCTTTCAAATGAATAATCCTTTCCAAAACTAAATAAATATATGAACTACTTTGTGAAATAAATGTGTCATTTGTGCAATGAAAAACACATGAGTTGTAAGATGGTTTCTACTGCTTTTTCTCTTTTTTCCCTTCAGGTTTTCTATGTTGTCAGCAATTTGAAATCTTTCAGAAACATCAGATTATAAATGATCCAGGAAACTTCATTAAAGCTTCTAATTTTTACCAAACTGACCATGCAAATTATTTAGTGTGGAAATGGAAGAGCAGCAGTGGAAATGCCATGTCATCCTATTTGTACAAATTTGGAAACATAGTCAGAAACTGATTTTAGTTCCCTTTTAACTAAAGAAGCTCATTTCTTCTTCAACATATGTATTTCCTGTTTAAAAGTTCAAAGAAGCACCTTTCACAATCAGTTGTATACATTCAAACCAACAGGTAAACAGTTATGTAAGAACTGCCTTTACCTTCATATTGTATATCAGCCACTTACATGGGAAAAGCTAGTTCTTACTCTCTGAGATGCTTCCATTTTGATTTTGAAGAACCATCGAGCACTCTGAATTCAGAAAGTAAAGCACCTCTGACATACTTCAAGTTGGGATAGTGTTCATGAAAATTCTCAAAATCACAGGTCATTTTTTGAAGTGTAGGTCATGAAGTTTAATTGTCTGCTAAGAGAACTGGGCAAATCAAGCTCTTTAAGATGTAGAAAAAAAAAAAAAAAAAGAGAGAAACTTCAGCTGCTAGGCTTGAGGAAGATATTGTTATTCACATTTTGTTATTGCATAGAGTAAAACATACTGTTTAGTATTTCAAACAACTGCTGTGTTAAATATAACTCTCTCTGATCATTTTTGAAATACAGTGTCATTTTTTAGCACTACAGAGTAATGTAGGCAATGTAGATCTGAGTTATTAGATGGATTTTCTGGATCATAAGACATGTAATAATTATCCTTCTCAGGAAAAGTCTTTCATTTTATAAACTTAGAGGCCAAGGCACAGCAAGAAGACTATGTGTGAAGTATTGAAGACATTGTGTGTTACAGGGCAGCAAAAGCCAGCAAGTTATCAGGTCAGCAATCCTATCAGCATAACTCTCTCCTCTGTAGTTAGGGCTGCCCAGCTGCAGTTTGGATTGTGGTGCCAGCAAGTGTGCTCTGTGAAGTTTTAGTCATTGATTTATAGGGCGCATTAGAGTGCCACAAGCAAGTCCCTGTGGCACAGAATTTGAGCCATCTCACTCAAAACATCTGTCCCAGAGTTCATTATAGCATCCCTTAAGAAGGCTCTGTGTCTCTGCATCTGCTGTATGTCTCTGCTATTGGACTTACAGCCCCATTATCTACAAATTATCTCAACAATTTTTTTTGCATCCACATTTCTTCTTCTCAGTTGACTACTGAAAAAAACAGGATCCCAAGATCACTGGGGGTGAACAAGCTAGCACCACAGGAGGAACAGCTGTCCGCCCCTTACTCCTTCCATATCTCAATGCTTTTTCACAGAAGACCCTGCACTTATGAGTTATTTGGCTAGAGAGGCAAGTTCCACTTCCCTAGCTTTTATCCTGGGCTTGTTCAGCCTACAGAAGATAAGGTTATGGGGAGACATCATTGTGGTCTTCCAGTACTTGAAGGAGGCTTATAAACAAGACGGAGCTTATAAACCAACTTTTTACGTGGTCTATTAGTGATAAGACAAGAAGGAATGACTTTAAATTAAAAGAGGGTAGATTTAGGGTACGTATTAGAAAGAAAGTCTTTACTCAGAGGGTGGTGAGGCACTGGCATAGGCTGCCCAGAAAAGCTGTGGTGCCCCATCCCAGGAGGCACTCAAGGCCAGGGGGGCCTTGGGCAGCCTGAGCTGGGGGGTGGCAGCCCTGCTCACGGCAGGGGTTGGAGCTCATTGAGCTTTGAGGTCCCTTCCAACCCACATCATTCTATGATTCTGTGATTCTGTTCCCTCTTCTTCTGCAACTCTTCTCCAGAGAGCCTGTGAGCCCACCAGACTTTATAGCAATTCCCATCTTCTAGAGACAGGGCATGAAAGGGTAACGGCTTCATCCTGCATGGGATAAAGGGGAGGGATAGACCTAAGGGTCTTCCCAAATAGTAGTTAGTCTAGAGGAGACACACTGTGAAGTAAAAAAATAAAACTCTATTGTTGTCAAGTGCAAACAAATTTTGTTGGCCTCACACAGAGAGGCTGCTGGCAAGGAGTAAGCTCTGAAAGCCAGTCCATTCTTGATAGCCTTCCAGGGACTCTCTACCCCATTGGGAGACTAAAAGAGAAGAAAATGTGTTCACACAAGCTAGGCTTTCCAGATAGGCTCAGCCTACACTGCAGTGTTCACAACCAGAAAATATTTTCAGATAGGCCACCCTTGTCCGTTGGAGCCATTTGGACACCCTCGGGAGTCCATTCAGATTAAATGCATACAGGAGTCCTTCTCAGCCAGTGACAATTTGCTCACTCTGAGAAAAAGAAAACAGGTTAAGTTTTGGCCTGGCCCATAAGGACAACTGGAAAACAGAAAGCTCCCATCCTTCTAAGGATCACATATCCTTAGGAACAGAGAAAACAAGAGCAAGTGCCAATAGCCCTTCCCACCATGCAGCACTGAGCCACAAACCCGGACAATAGGCTGTCTGTCCATGCACTCATTAAAAGGCATCTGTTATTACAGCCTATGAAAACACAGACAGGGTACCCTGCCCCTAGAGATAAAAGCAGCCAAAACCAAAAAGCCCAAAAAGAGAACTTTACATTCCACAACAGTCCTATAATACCCTTTCTCTGATCCCCTTACCCACCCGCTTCCTTGCTGCCTTGCTCCTGGCTCAAGCGCCACAAGGCAGGGCAATGCACTGCCAGCCCTCGGGGAGCTGCAGCCTCTCCCACCAGTGCCTCTCACATGGAGAGATGGTGCCAGCTGCTCCTCACAGCACTATGGCTCTCTGCCCTATAAATACCCCAGTTTCACCCCTCTCCTTGCTCCTTGTGATTGCCAAAGACCAACGTAGTTCTTTCCTTGCTAAGTGTCCTTGCTCATGGCCTGGGGAGTGCCTGAAGGCCCATGAAGCACCAGAGCTTGGGCTTTTCTGAATACAACAGCAAAGTCTGTGCAGTTCCTAACCTGGCTGTGAGCATACAGTGGGGAAATGGACAGCACGGAAATGTGTTGTTGAGGGTCAGTGCAAAGACAGTTTGTCTCCTTCTTCATGCTGTGAATCCTAGGAAGGAAAAAATAAGTGAATCATCTTTTTGGCTATTGCAGCTTAACAGCTCAGAGCAGTCAAATTGTCTACCTTCCTGCAGGAGATACGACAGCTCTAAGTGCCAGCAAGCTGCATTCCTGTGCTTTGAAGAGCAGACTTCTAATACATGAGCAGCAAAATGTAAAGGGAGCTATAAAGTCTTTCTCAAACGATAATAACAAAAAAGAAACAACAGCTACAGCCTCAATTATATATGGAAGCTTTGGATTTGTTGTTCTGAGTATTTTCACATGATAAAAAGCATCAGCTGAGCCAGAAAAGGATGACACAGGCCAGATGTTACACTGCACTATAGAGGATTTCAGTCATTGCCCAGAGTCAGGCTGTCTTGGCTGTGAGCAGATCCATCCTCGGGTCAGGGAGGATTCCTCTGTGCCTTCCACAGTGCAACCACACACAGGCAGCATGGCAAAGGCAGGCAGTGCTGCAGCCAGCTTCTCCAAGACATGATAGCAGCAGCCAGCAGCCATCAGGATATGGCTCTGCATACCAGCGGACCAGAGCAAGGAAGAGCCCCAAGACTTCCTTCTCACCTTTCTTCTTTAACTTCTTCAGTTTGTACAAGTTACCAACTAGTGGGTCTCCTCTAGTCCAGTCTACAGGAGATAAAAATCTGCAGTAATTTTCAGTGGGGAACGACTCCAACAGTTGTCAGCATTCAAAGTTTTTCTCCATAGAAATAATGGGATTGCAGATTTTTTTCTTTTCAAAACAGTGTTGAAAATTCATCAGGCCAACACGAAGTCCTCTCTGATGCTATTCTCCTTGTAAGGGCAAATGGCTTTTAAAAATGGGGGCTGCAATTAAGCAAATGGAAACAGTTTTGTTCGAACAAGTTGATTGTTGGTGGTGTACATGCACAATTGAGAGACATACAGATGCCTTTCCTTCCTGCCAAAGCTCTTTCGTTTTTAATGTTTTGCCTACCTGTTACATTAGTACAACAGGCTTTAAGATGGACATTTTCTTCATGACTGTACAAAGGCTTATCTTCATTTCCTAATGAAAAATATGCCTGCCATGGAAGTCTCTCCTGCCTCCCCATATAGTCTCCACTGCTCTTTTCCCTCCTGTAAAAGTCTATGTGATCAAGGTTGGATATTAGGAAAAAATTCTTCTTAGAATGAATGGCAAGGCAGGCTGCCCAGGGTGGTGGTGGATTCACCACCCCTGGAGGTGTTCAAGAAACATGGATACGTTGCACTGAGGGACATTGCTATTGGACACAGTGGTGATGGGTTGATGGTTGAACTAGATAATCTTAGAGGTCTTTTCCAGTCTTAATAATCCAGCGATTCTATGATTCTAATGTCCACTTTGGTCCCTGAAGAGTTGTCTTTTATTTCTTTGCTCCATCTTTTCCTCAGAAGCAAGGATTACTGTGAGAGAATGAATGGTGAGATCACTGTGGTCCTTCCAATATTTTGTCTTCTTTCTGCCTCTTGGTGAAAGCTGGATAGATAAAATAATGAAAGATATCAATGCCATTGCATCTGTGCTGGATGCTGACAAATTGTCAGCTACTTCTTAAATCTCATTAGCCTTACTGATGAGAAATAGAATCAAAGCTGGACTATGAAGACTTCATTTTGATGCAACAGACTTGTGTCAAAGTAAAAAGAAGGTAGAAAGCAGGGTGAACTAGCTCATGCTTGTCAGACATGGGAGCTGCCAAGCTAGGGCAAATGGCAAAGGGCCTTCACCAACATCCAAGCCATCTGGCACCTCCTGTACCCAAATTTGGCACTGTTGTCTTTCTGCCACTCTCAACCTCCAGCAGACAACTTAGGCCTCAGACATGTTATTCGTATTTTTTGACTTCTCAGATTGTTAGTAGCTTTCTCTTTATTAATTTACATGATTTTTCTTAAACTGAAATCTCCTGAAAGCACTGTACTACCTCTAGACTGCCTCTGTTGCTGCTGTTTACTAAGAAGCCATTTGCCCAGAGGTAGGAAAGGTAATTAAATCTGTAGGCAATTCTTTCCAGCTGTTGACAGCATCCTATCTTTATGCTCCAAATACAAGGGAATACATCAATTAAATCTACTTTTACAGGAAGAAGAGGATTACACTTTCATGACAAGCGCTCAAAGTCTTCCTAAGAGATAAGAAGACCTAGAAAATAGCTTTCAGTATGGATTTTCATCTGTAGTGTAAGTATTCACAAGTCTGAAGCAGAGTCAGTATGTGGTAGCTGTGATCCCTGGGAAAGCCATATAGTGCAGAGGTGAATCAGAAATTTTTAAGACAGGTTGTACTATCCTACAGCTTGCATGGATGAAGAAGGTAACACAGATGTAATGTAGCAATTTGTCAGGCACAAGGCAGTCTAGGGCATTTTTGCTTTGGAGCATTTCTGTAGCACTTAACTGTGACATTCAGATGAGAAGCAATCTGCCCACTGCCTGCCCCCTTCCTGGCAACTGGAAGGTCTTCTGTGGCCATGGTGCTTCAAGTACTGACTTCTTGCTGCCAGCTCTGTGACTTGCCTAAATCCTCCAGGCATAACAAATCCTGTGCACAAGTAGTGCCTGCATCCCCAGAGTCTGGATGACCCAATTTTATGTCTTCTGTCATAGTGTACATTGTAGGTGTGGATGTCCCTCAAGAGATGATGTTAGGGAGCACCTTAATTTCTTTGCTTTCAGTGACTGCTGAAAGACTAGACTGCGCCTAGCTTTTCAAGTGAGCTCTGTGCAGGATCAGGTGATAATTATGGTACTCGATGCCAGTATAAGTTGCCAATATAGGCAGAAGTACAGTAAAGAGTCTCACATATTCAGGCAATGCCTTCTGATACTATTTCCATTTCTGCACACAATTCTGCTGTATATTTGTTTCTGCTGAAATAGATGTTTTCAAATCTGGGAGCTGAAAGGCTGAAATTGCTGATATTCATGGAACTTGGAAGGACGATCCAAGCTGAAATTGATGCTCCACTGGTTCCACGCTGCCAAGCCGCTGCATTCCATGCCTGGGAGCCAAAAGAGCTCCACGTCAGTGTCCCAGACGAGATTACTACATTCTCACTGGGAAGATAATTTTGCTTGGTATGTGTCCATAAAGGAGAACCTGAGCCCTAAGAGCGTGAGAGAGTCTGAGAGATTCCCCTCACACTTAACTTAGCTGTGTTTGCTAATTATCATTTAACTTGCATAATGCTATTTATTATACTGGGACAAAATTAATGCAACCAAAATCAAAATTTGGTTCTTATTAAATTTCTGCAGCTAAGTAAGACAGAGATTCTAGTCCCAGAGAATGAAGAGAGCATGGTCATGAAAACAAAAGAGTAAAAGCTTGGGCATTAAATTGCCCAGAGAATTTTTTTTTTTTTTTTCAAGTCATGCAAGGACAAGGGGATGATGTGCATAAGGATTAAGGGATTGAGATTGATCAGTAAGAAGGAGGGTATTTAGTCTATCTCAATAACTTATTATCCTGGAATCGCCTTTGCTGGAAAAATATGTAATGTGAGCTTCTGTATTTCTGATAAAAATATTTACACAACTTGCAATGACAAAGCCCATTTCCATGTAACTTTACCAGTCAAGAGTTCTTCACTTCGGCTAAATTTTCTCTGCTGCTCCTTCAACCTCATTATTTCCGTTCTGCCGTCATTGACTAATGAGTGGAATTTGCCTGTGGCCTGTTCTTTCAGTGTCTGTTAAAAAGTCAACAATCCTGTTCTCTTCTGCTTTCACCATCAAAATAAACCTTAATTAGAAGGCAATTAAGGTTGCTTAGGCAATATGCCACCATAGCAACAATGGAAAGGATGGACCTTTGCAGCTCACTCTGTTTCCATTGTTTTTAGCTTGTCTTCTCGGAGTACCTCATCTGCATCTATTTGTCAGTCCTCAGCAGCTTTCTGCAAGACCTTTAAACTCTGACTAATGACTCTGAGGAGATGGCATTACTGAACTGACTGCAGTTTTGAACTGATGAAGATGTGAATACCAGTCATCTTTGAGTTTTACTGAAGAGCTATTGCTTCAGCCTGTTATGCCAAAGGATTGAAATTGCTAATGGACCTGAGTAGCTGTGTTAGTTAACTTTAGTAAAATTGGATGAGATTAAGCTGGATGGAGGAACAACTGTTTGAAATTCAGCAAATTCAGTAATGAAAACTGGACATTCATAAGAAAAAAATAATAAAGGAAGAAGAGGACTTTTTTTCAGGGTAAAATGGAACTTATACTATGAGATTTTTATTTTATTGTTGTTTTTATATTTAATAGATGTATTCCTTATTTTGTGACCATTTGATGACTACGTAAGACATTTTTAGCAATAGAGACTCTTAGAAAGCCTTTGCTGCTGCCACTGGGCACACAAAGAAAAGATATTGTGACCACAACTTTGAGCTGAAGTTCCTAAGGAAGGACCTTCTACAGAACAGAAGTATTAATGTTCTGTTCTGAATCTGTTCCTGAAAAAGACTCAGCTTAAGGCACAATCCCCTCTTTCACATTTCCTATCAGCTTACAGGTCTGCATCCCACTCTGCAGACTGGCTTTCCAGGAAGTAATCCCCTGAGACCCTTGGAACCATATTTAGACATCCAAAATTCCACCTAAGTCCATGTTTCCTCAAGGTGGTGTTAAGCAGCTTGCTGACAAGAAACGATGATTTCAGGACAAGACTGGAATTGAGGCCACCTGCATGTGACTGATGGCTCTGTGGGTGAGCCTTACTGTAAACTCTAAAGGAGGTACTTTCACATTAGGCATTGGGAAGCCACTCGATATATTGCCTCCTTTCTTGTCAGATGCCTAGAACGATAGGGTATAGAATGCTCTCTACCTAGATCAGCTTTAAAATGAAAAAAAAAAGAAAATCTCATATTGTAAAGAGGAAATTTCTACAGCTGTTAGTATTACAGAACTACACAGTGTTGTAGCTAGAATGTAGGAGATTCTGTTAGAAGAATCTAGCAAATTCAGTAAATAAGTGTTGCTGGAGACACTGTATTTATCACAGCTATTTTTTCCTAAGAGAAGTACTTCAATAATTATCCTTTAGCTGAAACCTATTGTTCAAAGAAGGATAATTTTAAATATAAGGTAAAAAAAAAATCTGCATAAGCTTTTTCTGGTTTCTTCTTTTCTCCAAAGAAGCACAGGTAGTGCACTACATGTACTTTTCCATGCAGAAGCATCAGTGATACAATGCTCATGGAGGATGGGAAGCAAACCAGGCTTTGGAGAGGACCATATTATGTTAATATTTGTCAGTTTTCCGTGTATGTAAGGTGGGGCAAATGTGTTGTACAGCACATCTCAGCTGTGCACATAATCAGAAGCTTCTGCAAACAAAATTCTTCTCACTGTAACTACCAAAACAATTCAGGAAAACTGAAACTGAATAAGTGAAGTTAACCTGTATTTGCCCTTCTCTTTACACGTACATATATTTACAGAAAGTTTCTGTCTCTTCTGGTTGTGGAGATAACCTTTTAAGTATAAACTGAGGGAATGCTGGCCTGAGTCTGGAGCCAAACACATGGAAACAATAACACTAGAGATAAGCTGCCTTCATTCATCTCAGTGGGACGCTAGCAATGAAGTCTGCTTATGACAATGTAAAAGACAGACTTGTTAACTATTTCACTGCTACATTTTGTTAACAGAATATCTGGTGCTGCTGGTCTATCCATCACAGCCTGATACCCTTTTCCTTTGAAAGGATTCGCCACGTGATATGACTATGTATTTGAAATATGTAGATAACCATCTTTACTTCTGCCTTGAACACACACTGTGAATGTTTTAAGAACCAGTAATCTGCATATCAAAATCTGCTCCGTAATAAATGCAGAATAGAAACCTTTCCTGAATAACTCTTTATTTTCAGGGACAGTTGTGATTGAGCAAACCAAAGACTAAACTTAATCACCAAAAAGTATATAGTCCAAATATCTGTCTGTCCTGTGGCTTTTCCAGAGAGCATTTCTTACTGATGGAATGGTTGCAGCATGTTCAGTCAGCAAGCAGGGGCTCAACTAAAGGAATTTTCCTCTGATTTCTCATGGGATTCACCAGCAAGGTCTGTAGGGTCTGATAGGTGGACTGCCTTAAGGCTCTGTTGTCTTGGCTCTTTTACTTTAGGTAGAAAGCAGGGGAGAGAGAACCATAACAAATTTTATGAGCAGGAAGCTTTTGTGTCAGAAGAAAATTGTCCGGGCCACATATTTTGTAAAAGAAAATAACTTCTATTCATAGAGAAATGCACTGTAAGAATAAGTAACTGATGGCTGTCTCACCTGTGTTGTACCCATGGATGTGTCTGCACTGTCCATGTTTGCCCCCGCTGGGACAAGGGCCACGGCTGGAGATAAGAGCAGCAGTTCTCTTTATCTCCTCTTATCTCTGATTGGCACTGAGATTCACAGGGAAAAAAAATGTATTTATTAATATTGTCCTTTTATGTTACTTACTTTCTGTTGCTATCTCCTCTTTTTCCTCTGTCCCTTGTAAGGGGAATGAAGCCAAAAGGGAACACAATGGCATCACTCCAAGGACTGAGTGATAACATCAGCAGAATACGAGAATATAGAATAGTCAGTGTTTGAGCAGGTAAGAAAAAGAAATAAAAAATGCATTCTGGATTTTTAAAAGATGCTGACAGTTCCTAATGGCAAGGATTCAATTCTGTATGGTGCCTATGATTTGTTCCTAAACAATCCTTAACAATCCTTTGCTTCATTCTTGGCTGGTGTTTCCAGCTTAATAAGACGTCCCAACCCAGTCCCTTTGGAAAATGAGGAGAGTTTCTTGATTTCAGTGAATTTGTGATCGAGCTTGAAATGCAGACACTAGTGGCCACATGGAAGTCTCTCTGTGCACAAATACTGGCCTTTGCTGAATCCCATCAAGCTGAACAGGTCATAGCTGCGGTATGAAATTATTTAGTCTTATCAGAAACATCTGTTCCATTTGATTGTGCTTCCAAAAGTTGTGAGTTCTTTCTTTAGAACTTTGTTTTTCTTCATAAAAGTGGCACTTTTCTCTGAACTAAAATGTTTAGCATAATTCTTAAGGACTACACAGAAACGCTGTGGCATTCTCTTTCTCCAGCTGCAAGCTGCTGTGTTTTGAAAAGTGTTTAGGTTTGTAGAAAGCATTTGTGACAGTTTCCTTTCTCAAAAGAATAATTTATCTATTTTTTCTTCTAAGCCCAAAATATAATTTGATGATTATTCTGCAATTGTGTTTATGTTGAAGGCTGTTGGTGGTGGGCTTGGAGGAGGTTCTTCAGTTTGGATGGAAAGGTATGAAGATTCCCTGTGCTCTTCTTTTGACTTTCCATGTCAACATGGTGCCTTCTGAAGATACACCTCCTGATATGAGTTTAGCAGACTAAGGGGGCAGCTCCAAAAGTAATACCTCCTATTTTATGATGTTGGCCAGCAATGTTAGAGGCGGATCTTGGCAGTATGACATTGAACAGTACTTGGCAGTAGAGACTGAACCTTCCCACCAATATTGTTACATTTTGTTGCTGTGTGACAGATGACAACAGAGGAGCAGTCTGACAAAATGGCATCTGACATGGAAGTTCGTGTGAAACAAAGACATGGCACTGAATTCCTTCATGCGGAAAAAATTGGCACCCCTCAGTATTCATCAATGGTTGCTGAATGTTTCTGGAGGCCAAACAGTGGATGTGAGGTGGAACTGGGGCTGTGAATGGTGCATTTCAGCAGTGGTGATAGAATCATGAAAGACAAGCCATGTTCCAGATGGCCATTCTGATTTTTACAAGCATGACATGCAAGCTCTTTCTCATCACTGGTGAAAATAAACAGATAGTGGTTGTGACTATGTTGAAAAAATGGTGTTTTTAGCTGAGAATTTGCTCTGTCAAACGGAGTATTGTGTTTTTTCTATCTGTTGTGGTTTTCATGGAAATAAATAGGAGCCATTACTTTTGGAGTCACCTATATGAGTTACACACTCTAAAAAGTAAATGTCTACATGACTGGGAAGGTCAGGGGGATAGGGATGGACTATGATGCCCTCCATTCACCCATGCCAGTTAGATCCTATCCCTCCTGCAAACAGCTCAGAGCTCTTCACACAGAATCACAGAATCACAGAATCACCCAGGTTGGAAGGGACCTCAAGGATCATGTAGTTCCAACCCCCCTGCCTAGCAGGGCCACCAAACACACACATTCAGATCAGGTTGCCCAGGACCCCGTCCAACCTGGCCTTAAACACATCCAAGGACGGGGCATCCACAACCTCCCTGGGCAGCCTGTTCCAGGGCCTAACCACTCTCCTTGTATAGAACTTCCCCCTAACATCCAACCTAAATCTTCCCTCCTTCAACTTCGATCCATTTCCTCTAGTCCTGCTGTTGTCAGCCCTTTTGAAGAGTTTACTCCCCTCGTGGGTGTAGGTTCCCTTCAGGTATTGATAGGCTGCAATGAGGTCACCCCGCAGCCTTCTCTTCTCCAGGCTGAACAAGCCCAACTCCCTCAGCCTGTCCTCATAGGGGAGGTGCTCCAGCCCCCTGATCATCTTAGTCGCCCTCCTCTGGACCCTTTCCAAAATCTCAGTGTCTTTCTTGTACTGAGGGCTCCACACCTGGACACAGTACTCCAGATGGGGCCTCACAAGAGCCGAGTAGAGAGGGACAATCACCTCCCTGTCCCTGCTGACCACCCCTCTCCTGATGGAGCCCAGGATCCCATTTGAGCTCTTAACTCAGTGATGAATGACTTTTCAGCCATTGATGTAAAATATGTGAGATGAGCTCAGGGTAACTCCCATGAGAAATACACCTATTGGAGGAATACATGCTCCTCTTCACTGCCTCCCTCAGCACAGATGGGCAACTCCCTGGGGCAGGGAATCCCTACTGTAATATTATTCTTCCAGCTGTGGTCTCTGTACAGGGATTTGATGGCTGGGTGATCACATTCTCAGGCTGCATGGGGATGACTGCTCACACAGAGACACGGAGAGGAGCAGGAAAGAGAGGAGAGCAGCCTCAGGAAAGAGGCTGATGTACAGAGCAGAATGCAGAAATACTGATAGCACAGCATGAATGAATTTCCATTGTTTTCTTTCAAATATCTTCTAGTGTTCTAGGTAGGGAACAAAACCTGTTTTTCCATAATCATTAAAGCCACATTATTCATTTAAGTATGGAAACTCTGTCACGAATGTTAATGCTAGTAGCACAGGCTCAATAGACTCATGCAACGTATGCAGACAGTTTCATATCATTTGCAAGAAATACTGTATTCCCCGAGTTCCAGCTTAACTGTCACAGTTGCTATTAGATGGTTGGATAAAATGCCAATGCTGACAGTGCTGGGAGGGTTTGTACCTGTTAAAATGTCACTCAGTACATTATTTTTCTGACAATCTTGGTGCTGCTGAAAAGAGCCAGGTTGATAAGCCTGTTCTGTTTCAGCTTTCTTTTTCCTACTGTGTACTTTCAGCTCTTTTATGGATTTTATAATAAATACAATCTCAAACTTGTCCACCTAAAAGGCTTTCTTACAATAAGGCAGTCCCAGCTCAAACAATCATTTCCAATTTCATTGCGCTGAAAGAGCAGAATGCGTGTGCTCACACATGTATGTGGATGACTAAAATCTCATCCATAACACTATGTGCTTCCTATTGCTGTGAAGGGAATAGTAAGAACCTTTGAATTCCCACCAGATCACTAAATAAATGCAGCCATGTGGTGTTTTTCTTCAGTATCTCCACCCTTGCCTGCAAATGTGGTTTGTCCTGAGTGCTGAAATACTTATTCCCCTCTACCAGTGTAGAAGAAATATAAATCTCTGGAAGTTTTGGAGCTGTTTTTTGTCAGGAAGTTGAATACCATCAAAAGAAAGTACCTGCCCAAACTATGCTTGGCTACAATTACCTCTGCCAACTCAGCTGCTTAGAATTTCATCCTTCTCCACCACCAACATTGAGAATTTTAGCTTGAGCTGTTGTTATTGAATGATATCTACTACATTTCATTTTTATTTTTAATGTTTCTATATATGCAGGTTTGTGATTCTCTTCAATATCTCTGTATGTTCAGCTGCCATCTGCAGTTCAGGAGAACAGAGCTTTGATCTACGAGTGCTTATTTAAGAGTAACTTTACCCTTCTCTATTTCCATTAAAAAAAAAGACCAAAGGGGGTGGAGGGAGAGAAGTGATGGGACAAAGACAATAAAACAAATAACAACAACCCCCCCCCAAAAAAACTTAATAGTCTGCCTCAACCTTCATTTTCACACAGTTTGAAAGGCCAAAGTAAGTAAAACTTGATAGTTACTGAAATCTTTGAAATGTTGCTTTGATGTCTATACAGAGTTGTAGAGATGTGGAACATCTCCTGTCACCTACATGTAGACAGCTTTTATGTGGGGAATAAAGAAAAGAAGTGATAAAAATAAATCCTCTGTTGGAACGTGCCTACAACAAGGTTTGTGATTATAGTTTAAACGTTTGTTTCTGCTTACACAAATAAAAGGGGAATAGCAACAAACTCTTTAAAGTGTGAAGACTGTGCATTCTGGGGGTGTTTCTAAGGAACTATTGAAGCTGTCAGCTTTTTTCAAAACTTGGTGTTATTCTACAAACACTGAGGACAGACTCCTAGGGGGAAAACTGCATTAATCAATTATATGTTTCTTGAAAACAAAATAATGAATCAATTTCTCGGACTTTTTGGTCAGTTTGACAGTCAGTCAATGGTAATGATTCAGTTTCCTTGCAGCTATGTGGCCTGGCACATTTTAACTACAAATAATGTCACTGGATTTTCAAGTTGTTTTTTTTTTTTTTTCTAAATTTTAATCAGCATAAGAAACTAATTAGGCTCATACATTTTACTACTGATTTACCTGTAAGTCCTCATTCAGTATCACATGAACAAAGGTTGCTCTGAAAGTAACGCCTCCTATTTATTTCCATGGAAACTATGACAAAATGTAACAGAACATTGGTGGGAAGGTTTTCAGCATTTACTGCCATGCCACCAACATGTCTCTGATGTCATGGGCCAGCATGAAAACAAGAGGTATTATTTTTGGAGCAGCCTTCATGCATTCTTTTTTTATGCCTAAAGATCTTTATGAATAATTTGATCACCCCTTCAGCAACTGTGAGGAATGAAAGCCTTTTTATGTAGGCGTTAAATAACCAGGCTTCTTATTGTGTATGTCTAACTACTGCACTTCTCATTTGCAGATGAGACAATTTCAATTAATGTGGCTGAGTGCATAGATGAACTTTAGCAGCTTGATTGTTACTGAATGCATAAGGGAAGCTTGGATTCCAGTTTTATTCCAAGAAGCGATTGGGTACTTTGTGTAAAGTAGACTTATGTCAAAAGGAGAGAATGAATGTACTACACTTCCAGCAAGAGAGCTAACTTCAGTCTGTGTTGTGCCCAACTTAAAGGCATTAAACATTTAAATAATGGCAGGATGAATGCAAAATGTCATTGATTTCTCACCACTTCGTGTGTGAGTAACTTTGAATATACCCCAATAGGGTAATGGCTCACTAAAATGCAGGCGTACAGTGAACATTAAGGTGCTCCACACAACTGAATGCTAGGCTGTTTTGCCTCCAGCAGAATGGGAACCACCAGGATTTTTCATTGAAAAAATGTAGGAATTAAGAGAGTTAAACCAATGATATCTATATGAGAACTATGGGGATTTTTGCAAATGCTTACATGTAGAGTTAGAAAGGAGATGATAACACCCATTTCTAATGCTATGGCACAGATTAGTTCCAGAGCTTATGGTGCTCATTTCCCAAGCCAAGACAATGGTGAGGTAGACAAAGTTATCTGTGCAGTAGATTTGATGAGTTGATTGTGATAGGACAAGAGGGAATGGTTTTAAAATAAGACAAGGGAGGTTTAGGTTGGATATAGGACATAGAATATAGATATAGGAGGGAGTTCTTCACACAGAGGGTGGTGAGGCACTGGAACAGGTTGCCCAAGGAGGCTGTGGATGCCCCATCCCTGGAGGCATTCAAGGCCAGGCTGGATGTGGCTCTGGGCAGCCTGGTCTGGTGGTTGGTGACCCTGCACATAGCAGGGAGGTTGAAACCAGATGATCATTGTGGTCCTTCTATGATTCTGTGATTCACTGAAACAAACAAAACAAATGAACATCTTCAGCATTCTACAAAAATTCTGCAATTTAATATCCCTTGGAAAGAGACGTCTGAATCAATTTGAAAATGATTTTTAATAACATCAACTTGTAAGATTTTAGATATGACTTGTTTTCAAAGAGCTATCATGCTATCATTTGATTTTTTATTAGCTCATTGTTTTCTGGAATTCTGGGCATTTTTAATTAATGAAAAACATGTTCCTGGGCTTTTCCCATGTGTTCTCTCACACACACTGATGTGAGAGAGAACTTGTTTACTACTGCCCTATTATTTCAAGTGACAGAAACAGATCATGAACAGAAAGTTAAAGCTTTTTCGAATAACAGAGACATAAAGATGGGACACATTATGAAACAACTGGGACATAATGTTTGTGTGACTTCTCCACAAATAATGTTACTGAGCTATCTGCAAGTCATATGTAGGACAACTCTATACCAGGAAAGATTCAGCAAGCCATTGATCAGGTTGGAAAGCACAGGCTCAGGCACTGCACAATGCACTTATTAGCATCTGCAGGAGTCAGCTGCAGACTGAAAGATTCAGTACTTCCATGAAATCTCAAAAAAACAGGTGAGATTGTTACACTCATGGGCACCACAGAGTAACACCAAGCATCATGTCTGCCTCTTAGCCTGCTGCAGCGGCATAAAACCTTTTAAGACTCAGCGAAGAGATGTGTGTCTTGCTGATGAGGGACATCTTCTGCATCATGACCTTTATCCAGCACGCTGTGTGGGTGGCTGTCCACCATGGGCAGGACTGCACCACTATGTATTTAGGGGTTAAATACTCAGGACAGGATGCTATAGCACATTTTTCATTTGATCTTAGCTATGCATGAAGACTACTGCGATTATAGCTATTTTCACTTCTCCTGACATTTGTTTGAATATATCTTGCTTGCTCCTCTCCTAGAAGCTGTTAAAATATTTTCCTTTCTTGGTAGGCCTGTGCTCTGCTTTTATTTTCACTAAGAACAGATGTTCTGCTCATACTATTTTGGATACTTGTATTACTGCAGCATCCAATACTCTCATTGTCTTTTACTCTGCCATCCCCCAAAGTCAGCATGGTTCCTAAAGTACAAATCTATTACACTCTTGTGAAGAGCATAATAATCAACTAAACATGTCTTCTGTGCTCACTCTTTTCCAGACAGGCTTTTTAATGTTCAAGAGAAGAATAATGTTTATATTGAGCTTCTTCCCCTTTCTTTTGCTAAAAAGGAGCATGATCTACTTTAGCATTATAAAGCTCAAAGTCTCACTGCACCTGAAAATATTAAATCTATCCAATAAATTATCCTTACAATAAATGAACACATTTTAGACAGATCCTGGAGGACTACTCAAGTTTCTCCCATGAAACTTATTTCAAGTGAATTTTGCTCTTCTCCCATGAGATCATCATCTTTTTCAGCTGCTCGTACAACAGTAAAACTACATGTGTATCCATACAAGCATTCCTTTCCTTATTCAAGGAAAGATCCTACTGCAGAAATGGGTACAGATTTTCAGCTGCATTACATGGTGTGTGTTGAGTGTTATTCATTCATGTACCTGCCTTACACATGGGAGGCGGGCCAGTTCGACAGTGGCTTCATGTTGCTGTATGCAGTCAATGACAAACAGCAACCTGGAACACAGAAGAGGTTGCGCAAATATTTCCATACCCATATGCTCATACCTTGCATATAATACTCCATTGTATTTACCCTTACAAAGATACCCACATAGCTGATGTTGTGCAGAGACCTGTTCTAACCTTAGTTAAGAGAAAAGAACCAGGAGTGACTCCAGATTTGGAGGAAAGAGATGACAAGCCTACAGCCTCCCACAGCAGCATTGGCACCGGAGCTTTGCTGAAAATCATTGGGTTTCTCTTCTCATTCATTACTCAAAGTGGATATATAAATACATATATTTGTGGATGTGTTTGTGTGTAGCCAACCTTAAAAATAGTCAGATAAAATTGCTTTTTGTTGACAATAGGAAATTATACAGGCAATACATTCCACTAAGTCAGATTTACTTTTGAATTCAAACCTCATTTAAAGGTAATAAGATTACTGTGAAAGAAGAGGCTTCAAAATAAAAGTACAAAATATTTTTAATTAAGTATTTGACTACTCAGCACAGTTTTAACTTTTTGGAAGTGCACAAAATGGTTTCAGTCAATTTTAAGTGACACACTTGGGGAACAAGATCTGAAAAATTTCATCTTACTGTAGCTCTGAATGACCTACTTTTCAAGTGGAATAATAAAAAAAATAAATCTAGAAACAGCTGACGTGACTAAGAGCTTAACTGAGGACTGTGAGACTGGATAAGCCTATCAGGTAACGGTATCTGCAATGAAAAAAAGGGAGTAGCTTTGTTGTGTACAGAGGTCTGAAATGTGTAAGCTGATGCATGTCTAACTGATCCCCTTGAAATGGCAAGCTGAAGGTTTGCAGGGATTGTGGAAAAAACTGATAATAATTGGCTTCAAATCAGGAAAGGACTGTGAAATATTTTTGAAAGTATGAAGAAAAATGAATGAGATCAAAAATTCAAAATCAATAAAATTCTAGATTCTGCTACTTGAATTGAGAATATAAACATGGACATCAATGTTGCATTTTAACCTATGATGTGCTCTGCAAATAGGTCAAATATCAAGCAGAAAACAGCCAATACAGGTTGTATTTCAGTATGTTGGTCAGCTTCACAGCACTAATATTTGTATTGTCAAGAAGAAACACAACAGAACAATACAAAATTGTAGAAATGTTCAATTATCCCAAAAAGGAAAGTCGTCATTTCTTTCATAGAATCGAACTTCATCCTGCAAATACACAATCATACATATGGAACAGTGTAACTTCTCCATGAACTCTTTAATATCAAGCTCAGTGAATAAACTTGATTGAGGATGTGCTTCTTCTGTAATGCTACAGCATGATTATCAGAATCTGGAGATGTATATATGAAGTAACAGAAAACCCAGGTCTTCCAAAACCATAAAAATCCTGATTTCCCATGCTGCAGAAAGTAATATACAGCATGTGCTACGTCAGCAGGCTATCAAGCAGGATGCTGTGTTTTCTTTGGCAGAGAAAACAGAGAGGATCAGATAGATTGGCAAAGCCCTGATTGCCAAAGATTTAAGGAATTACAACCACCAACCAAAAAAAAAAAAAAAAAAAAAAAAGCAGACAAGGAAAGTGATATTTTTAGGGATTCTGCCAAGACTAAGATTTAGTAACGTAAATGGGTTTTGGAGGAAAAATCACATTTTGCATATGCATAAGACAGCTAGAGGCTTTGACATTTGCAGAGCTCCTGATTTACTTGCAAAGTCCTCGTGTGAGAAAGGAATGCACCAGCACTGATGATGGTGTCTGCAGGTAAGTGGATTACAAGTGTTAATTATTGTCCTGACATGCAAATATAGGTCACTTGTATGGGAACTGCTGAGTCACGGCCTGAACCTCTGATTAATCACCTGAGGCGAGCCATGAGTCAGCCAGAGGAGCACAGCTGAATTCACCTGTGCTGCCGGAAGGGCTGGAGCCTGGCTGCACCCCTCCTAGACCTATTTAAGAGCTGGCTACCAGAGGGGAAGGACCTCTTCTGGAGATCACCCCTCTTGGTGTCTTCTGGTGAGCTCAGCCAAAGGGTAAGCTCTTCTACTAATTCTCTTTTGTGATCGTTGTTTACTTTGCCTAATTCTCTTGATTATATTGTAATTATAACATCTTGATTATACAGTCACTCTTCCTCAAAACAGACAGCATACCTTCTATACAGACTGATGAGTATTTATTCAGAACCTGCATAGCTCAAACTCACATGGAAAGTGAACTGAAGGTAACCATGAGGTACCCTGCATGAGCAACACACATAAGCACACTCATGGCCTTATTTTAGTGTGACAGGAAAATGTTATCTGTACCTCCAACCTATTCCAGGTTCTGGGTGATTCTTCAACAGAACATCAGTTCTACAAAGGCTGAAATATTCTGAAAGAATATATTGAAAATATCTCAAGTTATCTGCAGTCAATTATGATAACATATTAAGTATCCAAAAGCGAAACACAACCAAACAAAAACAAGCAAACAGAAGAAGTCATACAAAAGAGGAAAAAGATAATGTCTTCCATCTAGACCTTAACAACCCTGACCTACAATGGTATTTCAATGAAACAGCACAAACAATCATACTGGATTCAAAATCTAGTGAGCTGAAATAGACACATCTATATACTTTACACATGTAAGAAAATGTCTCCATACAATAATAGTGAGAGTATACAGGAGACAAAACTGATACCAGAACTAAATGCCTTTGTTGACAGATGGAAAGCATAATGAATCAAGAGTGGGGCAGAGGGTGGGAATAAAAAATGTTTGACCCAGTCTTGAAGCATATGGCAGAACACTCTCTTCCCATTGAAAACCTTGGATACAGCTTTGCTGTCTTCTATGGAGAAGAATGCATCCAGACTCTGCTATCAAACTATTGTATACTTTAAATTAGCTTGTAAATAACAATACAGCAAGCAAATGTCTCAATATGCTTTCTCCTCTTGTGAATGCTGTATGGTAATAACAAGATTCAGTAGGATTGACAGCAGCATAGCTGGGTTTTTATATAAACGTAAGCTGCTATATACCTACGTCAGCTTAGAATTTTCCCCAGTGACTTTTGCTCAGTGTACTTCTACCACCACTTCCTGAATGAGGCACTTCCTCCTCATCTCTGCTTGACTTTTTGAAACATGTTTCACTGTAGTTATTGTATTACTCAGCTTTTTAGTTTTGAATTTTATTTATTTTTTTAGATTAATAATTACCTAGAACCAGTGTGAGCAGTTAATGCAGAATATCCTCTATAATGTAATAACGCTTTTCCTTCAACACGATAATTCCTAGGATAAGAGAAGGATTACAGACTATGAGCAGAAGTATTGCAGTGATTTTTAGAAAGAAACATTTTCAGAAGTCTGTTTGTGTCAATTAATCAGCTGAGACTATGTTTCTGATACGGAACATGAACTGAATAATCAGGTGTACAATAGAATGCCAATAGACATGCACAGCTACAGAACAACACGGAGACAGAATTTTTACAACTAATTAGCCATTTTTACATTGTTCCACAGTGAACAAGTCCTCTCCTTCAGCAGAACTTAACAGAACATCATCCAATGTGCAGCAATGTCCTTGTCCTCACTCCTGGATGCAATGCTTACATACTGTACACTTAGAGACCCTTGAACAATGTCCATGTTTCCAGTCCTACTGTTTTTAAAAAGACAAAATGATTTATACTTTTAAAGGCAGGACAGCCAGTACGTTCACTTCATCAGTGATGCCTGAAGATACTGGACAACTCTGTGAGGTCTTGTCCACATTCTGCATTGCCAATATACCACCACCACAAGAGCTGCGTTTAGGAAGCTCTAAGTTGAGAGTTCTGGTAGATGCACTGTGGAGGGAAATTGTAGCAATAAACACAAATATATCAAATAAAATGCTTTGTAATAAGCTTTGTTGCTATTCTATGCACAGAGGAATAAAAATCATACATAGGAATCTAAGCATCCTATGATCTTCAAAATCTATGCTAACATATTATCTAATCTTACAAACCCCAAAGCACAGATGTAGAGTGGATTTCAGAATTCAGATTTGTGGAGAACATTGTGAGTTGTGGAGAACAGAAGGTGAACACCTAAGAGCTGGTCAGGTGTTTCTCTGCTTGTCTTCTAGGAGAGTCTTTAGCCTTATGTATCCTGTATGAACATCTACATTTCTCCTTTTATTGGTCAGTCAGTTCTGCAGTTCACACAGGACACAAGAAACTATATGTTCTTCCTGGGAGAATTCAAACCCACAGTTTCTGTTATACAAAACACCTATCTATAGCCTCATAGAAAACATTTAATTAGGACTTTGAAGCAAAAGCAGTTTGCACAAGAAGCAGAAACAGCCTTTGACTAGCTGCAGTTTGCAAAAAGGGAAGAAAAGTAAACTTTTATTTTTTTAAATTCAAGATTTGAGTACCTACTTTCAGCAGGTTCAGAGTAGTGAAACAAGACAAGTCTCGGAATGCATCTGCCAAAAGATGTTTGAGAAGCCTTTTAAAACACAGATCAGCTTTTATTATGGCCTACTTTAAGTAGCTATATGTTCAGTAGATTGCCAGTATAATCGCTTCTTACAAGATTTAGGAACAACACTAAAGATCAAAATTTAGGTACAGTAATGCTAAAAGCATCAATGAATGTTAATGGATGCCTTTTTTTTTTCCACAAGGAGGAATTCAATGACACACCTTTGCTTCCATGTCACACCTCACTGTCAGATGCCCTGTGACAGATGGCAGCAGAGGGGCAGTCTGACAGAATGGCAATAACACGTAACTGAAATATTGGTGAGAAAGTTCAACTTCTACTGTCACAACACCAACATCTGCCTCTGATCATGGGCCAACATCATAAACTAGTAAGCATTACTTTCAGAGCAGCCATTATACGCCCACATTATTTGGCCTGGTATTTGATTAGAATTTTTTCCAGAAGGCTTGTTATCTTACAGACCTGAGGGAAACGGTTTAGCTTGTCTACACCAATCCTTTTAAAATCCCCACAATGCATTCCTAGCCCTGCATGTAACAAGGGCTTTTTCTTTCATTTCAGGACAGCGACGCTGTGTTATAAGGGCTATATTTGTGCTGTGATGGTAGAGTTAATAAAAAATGATTTATTTCTCAATATGCAGCTTTCAAGTAGCACAGAGCCTTCTGGCATTAAAGGACAAAGGTGAACATGGATATATGAGTTGCTAATATTTTACCCCGTGCTTTTTTGCATGCTCTTTCAATACTTGGCATTTGTCATGCTGACAACTGTTTTCATTAGGATCTTTATCCATTGTCTGCTTCAGACATAGAAAGGAAAACTAGTGATGGTATGAAAGCTTAAAGAGATAGGAGAGGGAATCGCCATCAATAAAATACTATTTTTAATTTACACTTGGTTAGAATTAATAATTGGTGCCTCCCTGTTCCTATCAATAAAAGGAGGAAGTTGAACTTACTTAGTCCACAAGAAATCTGTAAAAAGTAGGTGAAGGCCATCCTATCAAGATTTATAAAGCAGTAACTTGTCTAAGAAGGGAGTTCCCATTGGTAAGTGGATAATTCTGCATTGTTTCCATGGCTGTCAAATTGTGATTCCACAATGAATCAGAAAACAAAACAAACAAACAAACAAAAAAAAACCCCAGTAAATAGTGAAAGTAGGAGTAGGAAAAAAAAAAAAATCATAAAGCAAGAAGGTTGAGACAATAGAATGTTTGAAGGCCATGTCCAAATATTTCTGGCAGAAAAACAACAGCCCCCACCCCCCTACAGATCTCACCAAGGAATTTACAAACAAACTGTCCATAACAAAACTAGGAAAAGAAGTGAAACAATGAATAGGAATAGGCACATTAACAGGACCACAACAGTGGTTCGTAGCAGCTTTTCGAACACCGAAGGAAAACAGTCTGCGAAACCCTTTTCTCTCATCACTGGTACCTACGCTGATCAGTCTCTGCTCCCTCCTACCTACTGTCATTGCAGCACAGTGCCAGCTTAGGAGGGCAAGAAACTGCAACACCTTTCTGCTCAGTTACTCCAAGTCCCAGATCACTTAAGCTGGTTATGCCACCTTTTGACTGGGTTACTGGCATGAAGGAGGAGGTGTGAGGGCTAGAAAAAACAAATGGTGAGTGCAGAAAACAACACTTGAGCTATTGGCAACAAAACTCTTCCAGTGCTCTCAGCCTCTGGAACTGGTGTTAGTTAGCTAGCTAGGGGTGGGTAACGTATGCTGTGAACACATATTGGAAATACAGCTCCAATTCTTTCAACAGGACAACTATGGCTTTAGTGACCACACAGGAATTAAGGGAAAAAGGTTGCATGAGTTCCATGGGTATTTTCTGAGCTTCTTTTCAAAATCAGGAGCATGTAAGTAAAGCATTTGCTAATGAGATTTTCAGCTCTCTGCTGCTTTGCTGAACAGATTCCAGAAGGCCTTGCACATCTTTTGTACTGGCTATGTTTAGTTTACCGAGAATCATCACGTACAGGCAGTCCATGTTTACAGTATTGCATTGCATGAGAGAACAGTTGGGTGAGGTCAGGACTCTTCTGTTTGTCCTGGAGTCAGTGTCCATGACGGAGTAAAACTCCATGTAACTCCCAGCCCAGAGAGGGGAAGAGGCTGAGCACAGATCCCCCTTTGCTGGCTTCCACTGCACCCTAAGCAGTAATGAGGCCCCTTTCACATAGTCAACTACAAGCTGGTGAGGCTGATTTTGCCCCACAGCCAGCAAGGAAGGCAAGCAGAACTAAGCCAACTGTTCCAGGAACCGGTAGAAACTGTAAGAAAGTGAATAGAGAGGCACATCCCAACAAACAGTGCAGCATGTGAAGCTCTGTAAACACCATGCCTAAAGCCCCTTCTCGCAGCATTCAGTACTCCTAGTAGTTCCCATATCACCTCACTGGAGATTGCAAAAGGCAGGATCTGTTTGTTTTTAAACAAACACAGATGAGTACTATTGGAAGGAGGTGGTTCTGGAGTAGCATGATCCACAGTGAGAGTCCAGTGCACCCTCTAACACAAACAGCAGAAAATAAGTTTCTGTTGTATTCAACTCTAATCCCCCACGTACCTTAGTTTCAATCCCAAAGCTTGAGTTCAGCTCCTAGCTGTTGGATGCTTTCAGCCAGCATCTGAAAACAACATTGTTTTAATTATGAATAACCTCAGCCTACCTAAGATCTAGGTTTTTTTTTTAATGATTATTTATTTATTTATTTTTTATCTCTATCTTGGCCAGACTATCACTGGAAGGTAAGCAAGGTCATTTCAATGTAATTCATTGCAAGAGACACACCTTAGGTGTGGTCTGTCTCAGCACTTCTCCCTGCAGGAGCTCCCCTAACTCTTTGTTCAGGTTGGTAGCACTTGGGATAATAAAGCCAAATTAGCCACCGTAACATGCTCTGCTGCTCTTTGGTAGCCTGCCCTGGTAACACAAGGGACATGCCCATGTTACTGTGCTCTCAGACAGGAGATAACAAAAGCCGTAACACTCATGCTAAACTGGGTGTGTAAAAGTATTAGAAATATTTTAAATATTAAAAGTACAAGCATGTAAATAATTTTCTCTATGTCTTCCTGCAGCACAAAGACCTCAAAAGAGGCACTGTATACAATAAATCACATCTGCTGTCACATGAGGGTTGAACCCATGTTCCAAAATTTCAGTTCCTTGTTTTTAAAACCAGAAGATGCTCATGCTCTCCGGAGTCCAAGAACTTTTCCTCTGGAGGTGCTGATCTTCAGAACTGCAGTTCATCTGCCTCTGAACATCAAATCCTAAAGGGGTCTTTCTGATTAGCCACTCAAATTAGTTCACTGAAATTTAACCCATCATTTTAAGACTTGTGACATCATTCATCTGGGAATAGGAAACATCTGGTAAGGGAAACAACAGAAAATGCCTTTCAAACTTTACAGTAATCATCAACTGAACGTTTTTCCCATCCAAGCTTACTCCAGTTACATTTGCTCTGCCTTTCACTCTAGTAGACAGAGGTTTAAACATGGGATGTTCCTGTATGTAAGGAATGAAGGGAGCTTCCAAACAGTAATCAGTCTAAGCACTTACAGAAGTTTTAGAACTGTTCCCTACATGCAAGCCAGGCCTCACCCATAGGTGGAAGAAGTATATAAAATTCTTCAGAGCAATTCTAGCCACACCACACTTCATTATTTATTCCTGTTACTTTTTTTTTTTTTTTTTTACTTTTGTTTTTTTAAAGGAGAGCATCTAGATTCTTGATGTTGAGGCATTTTATCAGACATCTGCTGTATAGTTACAGCAGCACTGTCCATTCAAGGATTCACTGTCTAGTTCCAAAGATTGTTACCGCTCACTATGGAATGAAAAAACATTGCCAAAAAATACAATGAAAGGGAAATAATCAAAAAACCCAGCAGTGATGCAATTAGGGAAGTATGCCCCATTCACCCACATCATGAAAAAGCTGAAGATTTAACACAAAAAAAATTCCATTTACAAAGTCATAGCAAAGTCTCTTTCTTCCAGTTTGAGTTGTCAGAAATTTTCCTTATAATTTTGGTCTCCACAGAAAAGTACTAAATAGAAACTTTAAAAGAATGTTGCAATTGTATTTAAAAACCTTCTGGATCAAAGAGGGTGGTAGTCAGCCACACAACAGTGTGGCATTCTGACTCATAACTCCTCACTCTGATCTTCACTTCCTCGGTTTTCAATTGCTTGCTAGCCTGAAAAAAGAAACAAACAAAACCAACTCAAAAGAACCCCCACCCACCTCTCCCAAGAAAGACAGAAGAGACTTTCACAATATTGACTCAATTTTGTGCTAGGCTTAACTTGATATAATCTGCAGTGATACAGAATTTTTGCTTCTACCAGCTAAATCTCAAGAGCACTTTATTGAAACAAATAGTGTTAAAAGCAGCATCACAAAGGAAGTTTTAAAAATAGATTGTAAGAACAGAGAATCATTCAATGTATGCATTATCCATGTGGAGCCTGTTTGGCAACTGCTGCATGGAATTACTTAAAGTTTACCCGCAGCCTTTTTTTTTTGTTTGTTTTCCCCCCTTTTTCTTCTGGCAGCAGTCATGGAAAACACTAAGCCAAGTTCCTAACCTAGGAAGTTGTTCTTTAATTCTGCCTGCTGTTATCCAGCTTTGACATCTAGTTTTGCCAAGACATCCATCTACAAATAAATGCCATTTCTTCTCTGAGGTAGACTGAAATGTATTAAACACTAAATTGAGCTGCTGGCTATAACCACTATTAAATAAGATGATATAATTATCTGTGCCAGTCACATACTGTCACAGAGATGAGAGAATACTACAACAGGTAACTACTACAAATTACGAGAATTAAAAAAAGCAGTAACTATTAAAAAGTACTGTTTTTGTTGTTGTGTTCTGAATAGTATCTGATTATATTTGTTCATACACGTGTCTACATATAATGCAGTTCCTTTTACAGATTTAAATCCCACTGGAAATTTGGCTAAAAAGGAGTTGCCTCAGAATACTAGCATGCATGCAAACAGTTGTCAGTTCTATGCTCAGAGCAACAAAAATTCTGAATTCTCATTCAGATTTGTTTTAAGCCCATGCACAAATTAATTCTCAGAATATTACTTAAAGGATGGAAAGATACAAATACATAAAATGTATTTTCAGTGGGGCTTCCAAATATATAAATGTAAAATTGTGAGAAGGGCAATGTTTTCATTTAAAAGTCCTACAAAACAACAATAAGTGGAAATAATGCAGTTCAGTCGTATTGATATTCATTCACATTTATATTGCTGTATTGCTTATTTCCTCATCCAACAGCAATCTCTTTTTAGTCTGTACACAGACCTACAAGCATTTCAAAGAACAATTTGAATAGCTCCTATTTTCACTCAACTAGAAAGTAGTTGCTTATGTTAAAATAAAAAAAGACCAAGATGCCTGAGTTCTGAAAATTCTCACAAGTATTCTGAACTCTTGCTAAGATGACTCCTTATGAAGTAAAAACAATATCAAATGCTTCACAAGATCCTTTGTAAAATGAAGAGAGCAGTAATACAATAAATACTAGGGAAAAAAAGTAATAAAAAACCTTCAGAACTGATAACCAGCATGAATATCAAAATAGATCTATTCTTATTCTTCCAGAGTTTTAGAAATTGCATGGTGAATGTCACCATCTGGAATAAGCAAAAATTATTTATTGAATATGTAAAGCTAAAAGCAAGTTATACTTGAATTATATGTCAGTCCTTTAAGGACAAAGGAAAAAAGCAAAAGTTTTCTCCTCTAGACTTAAATACTGAGCATAACATAACTGGTTATGTTACATTATGGCACAAGAGACATTCATTTTGCAGAGCAAATCTGCACAATTTATAGAAGGGTTACCAACAGCTTCTTTCCAGAAGGGAAAAACAAATTAATTAAAATGCTTATGTTTGGAGAATTCACACAGTTAATTCAAGGTATGTTTTTTAAGTAGAGGGGCTTCATAAGGACAAAGGTATATACTTTAGTATTACACCTGCCTTTAACCGGAAGAGATATTTATCAGGACTCAGAAGGATACAGTAGCATCCAGCATTTCTATTAGCACTGTAATTTCTCATAAACAATGCAGGATGACACAATTTTTTATTTATTTTTTTTTAAATTTGAGTTACTTGGGGGTTGCAATCACAAGTATTCTTGGGTTTCATTCATAACATCATTAGATTTCATTGCTTTGTATTGAAGTGATCCAAAGTTAGAAATTTGGCCTTTTCAACACCATTATCTGATAAATAGTTTTTTGTTATACTTGTAACAATGGCAGAGACTACAGGTCACTTGAACTAACACCCTCTAACAGATACAAAAAAAGTATATATCAACTTAAAAAAAAATAAACAAACCCACCACCTTAAGACATATATATAATACAAATATATTTGTCACTTTCAGCCCTGTGAAAACTTCTCTAACAGAATCTAGAGTGCTGAACTCCTTGCAAATATCAGTGGGCACTTAGAGGCATGCTTATGGCATCATTTATCACTTCTCACCTCTTTGGTACAAACTCATGACCTTCCTATAGTCCTGAAATCTAACTTTTATCCTTTGGCCTAGAGAGCTAGCAGGCATTAGATGCACAAAGGAGACCACAGATGCTCACAAACGTACCCAAAGCCACAGTCTTGGTCCTTGTGTTTGTACCTCCACTATCCTCAAAGAAAACAAAGAAACAGCATTTTACCTCTTTGGTACAAATAAAAAGTATCTTCTCTCCTTAAACATTGTATTTCAGTCCACTAATTAACACATAGTTAACTTCAATTACCAACAGGATCAGCAGTTAATTCACAAACTACTTGAAATTAACAGCAATCCTGAAAACTTCAGCATTCAATGCTCCGTAAGCCTGAAAACAAAGATTGAGAGGAGGAAAAAAAAAAAAAGGAACAAGTATGCTCAGATTTCTGTGTTTCAGTTCAGACAACAGAATGAACTAAGCAATCAACAAAGAAAAAAGTAAACATTTTTGTTTTTAAAACAGGGACAACATTTTACAATGCTTACAGCTACTAAAAAAAAAATCAGGACAGATTATTATTTACAGCCAAACCTTTACTTCTTATTTTGTATATTTTGAAAGATGACCTTATAGAAATTTAATTTACAGCAAATGAACCAATTTGGGGAGTAGATACTGATGGTGGGAAAGATTCTTGGACACAAGGCATTTTGCTGTTGAGTTTTAAAATTCTGTACCAAAATGCAAGTTTGTATAACCATACCACTCAAATACCTCTTCCCCCATTTATTCAACTTGTTCAAATCTCACGTATTCATTATATTTGTCATCACTCTTGGCAGCAGCCATTGAAGTACATGAAGCAGCACAGTTCAACTTGAATATTCACCAGCTGTCTATCTAAATCTATCAGCTACTCACAGATAAATGTAAGTCTGTTCAATTTACACGGAGCTTTGCCTTTTTAGTTCAATGATGGACAGAAGACAACCAAGTACTTTTTTTTTTTTTTTAATAAAGATAAAATTACAAAAAAGGTAAAATCAGCTCAGGAAAGGCAAATTACTTTAATAGATCAGTTTAGACATTTAACATAACTCACATCCATTTTAAATACTATTACATAAAGCATGGTGAAGAAAGGAATTTCTGCCTCATAATTAGAAAACTCACAATACAACTTGCCAAAAACCAGAACAAAGCCGTTTGAAAATAAATACTGTCCATGCCAAATAGTACAAAAATGAAATCAGCAGTCTTTCTCAATATGAAAACTTCTTCCTTTAGGTATTCTCCAACTCTAGCATTATGTTCTGCAATTGATGTGAGGCTATCTTTTGTTCAAGGATTGCTGAGCTGTTCTGATTTTGCTCTGTACAAAAACAAAAATAAGCTGTTAAGATGCATGATTTTTTTTTTAGATTAACCATTTCAGAAATGCAGCGTTGACTTAGTATTGTTCTAACTCGTAAATGTTTAGTATTATGAGGGATATGTACAGAAATCAATACTTAAGAATACTTTTAAGTTACCAAATGCTCTTCAGTAAGGCGACATTAATTAATTGCTTACCCTTTGGTGTCTGCCTTTTCACCACTGTTGTCCTTGGATTTATCCTCCTCCTTAACATCTAAAAATAAAAATTACTTGGTTTAAATATATGAAGAGATCCAAGTGTACTTTAGAAGGAAAGAAAAAAAAAAAAAAAAAAATCGGGGACAGCTATACTTCATAGATACAATTGAAGCTAAGAGAAACAACTTTAGGGAAAGAAAAAAGTAAATTTGCTTATTGACATATAGTATTAAATGCATCCATCCTTGGGAATTACCTGGGCATGGTGCCAAGTGATTCAAATTAAGTCAGGCATAGTTCCTCTTGACTGGCTGAAACAGTCAACGCCTGCATTTTCCCCAAAGCTTTATGGGGTTCAGTCTCATACTCTTATGATACAGACTTTCACTGGAAAAGTCCAAAAGTTCTTTCAAGTATACTATTCCTAGAAACCTATCAAGCTTCAGTTTCAGAAGAAAACTAGCAGCCTCACTCTATCAAAGCAAAAAGGAACAAACTATTTGCGTAACATAGTTAAAGATAATTTTTTTTTTTTAACCCTAATAAACCCCTGGCTTTAAAAGCTTCAAGTATGGGAAGAAACAACACTGATCCTATCCTTCCAGTTTGCATGGAAATACTATTTCAGGATGAATAGCTGCATCTTAAAAATCAATGGTGAAACTGATTAAACTTTAAAATAGATTAAGATATGATAAAAAAAACAACCACTGTTTCAATAGTAAAATAGCTCTTAACACAGAATGTATCCTTCTTCCAGCAGGACAGATGCCTGTTGTTCTAAAAGGTAGGATAAAATAACCATAGACTCCTACCTGCTTTTTTGTCCTCTGTCTCTTTTTTGTCTTCCTCTATCCTAGCTTTCTTTGCTCCTTTCTTGTGATCTGCAACATTTCGCCGTCCGCCTTCCCCTTCATCTTCAGAGTCTGAAAACTCTTCATCACAGGCAATGCGCTTATCAGATGCTCGAACTGAGATGGACAGTTATGAAATTAAACAAAAAGGTCAGAATACAGACTGACTACATAGACATAAGAAGAACTACTAAATTAAGAACTAGTAAAAATATACTATGAATCAGAGAGACAATTTACTTTCAGAAACACTTATTTCATTACTGTTTTTATGAATAGCAAGTCACAAGCTAAGTCCTTCATTTAACGCTTCTGGAGTATATTAAAATAAACTGCAACAACTCGCTCCAAGACTCAAGTACTCTCGAGCACTTCTTGAAAACTCCTTTACAGATTAATATTTGGGCACAGATGCCATTTTAATAACCACAAGACTGGTAGAACTATGGCAAAAGTTTTTAACTTGGAAAATGACTTCTCCAATTGCCAATCATCCAGCATCACACTTCTAAGACTGAGGTTCTGAATAGTTGAAACTAGGATGACTCTACTTGGACTTTATAGTGTTTCTTACTTGAAATGCGTTTGTCTGGATCTTCTCCATCCTCATCTCCACTATCTTCATGAACAGCATCTTCAGGAATGGCCTGCATCTGTACACCAGGTGCATGAGGTAACATGCGCAAGTTTTCAAATAAGCGTTGCCTGTAAGTAATATAAAGTTACTACTCTGCAGAAGTAGCATTTCCTTGGATTTTGTATTTAATTCTGCAAATTCTGCACCCAAAGTTAACCTGCTTATCTTTAAGAAAGTTTTCAGAAAGCTTTCCATCCCTAGCAGATCACTAGTATTCACAGCCTATTTTGCTATCACATTCTTTTAAATTTTAAGCATATATCGTTAGCTAACTTCAATCTTCAGTTCTCCACTAGATCAGTAGGTGTCCTTCCCACTTGGTGACCCTGGTGACAGCATTACTCTATTTAATAGACAAGAGTATCAGGCTGGATAATAAACTAGTATCTGAAAAAAGCGTGACAAAAAAGACACTTAAAGCATGACTACTTCCATGCTGTGTGCAGCAACGAGATTGTGATCAGAAGCGATCCGTTTGGATGAAATTGCTTACTAACTATTTAAGAGAGAATAGACAGACATTCTTGTCCAAGCCAACTGATGCGACAGATCCCGCACTCCATAGGGCCACATGCAGGAACAAGAACAAATACCTGAGACTCAAAATTACTGATCCAAAGAAGTTTGAGTGGAGAGAAGTGTTGGCAGGTTACAAGCATCAGCATTTGTGACAACTGTCTCAGTATCCCTCTGAACAATTCAAAGTGTGAATGGCAACTGAGGTTGTATGAGATCCTTACAAGTCTCTTTTTCTGTTTCTATCACATGACCTTCTAAATCCAAATTAGGAACAAACCATTGTAAACAATGAGTACTTCAGGTTAATCAATTATCTCTTATTAGATGAGTACAGATTTGATTATTCTTAAGTATTATTCCATTTCTGAAGCACAACATTAGTTTGCAAACAAACCTTCATGATGTGGGTAGGCAAAAACTGAACTAAGAAGCAGCAAAGCCTAAGAACACTATCTCTATAGCTTGTCAACTCTTGTGGACTTGTCAAACTACAGTCTCAATTGCTTGCAGGCATGTTGCTATCTTTCCACAGTTTTTGATGTCTACCCACGTGATTTATTTTTATTTTTTAAGGCTGACAGCTACAAAGAATGACAATCAATTCATGTTTAGACAAGAATTTGGAAGCCTAATAATCAGTGCACACCACAGCTTCTTTCCTGACAGGATAAACTTCTTTCAAAATCAAAATAGCAAGCCAAATAAAACAGTTCTCTCTTTAATTGCTGGAAGAAGTGAAAAAAATCTAAATTGAGTCTTAAGCTTTCATATTTAAGTAGACAGGACTTCATAAGCGTAGAAACCATTGTAGGCACAGACTTCTTAATTAAAAGTTCATCTTCTGATAAAGAGAAAATACGTCATTTCTATTTAGTACTTTTTCAGTGTGTAATAGGGAAACTTGTGTAAAAATTAAGCCTCTGGAGAAACAACTCACACAAGTACTTGGCAAATAAGGTAAGCACTACTTACTTGATCTTTTCCATATATTCTGGAGTATTCTGATTAGTCATATTTGATGGACTAATATGGAGCTTGAAGTCTGGTCCAAAATACTCAAAGTAATCATTGTAAGGTAATTCTATAAAACAGAACAGAAAAGACAATTGTGACCCAATGGTGATTTCAATCATTTTAAATACAAAATGTACACAAAATACAAAACGTACAAATCTTTCAGTGTTTTTCTCTAAATTACTCAACACGTTAAACATTTTTTCTTTGCACAACACAATACAAAAAGAATAAAGTTCTACTTTAATCACGCTAGAACACATGCTGACAATGCGTAAGTAACAAACCTAATCATTAAAAATGCTAATTCTGGAGATGAGGCATGATTCACTGATGATTATTTATAGCTACTTCCAAGTTACCTTATGTGTGCCAGTCAGAATATTCCTCTAGTAAAACACATGATGGGTACAAAGGCTGCCCCAAAAGTAATATTTCCTGTTTTATGATGTTGATCCATGACATCAGAGGCAGATGCTAATGGTAGCATAGTAGAGGTTGAACCTTCCCACCAACATTCTGTTATATTTTGTTGCCACGTGACAGATAGCAGCAGAGAGGCAGTCTGACAGAATGGCATCTGACATGGAAGTGCAGATGAAACAAAGGTGTGGAAGTGAATTTCTCCATGCAGAAAAAATAGCTGACACTTACTGATGCTTGCTGAGCATTTATGGAGACCAAACAACAGATGCGAGCAAAGTGAGGTAGGTGGTGGGTAGCGTGTTTCAGCAGCAGTGACACAGACAGTGGGTCACCTCTGCTGATGCTCACATGTAAGTGTGGTATTCAGGCTCTTACTCATCACTGGTAAAAATGCAAAGCTCATAGTGACTGTGTTGAAAAATAGTGTTTTGTAGCTAAGAGTTTGCTGTATCAAATAGTATTGTTCTTTTTGTATCCACTGTAGTTTCCACAGCAGTAAGAGAGATTACTTTTGGAGTGACCTATGTATATCAAAATGTTATCAGTAAAACCGCAGTCCAACATGAAAGACAATGGCTGATGCAACAAGACAGTTCAAGCACCAACTTCATAGAAAAGCTTTCAAAAAATACATCCAGAAATATACTTGGCCAGAATCACAGGGAGTGCGAGATATATGGAGATATTCCTCAGGTAAATGACTCCACTATTCAAGGATTTAAAAGAAGCTAACTATTGCTCTTTTTGCTTTAGAAGTTTAAAGAGTTTGCATAGCCGAAATTGAGACAAACGGAAGAGATGATGTCAATACAGACACTTTTAGCTCAAAGATATAATGAAGAAATAGTTAAGTTTTACTGTGCAAAATGGGCACTTGTATACTCAACCTTTTCTCATGAACACTATATCTGCAATACCCACCTTACAGAGGTCTGTGCTGTCATAATCAAAACACTGTCAAACATACAATAAAATATATACTAAAAAAGCAATCTGGTAATTTAAAGCTTTGATCAAAGCATAAGCAAGCCCTAAGCCTCTAAAGTTTGTTTTGTGTGTAAGCTACTGAAAAGTTACCATCTAAGCCTTAACGATAGCTTTCTCTATCTCATTCTAAACTGACACACTGCACTTGGTAAATATTACCATTACTATCCTTTCACTTTGACATTCCCATGATTATTTCTTGACAAGGTATTAATTTGTGGATTAATATTTACCATTAGGAATTTCACAATCTAAGGCAACAGCAGTTTCATATGTCCAGCATCGAGCAACGTTGCGAATAGTATATCCACCTCCTCCTAACATCAGCAATGGCAAGTTGAAAGTCTTTACAACTTCCACACATTTTGCATGACCTGTCACAAACAAAAATATTTGACAATATATACAAAACGCCTATTAAAGAAAAAAATGTGATTTGCATATATTTTTATACGCTTAGAGCTCATTATAAGCAATACTTATTTGATAAGAATTGAATTGGTTCAAGTAAAACAGAACTGTCACCCTCTACAACTAAGCACAATTTCACAACAAGTCAAGATTTACAGGTAAGAAGCGTGTAAAACACACCAAATATTATCCATCCCAGTTTTCAGAGACTTTGCATGACGGTCTCTTATCACTGCAGTATTGAAATGCTCTTAGAACGAGTATTTTGTGTTTTGCATTGATACTTGCTATGAAAAGACAGAGACAAATCTAGGGATAATTTCTCAGTTAAACACAAAATGGGAAGAAAGAAAAAAAAGTAAATCAGTACTTGGTCCTCTCTACTTCTAAATTTGAACCTGTATGAAAGGTTGCTAAGTCTTGCTTACAGAGTGAACTGGTGCCAAGACAGTACACAGTCCAGGTAGATACAGCAAGTAGATACTGAAAGGCATCTGTAGGAGGCAGCAGCTCTCTTGGTTTCCAAGATATGTAAGATGAAAAAAAATCTGATCTGTATGGGCAACTGAAGGAGCTTTGCCACCTGGTGCAAATCAAAAAAAGAACCCTGAAACACTGCAGACCCAACAGATACTATACTGTTGCCTACAAAACACTCATTGCCTCATTAAGAAAACACAAAAATAAACCCCAGAAAAAAATCAGTGATTCAACTAGACTGGATTCAAGGTTTATAAACAGTTCAACATAAATTAAACATTTTATAAATATTAGTATTAACCATTTAAGCTATGTTGTTTGCTAAATTAACCTCTCACCTCAATTCTAAGAATCATCCTTTTAGGTAGAAATCTAATAGTAAAAACAGCTGAATTCTACGAAGCTTATTAAAAGCAAATGCTACCACAAAGCTCATCATAAAAAACAACAGCATAAACATAACAATGCAATCAGTATTCTAATTTCAGTAATACCTATTTTATGCCCAACAAGATGTTTGATGTTTAGGAGTCCTACTAAGAGACCCGCTAGTTTTGTTAGTTGCCCATCACAGTAAGTGTTGCTGTAGGACTACTGTGGTCATCCTATCAATCCAGGACATTGCTTTAAAGCTACAGAAAAGCCTGTACATAGAAGAAAGGGAATCAGTTGAGTGGCTAGGAGGAACATGGAAAACCGGAGTTCTTAACTTTTTTAGGCGGATAGAAAGAGACAACTTCTGGGTTTCCTTTGGTCATTTCTGTATAATAAAGAAAGAGGTGATTAATCATGGTAATGAACAAAATCTCTCCAACTCCAATCCTCATCTCGCAATTTTGTTGGAAAATCACACAACAGGTAGAAGTTTCTCTTGAGTAAAAAGTTACAGAGAACAAACAGAAACACTTTTCCACTTACCTTTAACAGTAAGATTAAAGCATCCCAACCTATCACCAGACAATGAATCTGCTCCACACTGTAATACTACAGCACTGGGCTGGTACATCTCCATTACTTTTGATATAATCTATAATCAATATAAAACATCCAGTTGTTAATTCACGTTACAAAAACAAAGTCACAAAATGAAAAAAAAAACCATAATACCAAAGAGTTCAGAAAAACACTCACTGGTTTGAATATCTGTCCATATGATTCATCATCTATACCATCCCTCATTGGAAAGTTGACAGCATAGTATTTGCCTTTCCCAGCACCAATGTCCTATAAGTAAAGATGGAAAACATTCTTATACTTCTAATAACACACAATAGTATCATGGAAAAAAAAATTTATACAACTACAATGAGCTATTTTGAATCACCGTTGATGCCATGAGGGGAAAAACAGGCAAAATACTGTATTTGATTCTGATTTTTCACTTTGAACTGTAATAATTGTATGCCAACACAACACTTGCAGGAAGTACATTTGATTTTTTTAATTGAAAAACGTAAGATTAAAAGATGACATAAAACCAATCAATTTAGCCCAGCAAAAACTGCTGAGCAAAAAGCAAAGAGAACTGAGAGCAAGGTAAGATGCACAATACATAAGATTTTTATTTGAGAGAGTGTTTAAAACTGTATTCTCTGGTCCAAACATAGGATAGTGCACTTGTTGAATAGAAAGGAGAAAGAAATTGAAGCCAGTTACAGGATGCCTTCAAGAAATACTTTCCAATCTAAGAAAAACAAAATAAAAACCAACCAAAACTCAGGCAGATTATTCTCATTTTCATCAGTTGACAATTCAGGAACTACACAAACCTATCTAAATGGCATTCCTGGACAACACATGTATCAGAAGTCTTGGTATACAAATAATAATAAATAAATGTTGACTGAATCAACTCTGGATCCATTGATTATCAGCTTAATACCTAAAGATACTCACATGCCACACATTCCTATTTTGTCCCTTTAGCTCAGCACCAAACAAGACAGAAACTGATCCAGTTTGCAAACTGCAGCTCTCTGCCACTAATCAAGGTGCAGTGGGGAAGACAATAAGATACAACATAATCAGTTTGGCTGTAAACTCATGAAATAACAATATGCACTAAGAGGCCCTACACCCTTGAAAAAATCCAAGTCCCTAGCAGGATGACCCAGCAACACTAAACTTATCAACTGAAGGTGTTGAAATAGTCATGGATATTTTTCCTTTCCTGAAAAATGCATTTTTCACAGCATACGGAATTGCAACGTACCCTTTTCAGTAGCCACCTTTTATTGTTGTTCAGTGGCCCAGCGTAGCACATCCTCTTCCAGCAGATTATAAGAGTTCACAGCATTGCAAGCAACACTGAAAACCCCTGCTAAACACATCTCTGATTTGTAGCATGTCAGTAATCCAAAATTACATCTAGTTTCTCAGAAGCCAATTTTTCTGAAGTGATCCTCGCTTTTCAGATATAAAAGAAATCAAGTCCATCTTATTCTAAAACACAGACAGCTAAATGTCTATGCATTTCCCTTTAATTAAAAAAAAAAAAAAAAAAAAAGGTGAATATAGCTGAACTAGAATAGAGGAATGCAACCTGTCTGTAAATGAGATACATTGGTGATTCTACAATCGGAGAATTCTGAATTCTTGCATGATTTGTCTCTACACCAAATAACTATAAATTGATCAGCAAACTAGACCAAGCAGAAATTACTAAAACAAGCCTGAGCAGAGTCCACTGACCACAAGATTAAGATTTGGTTGACGTAAATAGCCAAAAGAAAATCAAGTTGAGCAGAAACAAGCAATAGAATAATGGTTTCCGGAACACATTAATTATTAAGCGCAATTAACTTTGCAAACTCTAGAGATAAGAAAAAGTTGCTGCATTTTTCTCCTTGGCAGGAAGGTGACATACGCAGTTAGCTGTAATGAAGCCTGCTTAAGTCTGCTGGTATGCAGACCACGATCATTTGAAAAATACTATCTAGCAACATAGGACAAGTTATAATGCCTAAGGTACTATTCATCACTGACATTGTGCTGAAAAAATCCCAATAACATACAAATTATTTACTTCAAACATGTATCTTTTAATTCCTTGTCCTGGGTGTGGTGAGGTGAAGAATCCACAAACTCCTCTGTCAACAGGAAGTGCTGCTTCTAAGACAAAGATATCTAATCCTCCAAAAAAGAAAAGAAAACCTAGCCAATTTCAGCAACAAAAGCTATCTTATAAACATCCCGCACTATTTTCTTGTTTAATGCACCACCGCCACCTTGTGGCCAGTCGAGTTAAATCACATGCATAAAAAACGACACCAAATCTGATTTCCTAAATCAACTCAGAAAGCGGTTTAACAAAATTTAAGAACTATAACAACAGTCACCTCCAAAAAAACAATTGAAATGAACACACTTAGCACCCCACTGACTTAATGCTCAGCTTTGATTTACAGCGTTGTCCACTGGGTATCATCACATCACACTGCAATACACATTCTAGAAGCATTACTGTAAACACAGGTACCTGTATCACTTGAATCAGTGTAAAAACAACGAAGTTAATACCTTCTGAACACAATATTTTCATAGATCTGCTTTTTAGTAGTTTTTATTAGTTTTCTAATATAACAACTGCACTTAGAAACCAACGTAACAAAGCTGTTAACAAGGAATTAATTTATCATTGGAGTGCTGTCATAAAGAGAGGCTGAATGCAAGTATCAAGTGAAGAATATACTAATCTTAATATCTGAAATCATATTTCAAGTTGCAAAGTGGAACAACTTCCTGCTCTGATGAGATAGAGTCTAACAAAAGGAATGACTTAACTTACTTAAAAAAAAATAAATAATAATAATAATCTTAGGATCCAGGCAAATTACTTGTCACTCTCAGCTTTGCCAGAGATTCACCAACTTAAATAATAACGCTTCACACTCTGTTGTTCCCTTCTTCAAGTTAGATATAATGCTAGTAAATCATCTGCGGAGCGTGCTGAAGTTTTTCAGCAGTGAGCAGCATTAAAATTCAAAACATACCTTATTAACGTATGAAATAATAACAAATGAACCAACTGTATTACTAAGCAAACCTAGCACAGTACAGTTGCATGTGAAACACTGCGACTACTTAAACTACTGCATAAATTTATTTTGCTTGAACTAAGATGTGAAGCCCTGTGATGTCCGAAGAGCTACTTTCCTCTGTACGTGCAGAACTGAAATGCAGAGACTGTAATTACAGGTGTAGCACACTGCTCAGACAATTTATCCCAAAGCCAAAGAGATGGTTTAACATATCTAGAAGTAAGCAATTTGCTTCCCAATATCCTGTATTTCTTCCTAAGGTTCCTCAACGCAACTATTACTCCAGACTAACATGATAAATTTTCAGAAAATACACATTTTTGTGGAGTATGATTGCAATAACAGTACTAAAGTAGTGTCCACAAGGAAGTGCATAAGAGGGAATTTATTGCAATGAAATTTCATGCTCAGTCTTACCCTAAGGTCCCCTGTGCCTGGAAAATATTCACCATACTTATGGAATGATACTGTCATGACACGATCTGTGGTATAAAATGCTTCTTCAACACCATCACCATGATGGATATCAATATCAATATACAACACTCTTTGGTGATACCTAGAAAGAAAAATTGAGAAATCACAATTTTCTGTTATGTTTATAAGATATCAATACCTACCACAGAAAAATATAAATAAATCCCAGATTATGATAAAGTTTATAATTCTGAAGTTACCGTAACTCTCAGAATTATCAGTACAGTTCGGATAATGGTGACAATAAGCTCATCTTTAAGTGATTTTTATTATGCAACGCATTCAATATTTAACTGAGCTGTCCTAAGTCAGTAGTAATTTCACCTTTTAATCCTATTCACACCATCTTCTGCTGTCCAGATCCTTAGAATTCACCCCTTTTGTGGTACACTTTTGTCTTTCTCAGTAATTGCCAAAACATTCTGCAATAAAACACCTCGTGTTTGCTTTTCAAGAATTTTTGAAGAATCAGTGTCAGGAGCAGCCATAATCCATATTCCATAAGCCCACAAAAAAAAATATTTTAATATTTTCCATCAACTTTCCTTTTTCACCTCTGCAAAGACTAAAAATATAAGCATGTTCTTGTTTCCAACTGTACTGCACTTACCATTAACATACAACCATGATATGGCTTAATAGTTATTTAATAGTGCAAGTTTCAGATCATTTTATTTGAGAGGGATAAAGAAAGTTGCTTCATGGCAAGAGCACTGAAAACAACAGTAAACATCCCTTAAATCCTGTGCCGTTCAGCAAAGAATAAAGTCTATCAACATCAGAAGACATTTACACTAACCTTTTCACAGTGCTATAGATTACAGAGCAGCCATGGTTTCATGTGTTCTAAGATTTTTCTCTTAACAAGATACCAAACAGAATAGTTTCCTATGGTGACATAGCCCATATCTATTTGGAAGGTTACTTCCTTCACACACAAGATTTAAAAAACAATAGTCAAAGCTGGACCACAGAAAAATCATACTGCTTTTGTTAGACTGCAGAGACACAATCATAAAATCATGGAACAGTTTTGGCTGGAAGAGACCACCTAGTTTCAACCTCCATGGGCAGGGAACACCTTCCAACAGATCAGGCTGTCTAAAGCCCCATCCAACCCTGCCTTGAACACTTCCATCTATTCACAGCCTCTCTGAGCAACATCTTCTAGTGCCTTGCCACCTGCATAGTAAATAATTCCTTTCTAACATCTAATCTAAATCTACCATTTTAGCACAAGCCTGTAACTCCTTGTCCTATCACTATACTCACTGATAAAGAATTCTCTTCCAGGCCCCTTTTAGGTACTGGACAGCCCCTAAAAGGTCTCCCCTGAGGATACTCTTCTGCAAAACGAAGAACCAGAACTCGCTCAGCTTCTCCTCATATCCTCAATATGCGCATATTAAAATGAATGTTTTAATATGAAATATCTGTGCCATTAGCAACTTCTTCCATTTTTAAAATCACTTCCTGATTACTGCTGCTTCCCTCTACCACCTGCCACCAGCAGATTCAGTTGCTCCACCTCCAAGCAGTCAAATGCCAAAAATATTTTTCGTAGAAAACGAGCCTTATGCTATTAGAAGGGATAGAATCCCATTAAATATTATAACTGATATTAATGATTTGAAGTTTTATTGGTGCACTGTTGCTTGAAGGTAATTTTGCAATTACTTCTGCGTTACTCCCCTCTTCATTTTTTATTCTACAACCAAAGCAGCACAGCTGCTACTTCATTGTTTTCTTAACAGCCAGCTTAACTCATGTAACAACCCAAGAAATCTCAGTGTACGATTTTCCTTAAAATTCCTGTTTGCTAGCAACAGCTTGAAAGACGGAATATAGAAGGGCAAACAGAGATCAAAAAGGCCTATGACTGAGAACAAAACACCTAAGGCTTAAGTGCCCAATAGGGTCAGGCCAGGGATCATCTTGACCGCCATTCTGTCTCCATGAGTAGCAACAGGAGAAATTTTTCGAGATCTGTTACCCGCCATCTACAATTACAGCAGATGATATCTTAAGGGGTGCATCTCTTGCCCAAGTTAATGTCTAATTTGTTTTCTTTTTTTTTTTTAATCTATTGTCATCCTCTGCTTCATTCAAGCTCATGTATTAGTGAGATCTAGAAGTTCACTATCCTTGTGCGGAAAAAGTACTTCAAGAATGTGTTTCAAACCTATCTCCTAATAACTATTTTTTCCACGTCGTCTGTATTTTAGCTTGGGCTTCTTGCTGAAGCCAAATTGGACAGAGTTGGGAGCTCTCGTCATCAAGAAATTGTATAAGTTCAACAACGAAAACTGACAAAAAATTACAATTACTATCCATATCTTCAAACATTAAAAAATTAAAAAGTTTGACACCTTAAACAATTTTAATCTTTTTCCATCATAAAACTTACTTCAGTAATTCAAGGATGGCAAGCACAATATCATTGACGTAACAAAAACCAGATGCCTCTGACTTCTTGGCATGGTGAAGTCCTCCAGCCCAATTAACAGCCATGTCTGTCTGCTGTCTGTTCAGTTTTACCGCCCCAGCTGTAAAAAGACAGGCACAAAACTGAAAGGAAACGCAGTCAGAAACTTCTGAAGGTCTTTACATTTGTTATAGGAAACAGTATCTCATTTTTAAGTCATTAAATCTCACACTTGATCCTAGATCTCATCTGTTACTAATACTGACACACAAATTGTCAAATATGAGGTAGATCAAGTAACTGTTAATCTCAGTATTCCTATGCAAAACGAACTTGTATTTGCTTTAGGTTCTATATTATCAAAGGTTTATGTTGCCAACGTAAACATAATAAAGCTACAAAATACCTGGCAAACAACTATACTTACCAACAGAACCTCCAGTTGATAGCTGACAAAACTCAAACAGGCCATCAAATACAGGACAATCTTCTCCAACATTAACTGTGCAAGAAACACATTACTTTTCAAAAACACAATTCCAATAGCATTAGTATAGGCAAGGGTAGCACATAAAAATGCAGAATTCATTTAGCATTTCAACTACTTTTTCCCTCCTCCCATTTTCTGTCAGGCTTAATTTTGAACTCTGAAACAAATATAAAGTTTGCCCCAACTCCTAATCAGAATCAACTTTTGGTATTGTTTTTACCATTTAAAATGACTCCAAACTGTTTTTTCCCTGTTTTTTCGTTTGTTTGTTTCTATAGAAAGCTTTGTCTCATTAATAAGTTAGACTTGTCTGTTTTAGAACAAGCGTTGATTAACATCGTTTTAATAAACGGGCAACTTCTTGGAAAAAAACATCGAGAATAAGGCACTGTAAAGAGCTACAAACACATATTATATATTGGTAGAGCTGTGTGAAACTGTATTTTTAACAGTAACTTGAAGTTACTCCTAAATCTGAAAAACTACTTAATAGAAAATGTGAAAAGTGAATAACGTGCAATTTTTACCTTCTCCCTCCAACAGGAGAGTCAGCTCCATTTCTTACCCTCAACATATTTAGTAGTTTACTTCTATTCTTCTTTAAGGCAATCTTTTATTCTTCAGAAAGATTTTGCATTAGAAGGCATTTCTAAGACAGTTTTGCAAACACTCACAACTGAAGTTTAACCCGGTGCATTTGGCCTACAGAAAACATTATTTTGCATCCAGCACACATTCTGCATGCAAGTCCTTTCATAAGCTTCAAGAACATTTCTTTGAAAACACAGCTGCTTTTAATTAGAAATACTCAAAATTAACGTAGGTAGTATTCATGACATCACTATTCATAACATCACACTGCTGAATATTTAGGTTTAAACAACACAGCCAATCAAGCACACATACAAACGCAGAATTTAGCTAATATGGACACTTACATCTTTGCATCTGCTTGCTGTACTCAGACATATTGTCAGGCCTTATTGATCTGAGAAATTTGATGTATTCATCACTATGGTACTTGGTCATTTCCTCAGCAGTAGCTTTGTGGGGTCGCTGATAACAAGATTAAGTTATGGAAATAATTAGAACATGCTGCAAAACCAGTTAACAATTAACTAAAGCACACAGCTTAAAAGAAATCTAACCTACTCCAAAGGGAGAATAGTGAAACTACTACTAGTGCTGCTTTGCATGAAGTTTGCATGAAGGATTACTCTGCTAGTTTAATCCCACTAAATTCATCATGCAGTTGCACTAATCGCACCCCCACATAATCTTAAAAATACCACCAAAGCCTCTACTGGTGTTGCTTCTTACCCCTTCCAGAAAGGGACAACAATCTGCAATCCTTACTAGTTATAAAACAGTACTTCAATTTTAAGTAAGAGAGCACTGAATACACTAAGTATTTTCTATTTCTACTCCCACTTCCCCGTTCATCTGTGTAAGAATACTTGAAGCCAACTTACAATACTTCAGTGGACAATCTATTGCTTATACTCACACTTCAGTCAACATTCCATTGCTTATACTCACGTAAATTTCCATTTTTCTGTACAAGCCATAATTTAGGAGCAAGTTGTGTGTCATTCGGATCCTATGAGGTTTCATTGGATGCCCTTGTCCATAGTAATAGTTTCCAATATCACCTGTCAATATTACAGAAACAAATTCACATTACAAAACAAGTTTTTGTTGCTACTTAGGAGAATCGCTCCCAAAAGACAAGTAAATATGATGATTCCAAAAAGAGATATGAACAAACTACTCTTTCAAATGGACCACAAGGAAAACAAACAGCCCATAAAAGCTTAAGCAGATGGCAAAAAAAGACCAGAACTAAGACCTTTACTACAAGCCAACAGCAGTGGGGGAGCAAAAATGCCTAGAGTGATTTCAAGTCATGAATTAACAAAACAATGGAATGGAACTGGAAAACAGAATAACAGGAAACAAAATTGGAATTACGAAGGGAGCAGAAACCACCACTGTCAGTGACATTACACCACAACAGAGGCTGTAGTAAACCTACCATTTTCTAAGAGCTGATTTTAAGTAGATACTTCCTTGCCCTGCCCTTCATAGCTAATCCTAAAAGTTACACTCCAGAAGTTAGCCTCAAACCCGCTTCTGTAATCACATACAAAACATTTCCAAGCCACCTGCTGCTAGGGATCCAATCCACAGTAGATTAACAGTCTTGTAACCCAGGTGAACCCTTCTCTTGTCAAATTGGATAGTGACTTGATACATGGTTACTATAGATCACTTCTTTCCAGGAAGAAAGAATGGCTACTGTCACCAGCCAGTAAGTTTTCCTCTTGCCTGGACAGCAGGAGAACACACCTCTCTCTGCCCCAAATGCAGACATTCCCAAGAAACAAACCATTCTGAACAGAACTTAAGTTCCACATGTTTTGGAAGACACAGACAAGCCTAATAGGTATATTCAGTTGTAAAGGGCTTTCCCATTGTTAGTTATTTGCAATAGCTCTTCTTCTGAGGAAATTCCTTGGTAATATTACTGATTTTACCTTCTTCTTGAAAACTTTCACTTTTCTTTCATGTTTTTCAATAATTTTTCAATAAATGTTTCTAGCCTACTGGAAAAGAAATAACATTGTTTTCAAAACATAATTTTACATATTTTAATAGAGAAGGGTAAGAAGTAGCACTGCTACAGAGCAGCTGTAGTTTTATTTCTTTAACATGAGCTCTAGGTCACCAGGAAGGGAAAACATCAGCCTCCAATAGCATCACCAAGTACCAAGAAGAGCAAGCACTATAGTAAGATTAGAAATACTAAAGGATTCTAAAAATCCGACTTCTAGCTTTTGAAGTAATAGCGTAAATAAGGACACTTCACAAAACAGATATGGCCTAATGTATTGTAACAGAAAGGTATCTATGTAGGTTGCTCCTAAAGTAACACCTCCTATTTCCACCTAAAATAGATACAAAGAGCACAATAACACTACTTGATAGAGCAAGTTCTCAGCTACAAAACACTTTTTCAAACAGTCACCACCATTAGCCAAATTGTACAGATGAGCTGATTCAGATGCTCTTCATTTCATGGTGTGACAGCTGTGCATGACTGAATGCAGCTTGTCTTTCTTTCATGGCAATGGTGCCACTGTTAAAACACATCACCTGCCATCTTGCTGTGCTCACAGCTACTGTTTGATGCCCATCAATGCCCAGCAAACATCAATGAATGTCAATGGGTGCCATTTTTTCCTCATGAACGAATTCAGTGAGGCACCTCTGCTTCCATGTCACACTGTACTGCCATGTCAGACACCATTCTGTCAGACTGCCCCTCTGCTGCCATCTGCCTGGTGGCAACACCACCTCACTGAATACTGGCAGAAATGTTTAACCTCTTCTACCAACATCCATCTCTGTTATTGTGATAATATATATATGATATGAATGTGATATGAATATGATATGATGAATATACGATTAACATAATAAAATACAAGCTATTATTTCTGGAGCAGCCATAACGGAAAGAACTGTTCAGCATCTTTCTCCTCATCAACTCATTTCAATGGGAAAAACATTACTGTTTAAGAACTTCAAAAGATTTTACTCATTCCTAACTTTGGTAAGTAAATGGTAACTAGCACATCAGTTAGTAAGATATAGACTCCAGCTGATACTGCAACCCTATACTGTTTTCACATGCAGGCCAAGAACAAAAGACGTTAAAAAAAAGAGGACAGCATCCCTATACCTCCCACCAAAACATCTCCTAACATCATACAAAACAGTATGTTCTACATTTGCTTTTAGCAAAGAGCTTCAAGAACTCTTTGAATCTAACTACTACAAGAAGGACCACCTTTTACTAACCCCACCTTGTTTCTCTTATAGGTTCAAAAGTTACTCTAATAGGTTCAAGTTACTCTTATAGGTTCAAAAAACTTCAAGCTAACAAGAGCTTAAGACTTTCGAAGTTCTGAAGACAATAATTCCATAATAATACCTTTAAATAACATGGTGCTTTTGAGAAAATTTCACCCCCAAATGCGTTTGTGATGCAATGAGTTTTTACTTTTTTTTTTTTTTAAGGTATATTTCAATTTTAATTACACAACACACAGTCATTATCACCAACGTTTTACTCAAAATGTTAATGTATTATTTATTATTAGAATATATATATATATTAGAAATTATTTATATCATGGAAAAGGTAAGACTTGTTATTTTATCTTACATAAAAGAAAGGACAGCATTAACATGCTCCCTGAGTATATTTGGGGTGTATCTTTTGATAAAAGCATCATTTAAACATTCAAAATCAAATATCACCTGAATACCAGCCATCACAACAGCATGCTTAAAAATTAGTAAAAATCAATCAATAAATACATTCAAAAAGTTAAAAGCTATATTTAATGTTTTCAATACAAGCTAGAACTTTAAAAGATTCAGCAAGCTGGCAAATTTTATGAAAGCTTAAACGAGAGAAGATCTGCTAGTGAACAGCTAGTGCAAGCATATTGATGCTTTTGTATTAAAGGTCAGCTGTAATGACTAACAATAGATCTCAATATCATACACTTCAGTGACAAGCAATACTATTGGCATCTTTCAAGTCTTGCATCATCAACACAAAAAGGGTTTTGGCATTACCCTCATGAAAAAATATTGAAACACGTGGACAAAAAGCCCATTAAGTTTCAAGGCATTTCTATGATGTATATGTTGGCAGGGATAGGGAAGGAAGAAGTATGCAAGAGGTTCCATTTTTGGCACTGACATCTTGATTTTTAGCCTGTTGTCACCATTTTGGAAACATCGTCCAATATAAGGCTGCTGAGAAATGTCTCCTTCTCCTTCACCCCATGAAGGAGCACTTCCTCCACGCACCCTGAACCTTTCTCTCTTTTCCTTGGTTTGTTTTTTGTTTTTGGAACACTACAGCCTTACTGGAGTACTCAGAGAGAGAAAAGCAAAGGTGAGAGCATATATATATATGCATACATGAGAAGTGGATACAGTGGAGCCGAGTACAAAGACGACTACTGAAGACTACACAAGAGTGTTTGGTGCCAAAGTTGTCAATACCAGAGCAAAAGGCATACAGAAGTGTTCTAAGTGTTATAAGCATAATCTCTAATCACTCACCAGTGAGGGTGCACATGGAAAGTGCAAAAGAAAACATAACTGAAGCATGAAGTAAAGGGAAAAAAATGTGAAGCAGCATATGCAGAAAGTAGGGAAATCTATTATTTTGTTCACAGAAAAGCTTCAAAGACCATTCTATACCAATAACATTATCAGCTAAATGGCTGGTAACGAGAGGCAACAACCTAATGTCAGTTAAGAACTCAACATTTTTGGAAGAAAGACAAACCAAACGCCAGTATAATGTAAGCACCAGCTTATGGGCCTGAACAGTTTATCACGATAGACACTGCAATACCAACAAACGACCAGAAAACCTACCTGAAAATTAACTTGTTACACATACTGCCATGCCCTGGGTTCAAATATGCTAATACACTAACAGCCTGTCAATTCATCAAATGAAGACAAATCCACGTGATTCCTTTGTTGAATGTGACATACCTCTCTATCAGAGGCTTCAGAAAGGCCTGCAGATGTTCAATATTCTATCACAGACAGATACAAGAGGCTACATGCTTGAAAGGAACTTCAATTACATTTGAGAGATTCGCAGCAGGCTGTGAAAAGCAGCTAAGGCCAGAGAAATATGCTAAGAACATCTTCTCCAAGAGTTTTAGAGAAACTAGACAAGTAAATCAACTAATTACAAAAGGTCTAAGCAGAATGAAGGAGGATGCAATATATAACATTTGGACATTGTTTTATCCTCTAATGACATATAAAACTTTTTATGCACACAGATCATACCTCTGCTCATTTTAAGCATAGCTAGCATGAAATCACAAGATATTTTGTAAGCACTGTAAGTACACAAACACAACCACTACAATAGAAACCACATGAAAAAAAAATAATCTTACTAGTGGTACTTACATTTGGATTGGCTTCTGCAACATGAATAGACAAAATCATGCAAAGACAAATCTAGAAAACAATCACTGGTGCTTGATAAGTCCAACAAAGACATTTAAATAGACTTTAAACTCCTACATCTGTAGACTTCAGGGTTTGTTTGTTTTTTTTATCCTCTAGTCCTTAAAAACAAGCAGGTTTTTAAAATTAAGCAGGGAAGGTTGTGCCTTCAGCATAGGTTGGGCACCACTGCAGTTCTAGAAGCCACAGTTCAAAGCATTGCTTCTGTGAAACACTCTTCAGTTAAAGTCTGCAGATACACAAGTTCATCTGGAAGTACTAACATACTTAAACAGCATCTGAGTATACTAATATGATGCACTATTAAGTTTAGTCTCACCTCTATGGGTGGAACCACCCACATTCTGATGCAGATCCCTGGAACTTCTCATGAAGGTAAAGCCTTTTGGAAATACACATTAAATTGTGCAAAAAATGCAATCTAAACAATCCTGTTACTGCAGTGGCATAGAACAAATACAAACACCAGCTATAACCATGTTAGCTGCTGCATGATTCCTTACAACTGTGTTCTGCTGTACAGAATACAGAGCTGGAGAGACCATCTGGGTCCTGTCCTCGTTGCTGTGTTCAATGCATATCTGTTTTGAAATAGGTCACTGAGACACCCAGGCCACAAACTGCAAAGTGGACGTAGCTAACGCTTTCTAACAATAAACTGAAGAAAAATGAAATCAAGCTCCTATCTACCACAAGTTTATTGGTTGTGGGTACTGATAATTATTGATACATGTTAATAGCAACACACTAATCAAGACTTGCTAAGTGACAGGCTAATATGAAAAAGAGACTTGAGATGATAACCATACTGACTACCACAAAGAATATGTAGGAGTCTACTGCACCTCAAAGAACACGCACATACACTTCTAATGCTTTTCAACACTTTTTGGCACATACTCTCAAGGACACTGAGTGAAAGCCTTTGTGGAAGGATAAATATGGCAAAAAAAAAAGTGTCGTTGTTTTTTCAGTTACGATACCCTTAGAAACACTCTTTGCACTTTTTGGTTTGGGGTTATTTAAGGCTTCAAGTACTCCCCCCAGTTTAATTCAAGATTTTGCTGGTATAAGATGTTACAAAATAGTAAAAATTATCAGATGAACCACAAATTAGCACTGGAAGCGTTTACCACAGGTATTAATTCTAAAAGCTCTTCTAACAACTCCGCTTTCAAAAGAAGTGTAAAATAACTGTTCGACAATAAAAATTAAAAAGGATAGCCAAAACATTCCAACATCTTATTTCTTTTACAGGGAAAGCAGGTCATAACAGATACTCTGTTAGTTGCATATAGTTGTAGGCAAGATATTAGCTCCAGCTGTTTGCAAGTCATCATTATCCTGCTTTCACAAAACTTCTCCCTTCCCCACTTTCTCCCACCTCTTCCCTCAGTACAGATTTCGGGTTGTTTATAGAGCTGACAGTAACTAGTACCAAGTCCAGGAATCATAGCAAAATTGAAGATATTTATGCCTAGCAAATGACAACCACCTGGCTCTTAAAAAACAAAAAAACACCACACAATGAAAAAAAATCCAAACCTAAAGATGCAAACATTTGCAAGCAGAATGCTTCTAACCTATTGCTTCTGCATTCCCCTCAACACGGCAGAAATTGATTCCTCTTGCCCAGAAAAAGTAAGATCCCAGTCTCACCAAAACTATCCCTAACAGGGGCCTCCCTTCCCCTTTAGGCTGAACAAAGAACCAGAGCCAGCAACAAAGAGAAGGGGGCGGCAACCACACTCTGCTTCCATCGGTGTAGTGCAAGCTCAAGGCAGGCCCCATTTCTGCCATTTCCCAAGAATGGCAGCTTTGCTACAGCAACAGCCACTTTGGACATCTTCGTGGGCTTTGTGATTGCTCTTCGTTCCCAAAATGGTGAGACCTCCAAAGCGTTGGAGTAAAACAGCCTCGGTCTCACAAGAGCCTGATACACCGATTTCAAGAAACGGTTAAAAGGGGAGACAATTCTAGAAATGGAATCTTTTAAGTACTCTGACCACCGAGTTTGTACAAAAAGGGAAAAAAAAAAATAAATAAATAAAAGCAAAGTAAAACAAATGCAAACTCAACAGAACATAAGGAAAAGTTCTCTCTGCAGCAGCAAGAACAAACCACGAACAAGCTGCTGCAGATATCGGAACCTAAACGCAAGGCGTGCGTACTTTCCGAAGCTGCCAGGCGGCTCCATCACGCACACGAGCGTGCAAAGTCGGCAGGCTACCGAGCAGCTCGTCTTTCAGCACTCGGTGCTGGGCACCCCAGCACGCCGCGCCCCGCCGCTGCTGGCTGGCCTGGGAGATCCTCGCTTCCCCGCTGTAACCCAGACGAGGCCCGGGCCACACGAACATCCAGGTGCCGAACCCACACTCACGGTCTCGGCTTTTTTTTTTTTTTTTAACATTTTTTTTTTTTTTTTTTTTTTTGTAGGGGAGGAGTCAGACTCGGCAGCGCCTTCACGTTTAGCGGATGAAGGGGAGTGTCCCAACTTTTCTCCTTTTTCATTTTTCTCTCGGAGAGGGGGGCGAGGGGGGGGAGGGTAACAATAAACCCAGCGCTCAGCGCGGGGATCTCTTGGGCCCCGCAGCTCCCGCCCCGTCCCCCTCCTCTGCTCTCCTTCCTCTGTCCCGCCGGCCCCGTGGCGGGGCCCAGCAGGGCCGCAGGTGGATGGCGACCGGGACCCCACGCCTATGCGGGGCAGGGGGCGGCCGCAATGGCGAAGAGGCCGCGCCGTGCGGCGGTAACGGCGCTCTCCCCTCACGCGCGCCCCGAACCCCGCTCACCGTCGTAGTAGTAGCAGACTTTCTTCTTGCCGCCACCTTGACTGTACGCCATAGGGCCGTCGCGCCGGGGACGAGTCGGGGCAGGGGGAGGAGGGAACGGGAGGCCGAGGCGAGACCGAGCCGGCACCGAGGGAGGAGGGAGGGGGCAGGAGGAGGGAGGGGGCGGGCGCGAGAGAGCGGGAACTCGCGAAGCCGGGCCTCGGGGAGAGCTGGGGGAGCGGGCCGCGCCCAACCCGCCATAAGCGGGGGAGGTGGCGGGAGGAGATAGCGGACAACGCGCCTGCGGCTAAACATGGTCTCTTGTTCGCTTAGTCCCGTGCTGTATCGCTTCGCCTCACACTCATTCCGGATAGGAGACACCGGAGAGGCCTAGCGAGCGGACTGCCAGACGAAACACGCTCCACATACACCCCCGCACAGTGGTACGGCCCACCGGCGGGAGGGAGCGGGGCTCGCCGCTCGCCCCGCCCCTCAGCGCAGCCCTCTAGCGCATGCGTGGCGCGCTGCCCTTGCTCCGCATGGCGGCTCAGGCGGTGGGTACGGCTGGCGCCGCTGCGCCCTCCCGTCCGGGAACTGCCCCGTCCTTAACGCTTTCTGCTGCCTCTCACTGGGGAAAGGCCCTGCATGCAAGGCTGGGGTTAGCGGGGGCTGTGCCCTGCATCTCTGGGCGCAGGATACCTGGTAGCAGAAGTGTCAGCCTGCTGACGGTGATCTCGGGAGTGTGCCCTGCGCTGCCACTGCTGCTGCTCAGGATCCCTGCTCCAGAAGGAGTTCAGAGCAGTGTGAATAGTCGTTACTTCTTCCAAAATTAAAGCGTGCCACACCAGATCGAGGGAGTTGTGGCTTTATATCGCAGAATTGTGGAATGTCCGAAGTTGGAAGGGGGTCATCTAGCACAGGGAGCTGTCATGTTTACTCGTGTGGGGCCTGACTTCTGAATCGAGTTTCAGTTCCAGATGTAACAACAGTGTTCTGTGCCTTAATTCAACTACAAACACAGGAGGGAGGAACACGGAACGTTAAGATGATCACATTCATATTTACCCAGGAAGTAGAGCTTTTTCTGATTTTGCAGTGACTCCAGGGCTTACAGCTGTTTGAACCTGAGAATACATCCAGATAAAAAATAATAATAAAATCAATGTTTAGGGAGTTTCATAGATTTTAAAAGTACTTATAGATGTTCCTTGGTTTGTTAGAATCCAAGAGTACTGAAATGCCCAAATTCTTACCACAGGTATTTTTATATTAGACAATACAAATTCCTATGTATTACTGTCAGTCATTAGAATCAGTTTGTGTTCGGACTAATTAGGAGTGGACCCAAACTTAGGTTATTTCCTCTTCTACAGAAGACCAATGCTAGTGTAAATAAGTCTTTATAGTTAATAACTGTTTCTATATAGTTACAAAGGACCAACTGCAAAGTACAATTGTGTTAAATGCATGTATATGTGCTACATACAGAAGATAAACCTAAAACATGCTGAAGTAACAGGTTCTGGATTTTTCCCCTGCTGCAGGCTGTAGCGAGAGCACGGATTTTGTCTGGTAGCCAGATACTGTAGCAAAGATAAAAAAAACACCATACTCTACTTGGCATTTTCTTTCTTGGAAGTAGCATACAAAATGGATTCTGTCAGATTGTTGTACAGCAGATACAGGCTTCTTGCTGTGTTGCATTAATAGCATAAAGTTTTGCCTGTTGAAATGAAATACATTTGAAGTTAACTCAGCACTCTGATAAACATTTATATTCAGACAATGTAATAGCATGAGTCTGCTGGCTTAACACAAGCAATGCTTTTATTTGGACCAAGCAGAAATTGAGAAGAAGTAATGATATACTGTCAGTGTTCTTAGAGACTTAATGTAAAGGGAAGAGTTCATAATTACATTAGTTATTCAATTAGTTTTGGATGAGTGCTCAGCCTCATATAGAAATAACTTATTTTGGTTTAAATTAAACATGGGACATTAGGTAAATCAAGAGAAACCACTTTGCTTTTAGGGTAGAACTGATTATACATGTTTTTTCTAACCTAAATTTATGTACGTATAGTTCTCATTCAGAAAAGCTTTAAGAATAATATGTCATACTTGAATCAAGCAAGTGTATATGAGCATACGAAGTTAAATTCTAGACCATGAGATAATTCATTCATTATATTTGTAATAATTCAGTATTACAATAAGTTCAGAAAAGCTTAAATATGCAGTTTCAGTGATGTGTATACTATTAATTCCTAGCTGAGTGTCACTTCTAGAAATGAATGTTCACTGCATAGATTGAAACCTACTTGTTAAGACAGCAGCATGGCAGTCATGTACCATAAAGGCTAATGACACAAGGGACACTGCATTCATGAATGCGAGTTATTAAGATCCCAAGCTTTGAGATGGAAGAGTATGTATAAGTATCAGTGGGAAAACTGACTATTCATTTAAAGAAATGTAGCAATCTGTAGATGTGAATGTACAAAACAACAGAGATTTTTTTATATATATACTTGCCTGTGATTTCTTCTTGCTGCACTGGAAAACTTTCAGCTTTATTTCGCCCTTCCTCTATGTCTTTATACAGGGATTAGCTTTTTCTTTCACTGAGTACTTGTGTTGTACCTTAAACGGTGTGTCTGTAGTAAGTTACATGGGGAAAAAAAAAAAAAAAAAAAAAAAGAAAAAGAAAAAGAAAAGGTTGAATAAGGAGCTTTAAATAGAAAAGTAACTTTCATCTTTAACATTTGCAGCTGGCTTTGCAATAGGAATTGTTAATATTTCTTACATGTCTCTCCTCAAGCACATTGACTATGAAAGCTTACTTACGTAAACAGTGAAGGAAAAATTCACTATTGGTAAGGGTTCAAATATTTATATTTCAAAAAATTAGTCAAGATACTCAAACCCATAGGAGACTATGGTAAAGGCCAAGCAGCCTAAGATTAAACAACAACAACAAAAAAAAACTACCCTCCACCTCTCCCCAGAAAAAGACAAATCCAAAAATACTAAAAAAGAAAAAAAAAAAAAAAAAAGAAGAAAAAAGAAAACCAACCCATAGGACTTAAATGATCAGTAGGTACCTTTTCCTCCTAACAGCTACTTTAGTGAGGTAACAATACTCATACCACAGAAATCATGACTAGATCACCTTCCTTTTCTCTCCTTGCATAATATAGATGCAGAAAGATATATCTAGAAAGTTTGCCATCACAAAACTTGTACTTTAGCAAAACTGTGCAAGCGCGTTTACTCATCTACATGAACCTACCTCATTTTACTTCTGCAGAATTCAATAACTAATCAAGTTAATAACAAAGGAAAAGAAACAAACAAACAAAGATCCAATCCTTCAGACTACTTCAATCCCAACCACTTACTCTGAAAAATAAATAGATAATAAATAAGACTGACTTAACTCAGAGGTACAACACAAATCTTTTCATTATTTTACCTTCTCATGGAATAGTTACTTCTTACACCATTGAATATAACACTATTTATATCCTTCTTTAACTCTGGACACGCTTGTATTGATCTATGTCCCTTTTTATTTGTGAAAAGTATTGTCAAGTGTTATCTTTTGCCAGCATTCCAAGCTGTGAGTCTGTAATCACATCCATATTAATGTAAGGCAGGACTCAAAATTAGAAGAATGCTATTGATCTGACTCATTGTCCAGCAATCTTTTGACAGCACAGAAGGCAGTTAAAATGGAAAAACAGTTTTCTCAAGTTATTCATAGACCTTAGAAGAGTTCTGAAAAGCATAAAACTGTAAAAGTAGAGCTTTGGGGCTACTTTCTTGAAAAACTTGAGATTCATCATGCAGATAGATACCTTGCTAATGAAATCACTTCATGCAGAAAGTCAAAGACATTAAAGAGTGAATAAAGAGACCAGGATACAAAACTAACTGTGAGGGTCTTCTCTCAGCTATTTTTGCTATAAACACTGTCAATATTGCTGTCTATTAATTGCTTAATTGTTGCTTCCTGAGTGGCACGATATTCATTATATATAATATCAGTACTGTAGATCTGGAAGCTATGGGAACATACGTGGCCTTTGAATTCTCATGACAACTGCAAAAAATGGCAGTGATTTCAGTTTAAGTGGTAGGCCTGTATATTCCCTTATTTACCTGTTTTTTCTCTGTATACTGTCTTCATCTCTGTGATGTACATAAACATAACACATCAGTAGTATATTCTGCCTGGGGCAGCTTCACCCACCCATTGAATTTAATCACCTGAAAGTGGTTCCCTGTTTGGTTGTGTTGCTGGCAGTCTGATAGCCAAGAGAAGCCTGCGTTCAGCACACTGCACATAAACACTGGTGTAGTGTTTATGCATAGCATCATGATATAATGTAATACTTCTAATGACTATCTTTTGCTTAAAAATAACAATGTGATGATTTAAAAACACATATAATCATCAGTATGCAAATATTTTCTTTTTGAAATTTGCTTTCATTTTAGTGGAAGGTATATAGCAAGAACTTGTGACTTGTGTCTGCTTTGCTTGATCTTGTCTGATTATGAGCTAAATACTGAAGTTGATTGGAATGTGAACTTGTGCAAAGCAGCAGACAGGTCTTTTCAAATTATGTTTGCTGTTTTCATATATTTGTATGCTTACAATTTGCTTGAGTTAAATGTTTCTGTTCTTAGTAACAGACTGATTTACATAAATTGGTATGAACAAGCACAGATAAGTTTTTCTGTTCAGTAAGTACCCAGAACTTATTTCACAGTAATGGAAAGTGGCCTGCTGGTATGAAGTCCCCCCCTTGAGGAACATATCAGGGTGCAAAAGTGCAAATACAGAGTAGCACTGTTCTCCAGAAATGCCAACATCCTAAACTTCTAACTTCTATAATGTATACCTTATTTCCTTATTTTTCTCTCTGTATCAGCAATTGAACAGGCCACAGCTCATGAGATATTTTTATCCCTTCATGAGTCTCTTATGCTACTGACACCTTAGTTAATCCCTGATACCTCAAGCAAAAAAAAAAAAAAAAAAAAAAAAAAAAAAAGTGAATCATGGCCATCTATACAAACATCCTGCCAATGCTATTTTTTTTTAATGTGCACCATGTAGAGTTATTCAAATAAGACTGTTGCAGTCACCTACAACATAAGACTCTAGCTACATAAGGAAAATGTACCAATTTAAATTATTATTATTTTTTTTAACCAATTTAAATGGCAGGAAGGCATTGTTTGAACATTGTTTCAGTTAAACAATAGCAAGCTGGCTTCAATTTAAAATTATTCTAATCCTCAGATACTTATCTGATATAAGGCAGTGTCAACATAGTCATTAGTATCAATTAGAAAACAAATCAAGGTAGATTTACCTAGGTTTAACCTAGGTTTGAAGGGGGAAGGGGATATACTGCTGAGGAACAGAGAAGAGTCAGGGAAGTCTGTCACTTTAGGAAGCAGCAGGGAAAGATGTCGGATTTGTCCCAGAGGCTTGTGGAAATGCTCCTCCAAGAAGGTAATGTGGCTGAAAGCCTAACTGAAATGCCTCTGTACCAACACATACATCATACATTCCTTACTACAAAATAAGCAGGAGGAATTGGAAACTGTGTTGCGATTGAAAAACTATGATCTTACTTCTGTAATGGAAACCTGACTCACATAACTGGAATACCACAACTGGAATACAATGATTGAGGACTATGGGCTTTTTGGAAAGGATTGGTGAGGTAGAAGAGGTGGGAGAGTCACCCTTTATGTCAAGAAGTAGATAGACTACAACATGCTTCCCCTAAGAAACAGTCAGAAACAGGTCGAGGGCCTGTGGATTAAAGTTAGGGATGGGACTAATAAAGGGAATCTGATTGTCAGTTTCTACTACAGGCCACCTGATCGAGGGGAGCCTGTTGACAAGACCTTCTTGCTTCAGCTGCAAGAGGTGTCGCACTTTCAGTGTCGCTTTCTGATGAAAGATTTCAACCACTCACGTTTTTGCCAGGAAAACAACATGGTGAGCTGCAAGCAGTCCAGGAGACACCTGGAGTCCATTGATGACAACTTTCTGATTCAGATATTGGGCAGACCACCAGTGGTGAAGTGTTGCTGAATCTGGTGCTCACCAGTGTGGAGGTTTTCATTAATGACGTTAAGACTGAAGTCAGCCTGGGCTTCAGTGACCATGCCCTCGTTGAGTTTGTGATCTTGAGGAATTTGGGCCTGGCAAGGAGTCAAGTCAGGACTCTGAAATTCAGGAGAGGAACTTCAGGCTGCTTAAGGAATTGTTGGATGAGATACCCTGGGAAACTGTCCTTAGGGACAAAGGAACAGAACAGAACTGGCTACCCTTTAAAGGATGCCTTTCTGAGAGCACAAGAGTTCTCTGTCCCCCAGAATAAGAAATCAAGCTGACAAGGCAGGAAACTGGCATGACTGAGCAAGGATCTGCTGATAATTCTGAATGAAAAAAGAAAAAAGTATAAGCAGTGGAAGCATAGATGGGTGGCCTGGGAAAAGTATAGAGATGCTATTTGGATGTGCAGGTATGGGATCGAGAAGGCCAAGGCACAGATGGAATTGAAGTTGATAAGATATGTGAAAAACAGCAAGAAAGGATTCACTGGGAAGAGACAGGTGCAGTAGAGTGTACTCCCTCTAATAAATGAAAAGGAAGAGCTGGCTTTCTCAGACGTGGAAAAGGCTGAGATACTTTGACTTCTTTGCCTTGGTCTTAATGTCCAGTCTGACTTTTCACGCCTCTCATATCCCTGAACCTCTAAGTGGGGGTGAGGGGACCAAAATTCCCAAATCGTTGAGCAAGGTCAAGACCTCTCATGAGGCTGAATGTTTACAAGTCTAGGGAACTAGATGACATGCATCCCATGGTTCTGACAGAAATGGCTGATGTGGTTGCCAAGCCACTCTCCACACTTGAAAAACCATGGCTGTCAGGTGAAGTTCCTGGTGACTGGAAAAAGGGAAGTATCACTCCCGTATTCAAGAAAGGGAGAAAGGAAGAACTACCAGCTGATGAACGTCATGTCTGTGCCTGGGAAAATCATGGATTAGGTCCTCCTGGAAGAGATGTTAAGGCACATGTGAGATGTGGATGTGATCCAAGATAGCCATGAAGATCATGGCTTCATCAAGGGCGGATCATGCCTGACTAGCCTGGTGGCATTCTATGATGGAATGACAACATCGATGGACAGAGGAAGAGCAACTGATGTCATCTACGGGACTTGTAGAGGCCTTTGACATGGTCCTGCACCATATCTTGATCTCTAAATTGAAGAGATCTGAATTTGAAGGCTGGACTATTCAGTGAATAAATAACTGATTGGATGATTGTAACCAGAGAGTTGTTGTCAATGGCTCCGTGTCCTTGTAGAAGCCAGACATGAGGGGCATCCCCTGGTGATCTGTCTGGGGACCAGTTCTCATCAACATCTTTATCAACATAGACAGTAGAATTGAGTGTGCCCCAGCAAATTTGCTGGATGACACAAAGCTGTGGTGCAGTTGATGCAATAGAATGAAGGGATGCCATCTAGAGGAGTCCAGACATGCTCAAAAAGTGGGAAATGAGAATCTAATGAAGCTTAGCAAGGCCAAGTACAAGGTGTTGTACTTGGACTGGGGGCGATCCAAGATGTGTGTACAGACTGGGAGAAGATCATATTGATTAACCCTACAGAGAGGGGCTTGGGAGCTCCGAAGTGCAAAAAGCTGGATGCGAGCCTCCAGTGTGCTTTTGCATCCTGGAAGGCCAACAGTATCCCTGTTGGTGAGGGGTGACCAGCAAGGCAAGAGTGGTGAATGTTCCCCTCTACTCTGCCCTTGTAAGACCCCATCTGGATTACTGCATCCAGGTCTGGAGACCGCAGTACGGGAAGGATGCAAAGCCGGTTGGAGCAGGTCCACAAAGATCAAAGGGCTGGCACACCTCTCCAGTGAAGAAAAGTTGAGGAAGTTGGGTTTGTTTAGCTTGGAGAAGGGGAGGCTCTGGGAACACCTCACTGCAAACTTCCAATATTTGAAGAGAGCTTACATGCAGGAGGGGGACCAAAATTTTTCATGGTCAAGTAGTGACAGGACAAGAGGGAATGGCTTTAAACTAAAAGAGATGAGATTTAGGTTAGATGTTAGTAAGAAATTCTTATTTAGAGGGCTCTGAGGCACTGGGAACAGGCTGCCTAGAGAGGCTGTGGATGCCTCATCTCTGGAGACATTCAAAGCCAGATTGGACAGTGCCTTGGGCAGCATGATCTGGTGGGTCACAACCCTGCCCATGACAGAGGGGTTGGAACATGATGATCTTTAAGTTCTTCTCCAACCTAAGCCAGTCTATGATTCCATATAAGATAAAGAGGGTAAACTTCTCATTTAACTGAGGTCTACCAGCTTGAATTTCCAGTTTGATTGAGCCTTGATGATGAATAAATTGGAAATGAAGAAGAAGAGACAAAATAAATGGAAGCAGCCTGTGGATGGTTTACTTCTAAGACTAGTCACTCACTTAGCCATACCAGTGCAAGGTTAAAAAACAGTAGGAGTGACCTGAAAATGGATGTGACTGAGGAAGTTTGCAGTTGTCAGCATACAGATGAGATCCTTGGCTATTCTTTTTGGCTTCGTTTCCACTCTGCAGGAATGATCAGAAAGCTGTGGATCAGCAACCTCATTGTGCCGAAGTCATGAATGTTCTTTCTCTGCTCATCTGTTCTTAGAGTGAATATATCACAGGTGCAATGTACCACAGCATTTCTTTGTAGCACAGCAATGCTGAGTGTCAAAGAGCAGAAGAAAGATGAGAAAAAGCATTTTTGCAAAATGTGTCCTGAAGGCAGATTTTACTGTTACTTCTCATAAATCCAGTTGAAAAGGCTGTCATTTACAATTTTGTAAGCAGCTATGATTTTATCCTGGAAGACCAGTGGGAAAAAAAAAAAATAGCTCTCCCGAAAATCCGAATACCCATTCTATTCCACTAAGGCAGCATAATGTTACATTCTAGAAACCATATTATTTTCACATTTCAGTGTCCCTGATTGATAGCTGCCTGCAACAGTGTATCATATTGTACCCAGATGAAAACACATTGTATTGTATGAGCTGTGTATATTGTGTCAGTTTAGTGGCAACACTGTATGTGTTTGGAAAAGGCAGCAAGTTCTCTGCCATCATTTTCTTGGAGACAGTGATGTTTATGTACTGGCTATACACCTACTTCTCTGCCAAGATTCCTGTTTCATCACCACACCCCACTTGATAAGCAGATTTCGTCAGGAATATCACATTCGTGCAGGTGGTGACTAGGAGATCAAAGTATTTGAAGGGCAGGCTGAAACATGTTTCTTGGCATTGGAATGGCCGAGGAGAAAACTAAAACAGTATGGCCCTATTACATTTTTATTTCCCATTAAAATGCTTATGCCATTTTACTGCTGTTTATACATACATACATATATATATGTATATATATATTAGCCCACAATATATTTGATTTGAGGATTAAATAATAGGCATCTTAGAAGACTGTCTGAGAGCTGTCTTACTGGCCTATACAGAACTTTGTTTCCAAATTTGGCCATGTACACCAGAAGCAGCATGCAGAATGAGACAAGAAGAGAATCTCATTCCTGCATCATTGCAATCCCCTTAGCAGGTCAGTGGGTACCTTGATACACCATCAGAGTGCCATTCTGGGCAAAATCAAACAGGCAATGGAGAATGGAAAGTGTTGCAGTTCTTTACCAGTGTGATGGGCTGGTGATCACCAAGGGGAAGAGCAACAAGGTCAATTGAGACAGATCTACTCAGATCTACTGACTAATTATATGGCATTAAAGTAAGACAGTGTCCATTAGTCTGGTGACTAAGAAAAAGATAAATTTGAAATGTAATGGCATAAGTCAGCATAATAGAAGTGTTGCCCACTAGAAAGGACCAGAAGGAACGGCAAGGAAGTAGTCTGCCTTAGCAAGACTGTAAGCAAGAAAGAGGTTGTGACTAGTTGTGATTTACAAATACCCTGATGCTAAATCTAGCCTGCTTCTTTCATATCTCCAAACAGAAATAGAGCCTCTCACCCTTTTCCCAACACTATGAATTCCAAATCTCCTGATTGACAGTCTCTTTTGTATTTTAGGTTTTCCATAATACCTCCTTACTGAAGAGTTGACACGAGAAATAATAAAGACAGAAATGTTCATTGCTCTGATGAGAGACGCAGAGGGAGAAAATCTGTTTGGGGACTGAAAATTAATTCTTGAATTTAGTGAGCTTATATCAAGCGTGGTTATTTTTCTGCTTTAAATAAAAATTTCTTAAGCCTAAATATCTATGCAAGCAGCTTCTTTTTCACCTAAAGTAATTAAGCCAGCTGAGAATCTGGACAAGTAACATTCCAAATGATTCCCAGACTACTTACTATCATTTCAGTTAACTTAAATAGCCAATCCTATTTTGAGAGAACGGAGTACTTATTTCCAATACTGTATTTATGTCAAGACTTTTAACAATTCTAAATATATCTTCAGCCTCGCAGGAGAGCTAAGTTTTGAAAGGAAAATGGCAGATAGCAAAGGCTTAGTTCTAACATGGAAAGCAAATAACAAAACTAAACTTCACACCTTTCTTCAACTCTGACACTTAAAGTCTGTCACGGACAGCATGAAAACTTGAGGTTACTCTGTCATAGACCTGATGGCCTAATTCTCATATGCTTTACTTTTTATGGATTTCTGAATTAAAAAAGGAATTTGATACTGTCTATGTAGTGTCTCCTGATTCAGATTTTCAGGTGTAGCAATTAAACATTCTGAGGTGTCGATGTGTATTCTTCACAATATAGTGAGCTATGTTTTAGAGCCACAGGATAAGCAGTTGAAGCTTCATTGTCCTACTATCTACTCCAGGAGTGCAAAAGAAATACCAAGAGATTTGTGTAGCAAAGAGCTGTGAAATAAATGTTTTAAAATCTTAAAAAACAAAAACAAAAACAAAACAAAACAAAAAAACTATAAAAAGAGGAGGTAGTGAATTGACCCATTAGGAGAACCCATACAACATGATTGTTGCGTTTTGGACCTCTGGCAGATATCCTACTCCTAATATTCAAATCATTTCCATGGACTGATGAAGTCTTAGGCCAAAACCTGACACATTTAAAGAAAAACAAGCCAAGTCTTGGTGCTTCTTTAGTAATATTGACTTCTTCTGTACCTGAAGACAAGCTCAGTCTCGTTTGAAGTCATTACTATGAGCTTTGATGTAACTTTACTAGAGGGATGTATTCCACACCAAGCGTGTATAAAGAGGTGAAATTCTGTCTGTGGCAGGATTTTTTTTTTTTTTTTTTTTTTTTTTTTGTTTTTGCTGTTATTGCTTGCTTATTTTTAATTATTGTGCTGTTTTTAGCTATGGCTAAGTCTGTTTTAGTGTTTCTTACGCATTCTGGAGCAGAGGAAGAATGTGCTGTACTTCTGTCCCCAGTGACTCTTGAAGCAGTGCAGAGAAGTAGCTGAGACATTTTCTGAAAAAAAGAAAATACGGTCAACAGCTCCATGCCACTGACCAAGTTTAACAGCTCAGTCTGACCTTCAAACCCAACCAAGCTTACAGATGAAAAAGCAGAGAGAATGAAACCACTTGTAGAGACTGTTACAGTTTCTTAGAGTAGCAAGACAGGATAAACACCTAGTACTGAAATTATCCTCTCCATTGACCTTCTATTTAGGGAGACCTGGAAAATTATCTTTTCTGTTGGAATTTGGGAAAAGATGAGAAAGGAACGAGAGGCCTCAGAAATCTGAATAAAGAGAGTAGCTTGCTCTCATCTAAACCACTTAAGCTCACTTCAGTGACCACGTCATCCTGCCAGGTGTCAGTCGTAATCTCAAGTCAACTGCCCTGACATAACAAGACTATAGTCAAGACTTTACTGTCAAAAACACATTCAACATCTTTGACATTTCTGGAAGTATGTGTTGTCTGATAGCCAACAGGAGCTAATTTCCAGATGGGTGACTCACTGCTAAGTGAAAGAGCTAGGCTGGCATGTGGATGTGAGAAGATGATGGAAGATGGCTGGTGGCAGGAGTATCTTAGTCTAAACAGCAGGCTGAAGATTTCCAGCACGTGGCTCAATACCAAGTGAGTTATGCATTTTTTAAGAACAACGCCTTGTGCTTGCAATGGAGCCAGGTGTGAGGATGCAGTGACTGCATTACAGTGCCGTGTGAGATGTGTAGTGGTGGATTTGAGCCTTTTCTAGAGAAAAACCACATTTTCAGAACATAGCTAGGGGGTTTTGGAAGAGCTATAAGAATTATGTGGCAATCAACTTTTTCTTCCAAATAATAAAGAACTATTCTGTAATGTTCTGAATTAGTTTTTCAAAAGTTAGATATTTAGTTTTTAAACCACAGTAAGGGAACATTTTTGGAATTATATTCATCATTAGCTTAAAAACCCCGTTGTCTGAGACCGCAGTCTAGTATATCTTCTTGATTTACATAATGTCCTTGGAGTAGGAAGGAATAACTCTGGCAGAAGCTATTGCAAAAGGGTCTCTAAAGTACACTTCTGGCAGTAGTCTTGCTGTTAACAGACATTTAGGGCAGAAACAAAGGACTGCTCTCTGTTTCTGTCTCACATATATCCTGAGGCTGGACAATTTCTGGATTTGTAGTTCTTCTGAGAAAGAGAAAAAGAAGGAAGAGAAAAGGAGGGCAAGTAGAGGGTAGCTAAAATCAAGAGAAAAATAAAAAAATAAAAACCACTACCCACGACAATAACAACAATAATCCAATAAAATAAACACACACACAAAGAACTTTTTTCCACCTTTAACATTAGTTACTAAATATTTGCCTCCATATGTCTCCTTGAGAGAAAGCTGAAGAATTTGTCCTCACATGAGATGTAGCTGGGTTAATAATTGATATATTTGTTATTTATAACATAAATAAGAACAGTTTCATGAGCAGTTTCTTATTCAGGAGTTATATCAGGGAAAACAACAGAACAACAAGCCAAAATGTTGTGTCAGATGATCAGATGACCTAGTAAGTGAATGATGCATTCATGATCTTGTGGATATGGCCCCAGACCCCAGATTAATTTTGGGGTTCTTAAGCTCAACCCTGCTGTCTGAGTTCATGTGTACTTGGCTCAACATCAGCTTGCATATATGCAATATTGTGGGCAAGTATTTTAAGCTCTTTTGTTCCCAGAGCTTGGGAAAAAATTGATGGTGTATTGCAGTAATTCCTTTTCTGATTATGATAAGCAATGATAGGAAGGTGTTTATATTTCAAGTATTATCAATGTATAGCTAAGTTGGTTCTCAGAGAGAAAGATGCAGAAACCATCCCTTAGAACATTTTTACTTAAGGTTCTGAAAGTGCAAGCCACTACATCTGTTACATCTTCTTCCCATGTTTGAGTGCATCTTCTCAACCACATTAGCTGGAGATTTCATTCTGAGAGAAGTAGTAACAAACACAGATATTTCCCCTTAGTCCCAAAGCTTTTAAGTTCTGGAAAACGAGGAAATAACACTTAAAAATGCCAATATATCTTACAGCTTCCTAGCTAAATTTAAACCACTCATGACTCAATTATTAATATTCACACATGTAATATAAGAAACTCATTTTAATTTATGTTGGGCAAATGGCTAAAGATGTATGTGCTAACAACAGTGTGACTGACAGACCTAAAAGCAAAGGAAACAGCTGTACTCCATGAGAAGTGTAAAGGACAACATGCATTACATGGTATGTATGGGCAGTTTCACAAAGAGAATAAAAAGGAAACAGTAAATGACTAAGTGTGAAGAAGCATTTGTTCATATTACGGTTTTCGGTTACTGAATGTTTAGAGGACATGCTATGTGTGCTTCTAAATTTATTTTTCTAGAAGAATTTCTATCACTATATATATATTTGTGTACCATGTTAAATTGCTTTGTTCTTCTCATCATCACATGCTTAGAACACAAAGAACCAGGGCTTAAGATCTGTGAATCTTAATTGAAAATGATAGTTAATTGCTGTTACTCATGTTGATTTGTCAAGGCAATGATTTTCAATTGTTTCACAAATTCTCCTTTTTATCCTTTGTAGCATTGATACCATAGTAAAAGCCAGTGGAATAAAATTTTGTGATGCATTCAATGGAATAAAATCAGGACAGTGTTCACAGAAAACTATTTAAGTGCTACATATCAGGGACTGTTATGAAAGTGCCCAGGAAGCTCTGTTAGGAATCAGTAGGATAGGCATATGATAAAGGGGACCCTTGGGAAGGGAACACTTATTTTATTGTGACTCATTGAGAATTAGCTCCCTGGTTAGTAAAAGCAAGACTGAAATAGCAAGCAATTAAATCTAAAAAAAGGGAGATTGGACTATGGATCCAAGAACAGCCAGAGCATAAGTCTCCTCCTTACTCTCACTCTGAGATATTTAGGAAGTCCTGAGCTCATTTCTGCAGAGCTGCAACAAAAGACCTGAACAATGTTACTTTTATCTCCTACAGACCCTTTCTGTGCCTGTAATTTTGACAGGCTTCTGGTAGCTGGGAAGATGTGGAGGAGCATTTGAGGAAGAAAATGGAAGCCTCTGATTCCTAAGAATGCATTTCACAGGCAGCTTGAGCTGATGTAACACGTCACTGCTACAGCCCAAAGACACCCCAGTTATCGAGCTGTTGCAGTACTCCTCCATAAGGTGATTCAAATCACTTAGAGGAAAAGGAAGCTGGTAGAGACAGTGTGTGAACTTGTGTTGGATTTGTGAATTGACTCCACTCATGGGGGAACCTGTGTGCACTAGCATTGACACAGAAGATGAGGTCACACTGCATGCCTGAAAAGGGGGAAAGGGGCAGAGACGGGCAGGTGTTGAAAGGATCCTGTGTGTCCCTTCCAACTCAGGATATTCTAGGTATTGTGAGAAGAGACTAAAGGAGAACAGAATGGAGAGAAAGAGGGAGAGAGGAGTCTGGGAGACCTGTTAACAAGCAGCTATTGTGTGCTAACTTCTAAGTGGATCACCATGCGTGAGAAGACTAACATGATCATGAGGAGGCTGTGGGCACATAAGGAACTGAGGGGGGAGGCAGTCAAGGCTGCTGACTCGGACTGGCTAAAGCAGAGTCCCATGTCCTGTAGCATTGTGCTCAGCAACAGAACTGGGGGAAAGAAAGAGAAAATGGGGGAGACTGGTGGGATGGCAGTTGTCTTCCCAAGAAACTGCAATGCTTGATGAGCCCTGCTTTCCTGCAAGTGGCTGAACATCTGCCTGCCAATGGGAAGCAGCAAATGAATTCCTTGTTTTGCTTTGCTTGCATGCACACTTTTGCTTTATTTGTCTTCATCTCAACCTATGAGGTCTAACACTTTTACCTTACTTTCTACCCCTCATCTCACCTGGGGAGAGTTAGCAGGACTGACTTTGTAGTGCTGACCAGCCTGCTGGGGTTTACACCATAGCAGTTGTGTGGGATCAATGTCTGCAAAGTCTTTTTCTACAGCAATAAGCCAAACACTTCTGGGGATTATTCCCCGGCACTACAGCTGAAATGTCTGTGCTGTACAGCTGCCAGTGGTTGCTGGTTTTGACCCAGACTGATGAGCAATCTTTCAAACGGAGGCCTTGGGGATGGAGCACAAGTTCGTGTGGTTATGAACCATTTCCAGTAGGCAATTTGTAAGAGGCCATGCTGTATTGAAGGGTAAGGTAATTATGTGTTATCAGAGTTGGCTGTACTGTTCCAGTTGACTTTAATGCCATAGAGCTGGCCCAGGCATTTTTAACTTAGTATCAGAGTCAGAGGTAAAGAACAGGTTGTATTTTGGGTTTTCTTTGCATACTGTTTTGTATCATCGTTTAATTTGGACAGAACTAAGCTTAAACACTCAGGCATAAAATCTTTCCTTGCTGGATTTGTTTCTGAAGAGTCTCACCATAGTTTATTTTGCTGCCTCATGTATTTCAGGGGACAATTTTATTGACAATGCAGACAATGAAAAGTTTCATGCCATAGGGAACAAAATGCTATGTTTGGTTGTTTTTTTTTTTTTGAAAGTCGTTCAAACAGAAAATGATAAAGCTCTATTTATTTCCTTTTCCATTACAAGAAAGAAACATTATTTCCTTATTTTTTAATCCTCTTTACTGTCTCTAATGTCAATTCCAACTTTAAAGCCAGTGTATTTCTTAAGACTTCTCTAATGATTTTTCTCCCAGATGATGCAACCACTTATTTATACTATACACATTTTTTTTTTTATTAATTGACTTGCTAAGCTATCTTCCAAAATCTTCCTTTCTTTTCTTCTCACTTTTTTTTTGAGAAGAAAATTTGGTCTGATTGTAGTCTGTTATAGATTTTGGAAATAATCCAGAGTCTAAGGCAGCACTAAAGCAAACTGTCAGAATTAATAATTTTGAAGTTTTAGCTCTTAGTTAGACAAATTTGACAATAATGCTGAAAGAATGTTGGATAATGTCACAGACAAGTTAGGAAACTGTGATATAGTGTTTGGTGAATAAATAACACTCAGAATGACACTGCAAAAGGAATCCTGGGGAAAATGATACCTTCAAAATATTGTCACATTACTAAACCCCAATTTCTGCTCCCATTTACAGCAATTTGTGTCTGCAACAATTTCACTGATCTAATACCAAGATTGGATTCTTTTTTGTCCCATATGATCTTTTACAAAAGTTCCATCTCAGTGGAGTTATTTTAGTAAGAAATAGAGTGAGCTCAGGTTTTTAATAAAGGGATGCCAGAAGCTGCGTGGTCATTGTGACTGTTTTGTTTGAGCAGTGGGTGCATGGCGCAGGCTGCTGGCACATCTCTTCTTGTTGCGCTTGGAGTATGATCCTTGGTTTTGGAGGTCAGTGTTTCTTCCCCTTGAAAACCACAGGGAACAGAGAAAATGGGCTGAGGTTTTTGGAAACTCCCTGTCTGGGTTTCAGATATAGTTGAAATAGATACTTAATCCTGACAAATTGGATGTAGACCTGCGATTGCCACTTTGTATATTACCTACATCATTACTATTTTTGGCCCGTTTTTACACCTTTCAGCTTCATGAACTGGTGTAAAGCAACTGAGAACTGGATCCAATGGTATCCCATTGACTAAGTATTCACTGAGACAAATACAATGTGCAGACAGCCCCATGGCTGTTATCCTATGAAGTGGGCCAAATAAATACTATTCAAATATGAGAGTGTTCAAAGACCATCCTATTATGCAACAGTATTTAAAAAATTACAAAATATAATATCACATTTTAATGCAGTTCCTATGAAGGAGATGGCATAAGTAAAGCACTCAGATTGAACAGGTGAGTTATTTTTATATTTTTTGGTAGTACTAGGAAGCCCAACATAATTTATATTTCCTTTATTCTCTGAAGAAAAAAATGAACATTTGATTTACACTGGTTGAGACAGCAATGTTAGCCTAACATTTTTCCCCATATAGGATAACCCTGAATTTATATTACTGAGTAACAAAAAGCCCCAGATAGCAGACAAAAAAATAAACAAACAAACAGAAAACACAACACCCATAAAGGCAAAACTTCCTTCCTTGCTCTTGGAGAGGGCAGTATGTGTTATTTTCTTGCCTTTGTCTCCTCATTGTTCACAATCTTTGAGTTTGTCACCTGTCATCTTTCATGGGGCACAAGGTTGGCAGAGTCCAAATGCCACACACTGCTGTTTTCTCCAGCAGGAGAACTCCTGGGTCTCTGAATGGCTGTCTAAAAAAATTGCATTTTATGATCTTTTGGTTCAGCTGGCACTGCTGTGGAGGCCAGCTACAATTGTTTGAACAGTTTGCAATGAAGAGGGCAGGAGGAATAAATGTTTGCTCCTTCCCTTGGGATTGTTAGGAATGCATCTGCCAATGTTAAATGTCTCAGAGTTTATTTCAAAGAATGAAATGATCTGCCTGACAGTATGCATTTTATCCTCAGAATTTAAAACACATAGTCCCTTAGGTTGTTCAGATAATGCATTTTTTTTTGCTTGCTGTTTAGTCTTTACTCTCCAAGGATTGCTCACCGTCCAAATGAACTCCTGAGACAGGTATAATATACTGTGTACTTCTCCCTGCCTGATATGTCATTTGGACAGCTTATGCATAGATATGCCTTCCAGGACTACTGGGAATCTGCTTGAGATGGCTCAATGCAGCTATACAGGGCTAAGTGAGCCTGTAGCACTGTTTCTGGTTACTTCAGCATTCATATAGCCATTTGATTACCTCAAGCAATACCCGGGCAGGTTTATGTCTTGGCATTCTAATACTGCAATGAAACAAATCCTTAACTCATCTTTAAATAGAACAAGCTTTTTGATTTTAGTGAAATAACAGTAAAGTAATAAACTGTTCCAACACTTACCTTCTATACTGAAGCTGCTTAAGTAGCTTAAAATTGCATTTTCTCTGCCTGTCAATTTTTTTGTCTAATAGATTTGAAACAACTAAGCACACTTATATTACTAAGCATGTATACATATATGCATTTACCAAATTAATTTTTACTGAATATTTGAGTGTAAAACATTACAATTTCATCTCTTTGCAAATTTGTCCTGTGACAGGCACAATTAATGAGGATGTCAGATGTTAGAATTAGATAAAATAACATTCTATATCAAAAATAAAACACAGTTACCAGTGGCAATCTCATTGGCTGCTCTAGCAGACAGACTGGGTGCTGGATGTGTGGCAAGTAATTCACTCTCAACATGGGAGATTACTTCTCTTTTTTAGGACAATGTGGGAAGGATGCTTAAGTTGTATGTTCTTTGTGTAAAATTGCAGAGCCACAGCCTCTAACATGGTTTATTCTAAAAAAATAAAAAAAAAAAATAAAAAAAAAATTACTTTTAGAGTGAGACAGAAATAACAAGAACAAAGCAAGCTGCAGCTGCTGTCAACTGCTTTCATGCCTCCAATGGGAACTAAATTCACTAAAAAGGGCTGTAAGAAATAGTGGGGGGTCCAGTTCCTTTTCACTTAAGTCTGAATAGCTGGCTTCACCTTTCAGATGGGTTCAGGCTAAATTAACCTGTTGAGGGCAACAGCCATTTACTCTTCAAGCTGCTGGGAAAAACTTTATATCACTTTTGTTAAGAAATAGTGAAAACTACAGAGGAAATTCCTGGTCAAAGTAGTACACTGAGAGCTAAAGGATGGAGTGGGAAATAGGTTAAAAATGATAGAGGGAGGTTTTGTCCACTGAAGCTCTTTTGTCCCTAGAATGTCCCTGGCCTGAATTCAGAAGATGAAGGAAATGAGAAATATCCTGAGTGTAGGCCTCTTCGTTTACCTGGATGCTAGAACAGGAGATGAAATACACTGAATGGAGATAATGTATTAACCACATTTGTGCTGGTTTGACTAATTTTCATGTCCAGCAGCCAGACTGTGAGTTCAGCCATGAAAAGGGCTGGGCTATAGCACTAAGCTGTAGGTCCACAGATCTAGCAGGAGCCTCTGAACTGGCTGGTAGCCAGCACTAGATCAGGGAACTTAGTGTGTCAGGTGCTGGGCATGACTTGAAGTGATGTTGCTGCACTAGGACCATGTGAAGTGCAAGCACTGCAGCTACAGTGGGGATTTCATGATGAACATGAACAGCATAGCAATGAGCCCTGTGAGAAGTCATGGTGTCACAATAGCCATTATAGGATTATAGAATATTCGGAGTTAGAAGGGCCACACCTGCTTCCATGCAGGACCACCTCAAATCAAAACACTATGTCTGAGAGCATTGCCCAAACACTCCTTGAACTCCCTCAGCTTGGGGCTGTAAGCACTACCCTGGGGAGCCTGTTCCATGCCTGACCATTCTCTGGTGAAGAAGCTTTTCCTAAACTCTGTCCTGACCCTCCATGGGGTCAGGGCACAGCTCCATGCTTGGGCCAGTTGCTGTCACCAGAGGGCAAAGATCAGTCTTGCCCCTCTACTCCCTCTGAGGAGCTGTAGGCTGCCATGAGGTCTCTCAGTAGCCTCCCAGTCCAGAGTCTCTTGCATTTGCTGAGACCATACCAGGATGGCTCAGACCAGCACAGACTGCAGTGAGAAAGTGTGCTGGTTCTCAATAGACCAATGACCACTGGAGTGCTGCGATTGCTGCAATCACACCTCCTCAGTTCCCACTTCCTGCAACATGGACATAAAAATTCAGACTACCCCAGGCCTCTGAGTACCTGCTTGTAAAGTACACACTCAGACAAAAGCTCTTGGCTATTACTGTTATGGTCTCCTCTCTTACAATCCTCATCCATTTCTGGTCTGACACACAAACCAGAGTATGAGAACTCTGCCTGTAATATCTTGTTCACTTTTTGTTTCTTTCCTTTCTGATGCTGCCCAGAATTCCAGACTCTTTAAGTAGATGGACAGGAGTACAGTGGCTCACTCAGGCTGCAAAGGCAATGAAAAAAATGATATTTATTGCTAAAAATCACTGGCATTTTACATTGCTGTTGCACTATAAACTACCTACAGTTTTCTATACTTATTGGCTGTATTCAATCTCTCTTTTGCTGTGGCTCAGAAACACAAACACTTGCTGGAGAGATCATCATTTACTCAAGAAAATAATAAAATATTTTATCACATTTTGTTTTGAAATAATTATGCTGAAGAAATGGTGCTTTGGTCTGGAGATGATGGAATAAGGCATGAATAATTTTGTGTACTAGTTGATGCAGGAAAATATTTATCTTTGAAGTTTCCAGAATGAATGAGGGATCATTTTCTGGTTTTATAATAGGATGAAATCAATCGAGGGGGGTGGGGAGGTGTGTGTGGAATAACTGACAAGCAATTACTTATCAGGTCTTTGACTAAAAAGCAAAAAAAGAGTTCTTGGGTAAATGAGAAGAGGTAACAGAGAATTTTTTGCCCATAAAATCTTATATGCAGTAAAAAATTACAGGCAAGATAAAGCAGATCAGACTGGCATACACAAGATTTTCCTGTTGTGGGAATAGCAATCCTGGTCACACTGAACAGGGCCAAAGGCTTTTTAAAGTACTGTGTACTTACTTCAACCATGGGTTCTTGGGGTGGAATTATACAAAAGGACATTTACAGAAAAGCTTTGCTAATGTTTCATATTCCTGTACCTGCATACATTGCTCAGTCTATAAACTTAGTTTGAAATTAATCATTTCGCAGTAATCAGTCACTCTCAACTGAGAATAAATCACTGGCTATGTATTTACTAGTACTGTTATAGTTCATCTTGTTACATATAGTTCTTGTAATCTTGTTATCTTGTCATCTTGTTATCTTTAGTTCTAGATAATCCAGGCACGCAGGTACAATAATGCTTCCACCTCAACAAAAGGAAGGACCTCTTCACTGCATTTAGTATTCACAGGAGCAAAATCTTCCTTTTTTAGAAAATTCACCCGAAGTGTAGAAAAAGGCTGATGGCTGCTCTCACTGCATGGCAATATCATAAGTAGGGGGCAATCTCTGAAGCTAGGAGAAGATTGTTTTAAAAAAATATTTTTTTTTAAATTCCATACCACATAGAAAAAAGAAGTTTTAGAGAACTGCTGATACATTAGGGAGAGGAGAAGGAAGTAAGAGAGATTTCAATCAGAAAAATATTTTTCACAGTGGGAGTGGTTAAGTTCATGAATATGTTTCCTCCAGAATTGACATAATCTCTTTCCTTGAAGATCTCCAAAGCTCAGTTAGACAAAAGCCCTGGAGCATGTCCAAAAAAAGGGCAATGGAGCTGAGGAAGTTTGGGAGCACAAGTCTTACGGAGAGCGGCTGAGGGAACTGAGACTGGTAGATCTGGATAATAGGGGGCTCAGGGGAGACATTGTAGCTCTCTACAGCTCCCTGAAAGAAGTTTGGAACAATGTGTTATTGGCCTCTTCTCCCAGGTAACTGCAGTAGGACTAGCGAGAATGGCTTTAAGTTGTTCCAGGGGAGGTTCAGTTTGGATATTAGGAAAATTTATTCTCTGAGGGATGATAAGACATTGGAACAGACTGCTCAGGGGGCGCTGAAGTCACCATTCCTGCAGGTATTCAAGAAACCTATGTGGCTCTGAGGGACATGGTTTAGTGGGAATGGTGGTGATGGGCTGATGGTTGGACAGATGAACTAAAAGGTCAATTCCAAACTTAACAATTCTTAATAAAATAAAATGTTAAAATCTCTGTAAGTATATTTCACCATATGTTTATTAAGAAAATACTGAAAGCAAATGCTTTCAGTACACTTTCAGGGCGCTTATAGCACAAGTCCCTTGGGAGTTGCTCCTTAAGGTTAAAGAGGTCCAAGAAGCCTGGACACTCCTCAAGATGGAAATCTTAAGGCACAAGAACAGACTGTCCCTGAATGCCATAAGGTGAGTTGTAGGGGAGGAAGGCCGATGTGGATGAGCCGAGAACTATTGTTGAGACACTGGAAGAAAAAGAGTCTATGTGCTCTGGAAGAAGGAACAGGCTGCTTGGGGAGATTACAAGGAAGCTGCTAAGGTATGCAGGGAGGAAGTTAGGAGGGCAAAAGCCCAACTTGAACTCAGATTGGCCACTGTAGTAAAAGAAAATAAGAAATCTTTTTATAAATATATAAATGGTAAGAGAAGAACCAGGGAGAATTTCTATCCTTTATTTGATGCAGCAGGGAATGTGAGCACTGACAATAAGGAGAAGGCTGAGGTCCTCAACACCACCTTTACATCTGCCTTTAATAGGCAGATCAGGGTCTATTATCCTCAGGGCACTTTACGCCCTGATCCAGGTCTGGAATGCTATGCAGCACCTGAAGTGCTGGTGATTCAGGTGGAGATGGTAAGAGAGCTCCTCCTCCATCTGTACTGTCATGAGTCCATGGGACTGGACAGGTTTCATCTTAGGGTGCTGAGAGAGCTGGCGGGGGTGACTGCCAAGTCACTCTTGGCCACTCTTGGCTCCTGGTTATCTGGAGAGGTCCCAGAGGATTGAAAGCTTGCTGATGTGACTCTCATCTGCAAGAAGGAGCGTAAGGAGGATCCGTGGATGTGTTGGTCTGTCAGCCTGACCTCGGTACCAGGGAAAGTTATGGAGCAAATCATCTTGGGTGAGATCACACGGCATGTGCATGGTGTCCAGGGGATCAGGCCCAGTCAGCACGGGTTCGTGAAAGGCAGGTCATGTTTGATCAGCCTCATCTACTTCTACAATTGGGTGAGCATCCTGGTAGACGAGGGAAATGTTGTTGATATAGTCTTCCTAGACTTCAGCAAAGCCTTTGACACAGTTTCTTCTGGGGAAACTGGCTGCCCATGGCCTGGACAGGTGTACTCTTCTTTGGGTAAGGAACTGGCTAGAGGGCTGTGCCCAATGGGTAGTGGTGAATGGAGTGAAGTCCAGCTGGTGACCCGTTTCAAGTGGTGTCCCACAGAGGTCAGTACTGGGGCCCATCTTGTTTAATATCTTTACTGATGACCTAGATGAAGGGATTGAGTGCACCTTCAGCAAGTTTGCAGATGTCACCACGTTGGGAGGTAGTGTCAGTCTGCTTGGGGTAGGGAGGCCCTTCAGAGAGATTTAAATAAGCTGGATCACTGGACTGAGGTGAATGAGATGAGGTTCAACAAGGCCAAGTGCTGGGTCCTGCGCTTTGGCCACAACAACCCCATGCAGTGCAACAGGCTTGATGCTGAATGGCTGGATGATTGTGAGGAGGAGAGGGACCTGGAGGTGTTGGTCGATGCTTGGCTGAACATGAGCCGACAGTGTATCCAAGTGGCCAAGGGGGCCAATGGCATCCTGGCCTGCATTAGAAATAGTGCTGCCAGCAGGAGCAGGGAGGTGATCATCCCCCTCTACTCAGCACTGGTGAGGCCGCACCTCAAGTGCTGTGCTCAGTTTTGGGCCCCTCACTACAAAAAAGACATTGAGGCCCTGGAACGTGTCCAGAGAAGGGCAACGAAACTGGTGAGGGGTCTGGAGCACAAACCTTATGAGGAGCGGCTGAGGAAGCTAGGATTGTTCAGTCTGGAGAAGAGGAGGCTCAGGGGAGACCTCATTGCACTCTACAACTTCCTGAAGGGAGGTTGTGATGAGGAGGGGTTTGGCTTCTTCTCCCAGGCCACAAACAGGACCTGAGGAAATGGCCACAAGTTGTACCAGACGAGGTTTAGATTAGACATAAGGAAAAGCTTTTTCTCTCAGAGTGGTCAGGCACTGGAATGGCTGCCCAGGGAGGTGGTGGAGTTGCTGTCCCTGGCAGTGTTCAAGAGGTGTCTGGATGAGGAGCTACCAGATGTGGTTTAGTAGTTTGTGGTAGCAACAGTAATGAGAAGACGGTTGGACTAGATGATCTTGAAGGTCGTTTCCAACCTTGCGATTCTATGATTCTATGACTTTATGATTCTTATGAAACTTCTGTGTGAGTCAAGTTGAGAGCTATTCAGCAGGCCCTAAAGTGTTCTTCCTAAGAGGTATTCTTTGTTAAGGTGGGATTTGAAGCCTGCCATTTTCAAGAGTTCTTTCATTCTCAGGTTCCTCTTATGTTGCAGTAGATACTAAAGTTGTCTAAGCTGTGAGAGCCTCCTGGAACTTCTTCTATGCAATCACAACAATTTAGAGCAGTCCCATCTGTCTATGACATAATGATTTGCACATTATTTCTTATCAAAGTAGAAAGTCATCAGTCTGGAAATTTACAATCCCCTTTGGCCATCCACTATGCCAGACCCACAACAACAGCTTTCATTATTGTGTTCTAGTCTAAATGGATTATCCTTTTTATTGCTGGCTGCAGTTGCGGTTCTCAGAAATAAACCAAAAATTATTCATTATACTAAAAAATTCTCCAGTCTTCATTAATGTTGCTCTCTTTAGTGTTATTTATTGAATGATTAAATTGCCATTAGCAGATGGTAACTGAAGTATATAAAATGCAAATGTCTGCAATATCAAGCAAGCATATTTTACTGACAAAATACAAGTGCACATAATGATTGCTCTTTTTTGTGCACGGAGCGGAGGATAATGGAGATGTGTACCATGTCTCACTTAGATTAATTAATCTATTTATTCAACAAATCATGTTGATGCCAGTATTGTAGTTAACAATATGGAAATATAGGTAATGTTGGAACATATGTTCTGGAGTTAAAGTGAACTTTGTTGCTATATAGTGGAACTTTTTCCTTGTGCTTCTTAATTTTAATAATACACCATTGGAAGCTTAAGGCATATTAGAGAGCAAGGCTGTAAATTGTTTCTCAGTTTTATTCTGAAGTCTAGATAATCTTTTATAGAAGAGATTAAAAGCACTCAGATGTGGATTCTAAATACTTGATTAATACGGAGAATGTTCTTTTTCCTGTCACCAGGGTCTTCCACATTCGTTGTGCTTGCTCCCCAAACTACCATTGACTGCTGAGGGAATTAAACAAATCATATATATTTGAAGAGGTAGAATTTGCAGACTATAACGTAAAGGCAATGGAAGTAACACAGAACATCCCCACTGATTTGTTTCCTGGTTCAAGAGGATTAATTCTTCCTTTATGAATCTAATTCAGCAGGAGACATCTAAAGAGTCTTGAAAAATTAGGATAACCACACCATGGGGCCACCCCATGCACGCATTCTTTCTTAATGTACCTGAGACTCAAGAAGGCATCTCTGATTACAAGAGGCAAATGAGAAGTTCTCACTTCATTTGGGTGTAGCAGTAGCAAAAACAACCACACTTATGCATTTTTCCTTTCTTCTCTGGCCAGCCTGAAATATTAAAGACTTTGCAAACATCAAAGCCAGTTTACTAGTGCACAGGGCACAGAATTTCTCCTCCTCGCATGGGCAGAAATTTGCGATGCAGAGTGGGTGTTACAAGTTTGCATTTTCTTAGTTGTACATTGTTTGTGACAAATCAAACAGAAGAGGCAGTAATTAGGAGAATGAATATATGTGAATATAATAACATAACTGAACTATTTGCAAGGGCTCTTCATGGCTTATCTATGTGAATAATGTTATAGGTGATTGAAAGATTTTAGTTAGTTAAAAATAAGAGCAAGAAGAAATAGAGCACATATTCTGTATAAAACATATCTACATAATGTTGCTGTATATAGGATATTTTTACTGTCTTAAGGGAGGATGCAGATCCCTTTAGTTCAGGGAACTCATTTACATTAAAAAACATTCTACTGTAATTGCACTGTTTGCAAAGTATGAAGAATGGCTTCATGTGGCTTGAAGTAGAAACTTGTCTGACTGCTGAGCATTCCCTCCAGCTATGCTTACTTGTGTAGGTTGAAACAGTAGGACAACCAGAGGCTTGAGGAAAGCAGAGCAACTCTCGGAAGGGTGTGGGTAGGCAGAAAAAGTCTATCAAGCTTTGGAGAAATATAGCTTCTGCTGTCCCCTCAAAGGTTATTTGAATTTCAGCTGGAAGCCTAAGGGTCCATCCATACCACTGCAAGCAAGAACTGCTGAAGAACTGGAAAGAATCATGCTGGGTAGTGATAGAAAAGAAGTAACTGAAAGAAAAGCTGAAAAACAGACTGAGACCTTCATTTCAGTGAACAGTCATATTAAGCATTAATTATTGAAGGAGTTGGGAAATATAACTAGTTACTTTAAATTCTAAATAGCTTATTGTAGCAAGATAGAGCAATAGCTTTGTCTGTAGCAGCTGAACAATAATTTTCTAAATTTGACGTAATTAAGTCAATTAGAGCCATTCTGCCCATTTAACTGCAGCTTATTTCATTTTCAAACACTGGCTACTCAAGACTTTTTAAACTATAAAAAAGCAACTTCTCTGTCTCTGCAGAGCTTGACGCTTGCATCATACTTAGTCTTCCCAGTTGCTTTAAATTATAGAATATATAGAAATAGCTATAGAACAGCCAAGCAATTTAGAAAAATTAGCTATCAGATCTAGGGGAATCCAGCTCTTGAGTGACTGAACATTCACTCTGGCTGTTGAGAAAACAGAAGGGACAAAAACCTACAGCAGAGATTCAGTATTTAGCAGTCAGTGTAGGAGGCTGACACTTATCTCTCTCTGATCTGACTGTATGTCCAGTGTCTGCTTTAGGCTACAGCAAAACAGTGAGGGGGGTCTGTACAATAAGAAGTCTAATTATTGTGCAATAAAAATAGAGGGGACCTGAAGAGTTAAAAGGGTTTGTAGTGGGGCTGATAGCATGTGGTGTTTTGCTTTCTATCTGCTGAAGAACATTAAAAAAAGTTGTAGATACTGTGTCGAATTCAGTTTTATGACTTCATTCATGTTCTGAAAGAAATGTTAAATACATTTTGGAACATCTGATCATTCCATACTGAGCTGTACCACAGGGGGCTAAGGGTAGGACCAGGTCTCTGAAGAACCTGAAAGACTGTACTTTGAAAAAGTGTCATTGCATGCAGATAAAGCTCTAATGCCACCAAAACTATTATAGAGACTATCTTGTTCAAATCTTAAGAGGTATTAAATCTTCCCTCCTGTAAAGTCTTTATACAGGTATGTGGCTGGTCAGTGGTTTGTGACTTAAGACGCATCAAAATGAGGGCATGCTTGAGACACTAGAGGCACTGAGAAGGAAGCTAAGTCCTATTCCTGATGATTTTCTCCCCCATACTAATCTGTTTAGCGCTAAAGACACCAGTAGCTGTTACTGGATATTCATTCTTCCCTTCCTATGCTCTTCCTGTTTGGTTCCCATCACACTGCTGTTTTTGATATTGATGCTGCAATTATGAATTCAGCCAGGTGACTAACATTTATCATATATGATTCATATACTTCCACTATCATGAAAATGTGTGTGATGTGATTTGTTTGATTTATACTGTTGTGTGTTGTTTTGATAGGATTTGAATTATTTTTCTATCTACACCACAAAATATCAGAGAAGTCAAGACAGAAGAAAGGGATTGCAACTTAAGTCTGTAAGATTTATGACTTGTGACTTGAAATGTGTTCATTTCAAAGTTTTGGCTAAAGATAGTGGATATTTCCATTATAGCCTATGGCTCTCCCATAGTATGGTACCAGCTTTCTGTTGCTTTCAATTTTTCCTAGTGGAAATGTTCTTCTTCATCATTTTTTCCATATACTGACTCAGACACTGACTCAGTGTCTGAGTCAGTATATTTTTTCCATATACTGACTCAGACACTCTCTGTCTGAGTGTTCCCTTCTCAGACAGAGAACAGGGAGGCTACTGGAGTGATGTTTTGCTACAGTTCAGTGCAGTGACCCACTTAGCAGGTGTCATTTAGGATTTGCTGAAGTGTGAGGAACCCAAATATAGGCTTTTTGTACTGGAGCAGAGTGTGGGTATGAGCTTTTTTATGGTACAAGAATTTTACAATGTCTGTACTAAAAGTAATGCCTCCAATTTTATAAATTGATCTAAAATATCATAGGTGATGTTGGTGCTATGGTAGTAGTAGTCGAATCTTCCCACCAACATTCCATTACATTTTGTTGCCCTGTGATAGATGGCAGTAGGGGGGCAGTCGACAAAATGTTGTCTGACATGGAAGAGTGTATGAATTGAAATCCTCCATGGGGAATAATTGGCACCATCAACATTCATCAATGCTTGCTGAATATTTATGGAGACCAAACAGTGGACATGGACACAGTGAGGTTCTGGGTGGTGCATTTCAGCAATGACAAGAGTGGGTCACCTCCACTAGTGCAGAAATCTACAAATGTGGCAGGCAGGCTTTTCTTCATTATTGACAAAAAATACATAGCTAATGGTAGTGACTATGTTGAAAAAGAGTGTTTTGTAAGTGAGAATAGTGTTAGTGTGCTCTTTGTGTCTCTGGTGGTTTCCATGAAAATAATTAGTAGGCATTACTTTCAGAGCAACATTTGTAGTTTGAGTAAAATCATACTTAAATCCCCATAGTCACTTGAATCAGTGTTCTAATCTTTTCTTGTTTAGTTTTCTTTGTATAAGAATGGCCCTGCTTCTACATTAAATTGCTTAGCAAACTAAATATTAGTGATAAGTTAATGAATGCCCTGAAGAAAATCTCTCAGAATATGTAGATTAGAACATAAAGATTGCTTTAGTCAAAATGAGAAATCTGTCTGTTATTGCAAAACTAGTTCCCCACTGTATTCCTTGAGGGGGAGCTCCAGTTAATGAAAAGAAGATAGAGTGAAAAACATGGAAGAAAAAAATGACAAAGTAAAGGAATATTTTCTGAAGTTGCTAATAAACCAATTGATGAAACAAATCTCTTACCCATTTGTAACAAGCTTAATTTTCAAGCTGATACACTTTTTTTTTCAGCTGTCCTCCTCCAGTTAGTATGCTGTAAAGTTCTTAACATCAATTTCAATATCATCTTCAGAGGAGTCGTGCAATCAGCTTCTGTTCTCTCAGCTTGGCTCTGTGTACACTGGCTTTCTGAGACTCCCCAATTCAGAGCGAATATATTACTTTTCTGCTATTTTCCAGCTTCCCTCCTGGGAATAAAAGTTTCCATGAATTTATATTTTTTAAAAAATGTATTTGATGACACAGAAAAATAAGTCAGTTGAATCTTTCTTATTTTAAGGAATATTATTCTTCTCAGACTTCAAGAAAAAGATGCAAAATTGCCTCAGAGTACTAATCCAATTCTTTGTGAGGTAGTTCTGTATTTTAAGCTGAAGATTCAGATGTTCTTATAACTAGGTAGACTCCTTGACTTTCTCTTTTACCAAGAGACATTTTTCTTTTGTTTCTGTGCTTATTGGTCTTCTTCTTGAAGGTTAATTTTAATGATAAGTAATTGCATTCTAGGAGTTAACTGCTACTGAATTCTCTGAAACCAAGATTTTTGTTAAAAAATAAACAAAATTATTGCTTTAGGTTTTGTTTGTGTCTCAGTGAAAAGCTGAGGCTCAGGAACTGGAATAAAGTGACTATGAACAATTCTGGCATTGAATAAATATAGTCTTATTGTAGCTTAGACAAATTTTTAATCACAAGCTATCTCCACAAATAAACAATTTTTTACATCCACTCTCAGTCTCTGAAATAGCTTCTTCAAGAAGCTCTGCCATTCATTTTGTGTTGAACTACTCTTAATTACAAAAAAACTGCAGGTGTTCGCTTTGGGCATGGCCAACACACTCTGGCGACTAGAGTGTGGGAGAAGGGTGGCGTCTCTCCACTTTGCTATTACGGAAAGTAAAGTGGTGAATTTCCACTTAGCAAATGTCAAGGGATAATCTGTTTGGCTTAGTTTTGAAATAAAAGGCCAATAAGGAGTATCTTTACTAGTGTATGTGACATATGTCATAGAAAAACTAGAACAAGTGTCAGTTCTTTGTTTCATACCCTGGTATCACAGGTCAGATATATATCAATGAATAAAATGTCTGGAGAGTGCTTGACACTGCCTTGCCATGGAGAATGTTAGCAATATGGACAACGGTGAAGCAACACTTTAGATCAAGACTTGATCCGCTTTAGATTACTGACAGAGATGTAGTGATTCAAAGGTTGATTTCCTTTTAATAAATTCCTGATTCATCTGGTGTTGTATCAACGTATCTGTTTAAATTAGGTATTTTAGTTTCCCAGTCTTATTTTTTTTTCAGGTATTTGAAGAATGAAGTATAAATTTGTAGTGTATTTCCTTAAAGTGCATTTAAAATGTATTTAAAGTGCATTTAAATTGTACTTACTATGCTATGTTTTTCACCTTTTCCTATATGACTTTTTCTTACTCCTGTCTTTTACTTTATACAGTGAAAGGATATTACCAATAAAGGAAGTATCTTGCTGCACTTACTTTTGTGAGTGTTTCCTGGCATCAACAGGCAACAACTCAGAAATGATAAATTGCTTGTCTAGCTTGCTCAGTAACTGTAAACTTAAGTATGTGCACAATCCCACTCTTCAAGTCTTTATTATCAATACCCTAAAACTCATGTTCCTCACATATGAAGTTTTCTGAGACTTTTCATTTTCTAGTTAGGCCCTAAAAAATGGCAAATTAATCTTCTCCAGCTTCAAAATCTGGTGTCTTTTGTGCTGGTCACTGAAAAAAATAACATGAGCTCCTTTGAAAGTATTCAATTTTAATGAAAGAACTCGACAGGCATACCACTGCTGCAGTTATGCACAGAATATATTTTTAGACCTAGGAAATTTCATTTCACAACTGTAGGAAACAGAAAAGATGCCTGGCAATTCTCTACAAATAAAAGCATAAGAAGTTTCTGTGATAACATTACAGTTCCCGCATTGTAAAGCCAGATCACTCATCCAAGCCTTCTATGGTGGAGAGTGGAGCACAGAGATGGTATTTTATATTGCCTGGATTGTCACATAGGACAGTATTAAGAAATCTGTGGAATTTTATTCCAAGGGCACTCATGCAGCACTGCCAGGATTTCAGCTTCATATCTGTGATTCTGTGTAATTCCACCTTGATAATTCCACCTTTTAGCACCATCAGTCCAGGAGGGCTAGGCATATGCAGGATCTGGCCCTAACTCTTTGGTATTTCTCTTTGATGAAAAATGTCCCTGTGTACAGTTCTAATTGTACAGTTAGTGAAAATATGTAGACTGTGAATTCTGACTTTCTGGATGTATGCAAAACCCAATAATAGCAGAAATTAATAAGCAATGAAACTACCAGCTGGATATCTAGCATCACTGACAAATAAACATAAATCAAACGGAAATAAAAGCAGAAAACATAGCTGAAGTGTTCCTTTGCAACTATAAAGTTCATTAGACAGAGTGTACAAATTAGATTTAAGTGTTCAAATATGAAAAATGTAAAGGTTGGAGCATTCTTTTGCTTTTACTCGCAGTGTAAATAAAGATTCCTGCTATGGATTAATACTATCCTCCTTGAAATAAACACTGGTCATATCCCAAAAGACTTCTAAAAATATTTGATCTATTTTTCCCTGTTATGACTGCTGCCAGTCTTCAGATTTAGCTATTAGCACACTGGTAAAATATGAGCAGAAACATCTGTTAGCATAATGGTACACAGAATAGACTGGAACCATGTAGTTTGGTTTACATAATAATTCTGGATATGTTGTAGTTCAGGTAGGGGATGTCAGTTATATTTTACTCTACATACATACATATATATATATATATGTATATATATATATATACACACCCCACCCATCACTGGTTTGATTCACATTATCTGCTTTAAACAGTACAATGATGAAAAAATAATCTTTGTTTTGGAATCACCACAGGTGTTGGCATCCTAAAGATTTTTCAGGTTCTTAGTTGCAAACATGAAATATTTATATTCTCATTCATGTTCCTCAATTAGTGATGTGATGGTAGAGTTGCTATGCTCTAGTATAGTAAGTGCTTTTGCATTTGGAATTACACACAGAAAAGGAACCTGGTAGGCAAGAGTCTCTGAAAAACAAGTGGATTCTCTGTAGCCCCCCGTACTCTTTAAATCTGATTCTTTGAAAACATTGAACTGTGACCATATTACTAAATTCTTAATGTAGAATCACCTGCCATGGTGCCATTCCACTAATGTGGTTTATGGGTACTACCTTGAGGAACCAAATGTTTGATAGACAATTGACTAAAAAGTTGTTGGTAAAACCTCTTGATAAGAGGGAAAATTGAGATTAATACATGTCAGCAGGGGGATTTAAATCTTTAGCCAAAATAGGAAACGTTTTGCCATCTCCTTTCTTAAGTAGGAGTTGTCCTGGTCAGTAAAGCCCACTAACTAAATCAGTGCTATTGACTAAAGCTAATTGTAAGATGGGACCTATAAGTGCAGAAAGCAGAAGGTATTTGAGTTTTTAACTCAGTGATGGACAGTTATTGCCCTCTTATCCCTTTTGCAAAGTAGCAGAAGTACTCCTGTGTATTTTTTATTGCATTGACTTTCTGGCCTAATGTAACATTTTGGCCTTCCAACCATATGCCTTTCTGACCTTATGAACTTTGCAGTTTACAATATTTCACCATCTGGCTCCAATCCATTCACATAAACACGAACTTTCTGTTATCATTTTATCCACCAGCTTCTTTAAAAAAATGTACCTATGAATCTACAGATTCACGCAGAAGCATCTGCACCATACAGATACCTCACTGAAGAGGAATAATTAATTGTAAGTCCATTCAGTGTGGTCTCACCACCTCTGTGAGTAGATCAAAATCTGTATAGAAGCAATGGTTTGACTTTTAATGACTGTGTGTCCAAGTTGTCTTGCACATAACTGTGCAATAATGGAGCAAGGGTGCAGAGCAAGTGCCTTCTCTCATGTAGCACCTACTACTTTATCAGGCTGAAGCTAACCTTCTGGAACTTGAAGACATTCAAAGATCCAGCAAACCTAAATGTCAACGGCAAAAAATATCACAAACTTTTTCTTTTTTTGAAGAACTTTTTTTTCCTGTCACAGAAACACAGATTTTTGCAACCTCTCATTTCTCCGATACATGTCTAATTCATTTGCTCCTTACTGCTGTGGATTCTCAGGCACGGATGTTACTGGATTTACCTGATATAACCTTTGCACAGTGCAGAAACATGATTCCTACTTTGTTGAGAAGAAACTGACACACAAGTGATCTGCCAAAGGTCACATGGGGAGAGTGAAACAGAGCCAGAAATTCAGTCCATACCTTAAGCATCCTCATACAGTCTTAACAGTCGGTTGAGCCTTTATATCAGATCATGTATATTTCTTATAGCCTAGATGGAATGCTTAAGGTTAGAAACATAAATCTATATTTGTTTGTATTTTTCATAGATGTCTTACTTCTCATATGCTTCTTCAGTGCCAGCTTACTGCTTTTTCTGACATTTTGTTGTTATTCGATCTAAATTGTAACATACATTCTGTGTGGGAAAGGTATTTGTAAAAATTGTCTTTCTATATTTTTATTTGCAGTTTAGAAACTGACACCAATACTAATTCTGTGGAACAGTTTGTTTTCTAGATTTAAACGGGCAAATGAATGCAGATATTCTCAGAGATATCATTGTTGTGAAAAGCTCATGCTGCATTAATTCCAGTCAAATTTTTTTTTTTTCTCTCAACTCAAAGCCCTTTACAAACACTGTGAAACTTCTTTGTGCTCTATCCAAAATTTTAATTATGCTGTCTGTATCCTTTTGATCTACTCAAGACTGATGGGACACAATTACTTCTTGCTACTTTTCTAAGTGAAACATGATCACACCTCTCGTCAAGAAGGCTGCATACACTTAAATCAAGACATTTTCTTTTTTTTTTTAAGTGTTCCCATCTGATCTCTAAAAAATGGTACCTAATCCTTTTCTAAAAAAAATGTTAGACTAACTCTTCTATGATCTCTGAAAAACCTGTAGAATTTTGTCTCAATTATAACATTAAACTGGTCCATTTTCAGTATTGCCAGATTTCTGTTGACCTTCTCCTCTATTCACTGGTCTTTTTTAAAAAATATTCCCATTAACATCTTTGCCAATTTACAACTACCGTTATCTTATGAAACATTGGCTATGACAGTTTATGTTCTTCCAGGCTCACTTTACTGGAAAAAAAGAGTGTTTGAGAATTTACTGTCTTAATATCTATGAGCAGGGACCCTGTCAGGCAAATCAACTTTAAAGCAAAAGGTTGAAATGCATGTGAAGACTCTTGTCCTACTTTGTCCTGCTCCAGTGGACAACTATAGAGAAATTCACATTACACTTGGCTATTTGGTAGTATTCACAGCAGCTTTCAGTCAATGGGGTTATTAAACAAGTCTCTGTCATGTGCTTTAGGGTATACATTCTGAGGTTTCCTAATGAAAAAGGTGAATGTGCTGCTCTTCTAGAGTATATGTATTTCTTTAGCCTGGAAATATTAAACCAGTGCAAGCTATTTTGACCCAGTCATGATTTGAGGATCCTTGCCATAAGTTTGAGGTGTCTGGATGTCCAACGTTAAGCATGTGAAGTGGACCTGTTGTTTGTAATAAAAATATTACATAAATTATATATAAAGATTACGTATATATAAAGATTATATAAATAATCTTCCAAACGTTTGGAAATCCTAGCCTTGTCAGCATAACAGCTGCCCAACAGAGATATGTGAAGTGCTGACAACAGTTGCAAAAGAACAGAAATACCGCAATCCCTAGACAGGTTTTTATGACTTTTTGTTAGCAGTAAACCACATCATAACATCACATAGCGCACTGGGAGTTCAAGAGTTAATGCTCCAGTTCTGTGGACCGTGGATAGCACTGGGTACCTGGTTCTCAGAAGAGAAGAAGAACTACATACTACATATCCCGGGGGCTTTGTGTTGCTCTGTTTCTGTTTTCAGAAACAGGGAAAGATAAAATTGTTCCCAGATCACAAGGTGGCTCTTTGGCCTCTCTGTTTGTCCTGGTTAGACATTTCACCCTCAGCATTAGGGTAAGGCCTCTGGTTTTTGGACACTTTCTTTCATTGTATTTGATTTTTTAGCTTTCATTCTGATTAAATTGTATTAGATTGTATTCTCTTGTGTTATCTTGCATTCCTATATTTTATTTAGTAAATTAGTTTTCCTTCGCAGATTGTTGCCACTGTTTTGTTTTTAGGTCCATCTTCCCTACCCTTTTCCCCATTTTCCTGTTTCCCTTTTTCTGGGGTGTGGGTCCATGTGTCCCTCTGCCTCATTAGTCATGGAACTGGGCGAAACCAGCCTGTAAACAGTTGACAGAAAACTACCTTGCACTCTGATAACTGATTTGGCAGATAGCACAAAAGGAGGGTGTGCATGATCAGATAACAAAAATGGAAGGAGGTCTTCTGATAGTGAAGGACTCATAATGTAAATGATCTTGACACTCATGGATCAATTCTGAATAGAAACTGAGCTTGAATTTTTTTTAGGTTCTGTGAACCAGTGAAATGTTTTTTGTCAAAATGACAACAGAGTACAATCATTCTGTAGCAGTAACTGACCTTCTGATTACTTATTCTCTCACCAGCTATTATTGTCTGTCAGTGGAATAGGAAAAAAATTTATGCTCATCAATATTGGTAAAATATTAAATAGCTATTGAAATTCATGTTTTAATATATAATTATTAAATAGTCATGCATTTAAAATATCATTGAAAAGACGCTCCAGTGAAGTTTTATTCAGCTCGATGATTTTTCCAGAAGAAACGTCCTCACAGACCATCATTATCTTGATGCATCTTTGTCTACTTACATTTTTTTGGACATTTTTGTAAGGAGACATCCATTCAATTCTCTGTGCTGATATGGTGCTTTGAAACAGACAAATCAGTGCTCTATCGCAGCTACTGTTCATATTGCTAACTTAAATTCCAACTTACAAAACATTCAAGTTCATGCAATCCAGAACGATCTCAAATTCTGTGATAGGTAATCATAAAAATAGGTAATTTTTTGTCTATCCTGGAGCATTACAGCACATTTCTGCAAGTTTGAAGATAAGATCCTAATTTGAAGTCTCAGTGGCTTTTATTTAGTCAGCCTGTGAGTTATGCTTTCTCCTTAGCTTGTCCTGTTGAATAGGGATTTTCATCTTGCTCCCCCAAGTGTGTTTTTCTTCAAGATTAAGACTACTTGCCTTAGCAGCCTAAAGTCACCTAATTATGAACCAATTTTGGCAGTTGCTTTATGGACAGAGAAAGAAAAAGCAGCTGCTATGCCAAAGAGATTGGTGTGAAGCATTGCCACACTCACCTTCTCTACAAAACTCATATATTAAGAGTACTAGATGGAGAATGAAACTTTAGATTCCACCAGCTGAGGAAATTCAAGCCTGTTGGAAGATGACTTTCAGACCCTCTGCTAGAGAAAAGCAGGAAGTGCTGGGAGACTTCTGGGAGCAGAAGAGGAAGCCTGGCTTTTAAAGCTAAACTGGGGCAATCAACTGAGCAGGTGGATCTCTGGAAATATGTGATTCATAGAGTGAGAGTAGAAAAAATACCTAGTATGAAGCTGAACATTTGTATTTTAGCTAAGAAATACTTAAAATAATTCAGACTTAGTGACTAAATTCTTTCCTAGACTTTTGGGCTCTTAACTGGAAAAGAGGCTCACATCTGAGCCTCTGCCCTCATTCACACAAACCTGAGAATGCAGAATCAGTCATTGTCATCTGTCAGCACAAACCTGGCACAGCCAGGAATTATATAGGGCTGTATGACCTGCATTGCAAAAACAGGTACTTGGAGAAAAAGAAGAAATCTGAAATTGCAAATTATGTGTCTTTAGTTTATCTTAGCTCTTATTTTTTCTTGTTAGGTTTAATGTCCAAATCTTTCTTTGTAATTTTTCCTTTCAATGACAAATACGTCCTTGTTTATTTATCTGCTTATTTTCTGTAGTATTTTCTTTTTCCAGTGTATTTCTAAGAGCTGTTCTCATTATTCTTAAATATTTTTAAAGGCATTAAAATGTTTTATTTATTTTTGTCTCTTACACATTGTCTTTATATTTGGTAACTGATTTATTATTTTTTCTTTTTTCTTTTTAATATAATTTTTGTGATAATTAAATCAACAAGTTGTTTTGTATCTATTCCTAGTTAAATCATGTATGTGCTTGCTCCTATGTATTTTTTCTTTCAAAAAAATATAATGGATGTATTTTGCCTATTGCGTACTTTCTCACATTTTTCCTTTTTTTCCCCCTTCCCTTTGTGTGGCATATATAATGATATGCAGAAAATGTTTATCATTCCAAAATGTGAGCTGCGAGGTTTTAGCAATGATTCATTTGGACAACTCAAGTTGGCTATCTCAGTGTACGAAATTTCTCATCCACAGATTTTGCAACCAAACAGATTTCTGCAGCCTAACATCCATCAGCCTTGCTGAGCTCCCTGTCTTGGTGATATAAGATAATCCTTGCCTGAAAACTGTTCACGAAGTGTCCCTGAGTTAAATTCATGTGGGTTAGGAGTCATAGCATTAGAACAGCTCAAAATAGGTACAGGCATCTTCCTTGTTTTGAAACATTAAGCTAGCAAATGGTATTAGCCCCTTTTCAATTAATTCTCCTTTATTTCAAGATGCATTTCAAGATTTAATTTAATGAGTGATAGGCCAAGGCACATACCTATTTTGAAGTGATGGGAAGGCAGGGCAGTTTTGGGTTCTCACAGCAAAGCCAAGAATCTGCCACATGTGGGTGAGGCCACTCATGATCTCGGGAGCTTCTCTGTTTTCATCTCTTTGTCTGCAAATACTCATGTGGGAGTCATTGAATTAGTCATTATTTTTGATTTGCATTTATTTTTAGTAGAGACTATGTAGACTCTATATGGGATTCAGGGTGGAATGGTGATGGGATTGGTAAGGCGAAGGAGGAAGAGAGTGAATTTGTGCTTGCTCCTAGGGATGCTGTGTCAGTCTCCTAGAGACCTTGCTAATAATTTCCTGACCATACTTGGAGCATAGTAGCATAACACCAATGGTGTTGTTCCAGTCTGGATGCAAGCAGAAAATCTGGGGATACTTAGAAGGGTCAAAGCCCAAATGGAACTCAATTTGGCACGTGTAGTAAAATAAATGCTTTTATAAATACAGGCAGCATTCTTAAATTAAAGACATTTGTATGTCATTCCTGTGAGCTCTTCTTGGATTTGACTTTTATTTCTGCAGGAGAAAATGAGCTCCTTCTAGATTCTCTAAATGTATTTCCAAAAAGCTGCAACAGAATAACTGGAGTTAATTGAGCATAAAATGGCAACTTCAGTTGATTACATGAAAATGAGTTCTAATTTTTTATTTTATTTTATTTTCATAATTTGTTACTGGATTTGAAGATTACTTGGTGGATAACAGAGCAGTTTTACCTCCTGACCACTTGACCAAACTGGTCAGAGTACTTTGGCTTCCCCATAATGTGTACACACATAATGCCAGCTCTACAGTTCATTAGTCAGAGATACAATATTGTAGAGTACCTGGTCTAATAGTGATAGTATTGATATCACTGTGCTGACTGCTATTGCTTCAACAGTCCTACTCAAACTGCTAACTTGCAGACTGAGGTCTTGGTTTCATAACATGAAGATTTTTAGGTCAAGACTGTCATTGCAAGATGTTTGGGGTAACTGCAGTTCATTCTTACAATGTCTGAGCTTTATGAACACCTTGTGGAATTTTTAAGCCAGAAGTATGTATTTGGGTTACCCTTGGCATGGTAAGATGGTGGTGCCTTCTAATGTTTTATCAACCAATATAGTCTACACAATAAATATTCTTGCAGCTTTCTACCTTTTCAAAACTTCCTGGCACCCATCAGTGAGGCTTACCTGAGGAGGCAGTATAAGACCAGGAAGCCTAGCAAACACTGATGGCATATAGCAATGCTAGGTCAGCACTCCTGTTTACATTTGGCCAAATTCATGACTGCCATACATTCCTGAGTTTCTGTATCTTGGCAAAATTTGAATATTTGTCTCATATATTCACAGGTTATCCTAACCATGGCACAAGTAGAGACAACCTCAGAACCTCAGTACACTCTTTGGACTGAACAACAGCACTGTCAAGAAATGCCTTGCAGGCTAATTCTTAGGAGTAATGAGGAAGAAAAGGTCTCCACAATTTTATCCTATTCCTGTGATTATGTCTAATCTTTTACACAACATAAAAACACACTTCTGCTTTTTTTTTTTTATTTCTCAGGTAACATAGCATTTTGTGTGATTGTTATCTTAATCCATAATAAATAAATAAATAAAAAGGTGACATTAAGAATCTAGACTATTTAGGTAGTTTCAAGATATGATAAGGTGCTTGAATTGCTATATTCTAGATTTCAGAACTAGAAGTGAACATGGTAGCTGTGAAATATTTAACAGCAATTTGCAGCAGTTTAAAGTAAAGCCGTTGTGACAAAAATAAAATTTACTGGATCTCAACTATAAAAGTACCTGTATGACCTTCTGTACTTGTCCACTTTTTTTATCAACAAATTGGCAGGCCACCAGGACAGACCACAAGCATACGGGTGGCAGTTTTGGATTCCAGGATGGAAATAGAGTTAGACTTATTTTCCCTAATCAGCACTGAGTGCAAGTTTTTCCTTCAGTTAATCCTCTGGGCCTTCAAAGCAAACTGATTTAAATGAGCCTGAAGGTGTAACACTAACTGCCCTGGTAATGGCACTGGATATGCATTGCTAATTGCTACTGATGGTAATGATAATTACATGTAGCTACTTCTTAGAAGACTGTCCTAACAAAAAACGACTATTATTTCCGTTATCTCACTGATGCAGGCTGGCCCTTTCAATGCATACCAAACATGTCACTTTTCCTTTTTCAAGACAAATGATGGTTTCACTTCACCAACTCTGTAAGTCCAAGCTACCCTTTTACAAAGCACTATGATGCATCACAGCCATGCAAAATTGCAAAATAATTTTTTTCTTTCTGTTTTTAAAACTTCATTACTAGCAGAGATACTCTGAGGAGCTTGGAACAGTTGGAGTGATATTTTTGAAGATGAAGTTAGTTATAGTGCTGCTGTTCATTTCACCTCTCATGAAAGGCCTATCACTTTTTTTCATATAGTAGGGAATTGTAAATTAATTCTTCTCTGTCTCTAAGGGTTTGGAATAGAAACGATGCCTTCACAGTTCAACGAAGTGGAAAGTCTTTCATCATTAGAAAATCAGCCAAGGAATTGGATGGCAAAGACCTCATACATTACAAAACAGTTGTTTGCAATTAAGGCCAGGAGTAAGATGTGCAGGAGTGTGTCATGCTTCTTTTTGTTTATTTAAGCAGCCTGAGGCATAATATTAGGTGATTTGAATTGGCATTGTTTCCTTATCACATGCTATGATTTGCTATGCTTATTTGTACAAGTGTATGTAATGTATCAAAGGATGGCAATCTGCTCAAAGTATAGACATTTTATATTTTGCTTGAATCTTGATCAATAACCAGAACATTTTCACAGAAGCATTCTAAAGCACTGACCTCTGCTGGTGGTGGAAGATTATTTTAAAAATTGCTAGAGGGAATCAGCTAAGCACAAAGCCATCAACAAGATGAAATGTTGCATGCCAGAGTCTTTCTCTGCAATCAGTGGCAAAGTACCAACCTCTGCTGATGTTTCTTTTCTGTCTCACCAGACTTACATTTCAGCGAGAGCTGTGAATCACTGTGTGCTTTGATGTAGTTGATACAGAAGTGAATAGAGACAAAGCTGAAAAGAAAGAAAGCGGACTATAATCTAAAAAGAGTCAGGTATCTTGGTCTACATCATCTCCTCGAGTCACACCACTGCCTGTTGTAATGGGGATCTCAGAACAGCAGGTAACCTTATATACCATATGTTGAGCAAGGTGCAGCAGATGGGTGATGGTGTTCTAGTCTTCTCTGTGCTTTTCTTGCACTTGTCAATTCAAGCCCTAGGAAAAAGGCTGGTATCCAGATTGATAACACATGGATGTTCTCTAAGGGCTTGACTCTTTCATCAGTGCACTATTGCAGAAAAAAGTGTAATTTCTTTCTCTATAAATGTAAATTAAGATAGTGATAGCTGGTAGTTCTGAATGTAGATTTATTTTGTCTATCCTAAGGTTGTCAGAATGTAAATCAGGCTTTAAAGATCAGATTAGCCAGAGCTGATCAGTTGGTAGAAGTGTGCTACGAAATATTGCACACACATCATCTTCACAGAGAAACTTGTAAACAGAAGAAAAATCTACTCATAAATAGAGATTATAGTTAGCGGGGGCACATCTCTTTTTCAGTAACACGCATAAATCTAAGGTAACAAAATCAAGTCCTTATGGCAATCTGAGACTCATTAGCTTTATGTTGCCAAGGTTTTTAAAACATTTTTTCTCCTCTGTGAAGTAAATCTTACATACCAGATTCTAAATGGTGACACTGAAATGGAAGATTAACAGCACTTTAACGTGGTAGCCAGTTAGTTGCTTTGGAGTTGAAAAGTACAGTAAGAAAGGGGAGGGTCAGAGTGGGATTTAGGGAAAGGTTCTTCACCAAAGGATAGTCAGCAAGGAACAAACTTCCTCAGGCAGTAGTCCTTACCTTCTCTAATTAGAGGGCTCCCAATTTTGAGAGCATGGATTCCCAACATGAGTTAGCTCAATAGCAATTCCCCAGCTTGGGTTTGACCAATGGTCAGACTGACCTTGTTATTTTGGGCTTGCACCTTTTCTGTGGTCTGTATGACACTGATGTCCAAAGAACATTAACAGTGAAGGTAGACCTTGGACTACTCTCATGGAATATCTTGCTGTAAACCTTGTCTCTATTGTGTTCTTAGTCATCAGGAAAAAAAGAATGCCACTGTAATACGGCAAATACATTTTCATCTTGCTTTTTCTGCTTTCCTTAAGAAAACACAGCATAATAGGTTAATGTTAAATGAATCACTGATCTCTAAATGTCAGTCCTTCAGCTATCTATATACTGATTTCTGAAAATACAATTTTAAATTTATCTTTCATTTTCTTTTATGCTGCAAATTGTTGTTCTATAGAGTTTAAATAGCAGCTAGGACAATCTGATAAAAATGCGCAGAAATATTAGAAGTTTTAATCCAAACATTTATCAGAGCTATGAAGCCTGCAATTTTACAATACAGAAAATACAAATGGTGCAATGTATTTAGAGAACTTGAATGACATATGTTAGCAGCTGCAAATTCATATAACTGTGCATCACTGCAATCATACATTCAAGCTCTGATCATTCTTCCCAGAGTGAGCACTCGTGATCTGTCTGAATAGAAATGATTCACCCAGGATTTTGGAAGCAAAGCAAAAAGGCTGAAGTGAGTTATTCACAAATTGTTCCTGAAGAAGTAAATAACATAAGGTCAAAACTTTTCAAACCAGTTATGAATACCACAGCAAAATCCCCATTAATCTAGAAATGTGCTTTGGATGGTGTGTTGGATTGGTGTATTAAGAACCAGGTCTCATGTTTTTTTATTGCTAAGTAGTATCAAAAAGACTCAAGGACATTGCACTGAAGTCTCAGTGAAAGTTAATCAGCATCCTACTCTTAAAAGACTTAAAGGCTTAACACATTGCAGTGCCTCTGATCTCTCTTCCTTCCCCTGCTATTCCTGAATATTCCTCAGTGCTTTTTTTTTTTTTTTTTTTTTTTTTTGCATCAGATCTGCCAAAGATGATATCACCTACATTTCTTTGTGTATCTCCAAGATTGCCAATGAGAAGCTAGAGATCAATCCAGCTGACTCTCATGAGTAATCTTTACCTTTTAAACCAGTTGCTGTGATTTTTTTTTCTGGACTATGCAGGGAAATGTTCATTTCAGATGTGTATGTTAAGGTCTGAAATACCTTTGGCCTAACGCATCGCTTTCATTGCAAATATGTCTCAGCCCTTTACTGGAGCTTGTAGACAAGGCTACCTTAAGCTAAGTATCACAAAAACCATCTGGAATCTGACTTTTCAACTGAAGACTGTGGAAATTTTAAAATACGTAAAGTCTTCTCTTTGGGTGCTATTAGGCGAGTTAAATGCCTCAGACTCTATGTATGGACGTGGGCATGATAAATGGCTGTTGTGCAGGAAAACAGTGTGTAGTATTGTAGCTGCTGAGGAAAATTCCACATATGCTTTACCGTGTTGTATTGTCAAGACTCTGAATCAGCATGAAGAAAGGTCATGTTGCTCTCTGTACTAGCACATGTGATTAAAGAAACAGCAAGACAGGTAGCAATCTCTCACTAGAGATTCAAAAATCACTTATTTAGAAAACTGATGCTTCCAAATTGCTAAGCAAGTTAAACAGCCCACAGGGAAAACTTGTTTCTTATTATAATCTGTATTACTAACTACTCTACTGTTGTAGCTCATAATCTTCAGATTTCTGGATACCTTCCATAATTTGCATCCCTATCAATCTTTAGAGGCTGGTTTTCTTTTTCTCTCTCTTTTTTTTCCCTCTTAATTTAAAAAATATTTTATCCTGGTTTATCCTGGGCTCCATCAGAAAAGGGGTGGCCAGCAGAGACAGGGACAAGATTGTCCCTCTCTACTCTGCTCTTTTGAGGCCCCATCTGGAGTAATGTGTCCAGGTCTGCAGCCTCCAATACAAGAAAGTCGGGTAGCTGTTGGAGAGGGGCCAGAGGAGAGCTACAAAGATGATCAGGGGACTGGAGCACCTCCCCTATGAGGACAGGCTGAGGGAGCTGGACTTGTTCAGCCTGGAGAAAAGATGGCTGCGGAGTGACCTCATTGCAGCCTTTCAGTACCAAAGGGAGCCTACAAACAGGAGGGGAATCAACTCTTTGAAAGCATTAAAACACTTTCTGTACTAATTTCTTGTCTCTTACTGAATGAAAGCATGAGCTGAGGTATGTGTTTATGCCAATATTTACAAAGGTGTGGTTGTTTCTGAGCAGATGCATGGGTTGTCAGATAAAAGCAGAGGTATCAAAACAGTTAAACAGTTTTCCCTGACTTCTGGCTTCCTACGATGAAATCTCTGTAGCTCTTCTAATCTACTTTGTCTGTCTGTTGTTTTAGTTTTAATGGCTGCTCTGCTTTTCTGGTATACTTGATTACAGTAATATTTTAGAGTCATTCTTTAGCCTCATGGGTTGCTGAAATGAAATTAATTATTGCAAAGTGCTGTAACAGAACAGCAGTAATATTCTTTGAGCTGTGTATAACACCATATCCCCAGATGGTTGAGTTTTTTAATAAACTCATCTTCACCTCATATATCAGTTATCTCAACTGTTCAGAAACCAAGTTTCCATATGCAACTCTTGCACAAACATGACCATGATTTGTCCAGTCTAAGGAATTGTGTTTACATACATCAAAGAAACGTGAATAACGGTTGTGCATATAGGTAATTTTAATCCATTCCATTTTTAAATACCACAATAAATTTAATTTTCACAATAAATTAAATAGCCATATTCAGTTTACAAAATAGAATTACTTAGTGTGAAACCAGTATTTACAAACATTGTACACTATGTACACGATGTTTGTCTTTGTCAATACTCAATCAGAGAAGAAAAAGTTATTTGACTTTTTTTGACACATGATTGACATGCTACAAGTGACACCATGGTCCATACAATAAAACAATAGTGCAAACTCACCACAGGAACCCCGAACCAATGTTGTTTAATTAAATATTAATTTCAAATAATAAGAAAATAGTACTATCCACTCTCATTGTAAAAATTCAGTATGGTATTTAAAGTGTCAGTATTCCTTCAGCAATACACATACCAAATACAGCCTGAATATTATGCTTTCTTACAGCTTCACAGACTTTTGACATGAATTTGTATGACATAAACTAGCATTCTGCTTAGATCAATAAGTATGTCACATAAACACTTCAAGCAAGAGGAACACTGACTCTTTTAATGGTGTCTGACTTTATTTCCCTAAGTACCACTTTGTCCTTTATTAGTATATCTCAAAAGATGCAACTATGCTGATGGTAAATTAATGTTACTATTCCATAGAAAAAATTGATCCCACTGTATATTTGGTCACACACTGCATAAGTACACGTATGCATGAAAAATGTTACTTTGATACTATGTCTGTGAAAAGTGCATATTTTAGCAGAGACATTACTGCATGTCTCAGATGCATCTGAAAATGTTGTATGAAGTTTAGGTCAGGGCCAGTTAAATGTCCTCCCAGTGATCTGGTAAAATTTTTGATTAAAAGGATGAAAGAACTTGCGCAATTTGGTAATGACAGAGGCGTCCACCTCTGGATGAATGCGTCCCTTGCTACCTGCCAGGCACTTATTAAAGACAATGTTAAATCGCAAGCAATAAAACCCTCTGGTGGCATTGAAGTATAAATTGTACTGACTTATCCTTGGAGGAAGATTTAAGAACTTCTCGACCAGCTGGAGTTCCGGCAGTGGTTCTGTGATGAGCCGGTCTCCATCTACGATATGAAACTGCTCAATTGGGAAATATTTTAACCATCTCTCCAGGTGTTTTGTGTAGATGCTGGTTCTTACTGCCTTATACTTAGTGTTCACTTCACAGGTATTAGGATCAATAGCCAGCTTTTCAAATTTGTAGTAAGTTTTGTTCTTTCTTTCCTTGCCTTCCAGCACCTGAGTGTAATCAGAAATAGCTCTTGTGGTGGGTTCCCTGACAATGATCAATAATTTGATAGACGAGTTCATTTTGTAAATCCTTTCAGGTACTTCCTCAGTGATAAAATAAGCAGGGCTTTTCTCAATTGTTATTTGATGAGGGTAAGAAAAAGGCATTTTTTTCCGGTACCACTCAATCCCCTTGGCATAGTTCTCATCGTTGTCAAAGAAATGAATCTCTTGAGAAGCTTTGACCACTGCAGGGTGAAGATTCAACATCTCTAACAGTGCACGTGTGCCTCCTTTCCGCACCCCAATGATGATGGCCTTGGGAAGCTGCTGAACCAGATTGTGCAGTCGTATTTGCTCCTTTGTAGCATTGCCCTTACGGAACTCGTGGAGTAGCCCTCGCTTGAACTGCAGAGCTCGCAGCGGGATTTCATCCTGGCTGCGGGGTCCGAATCGACCGTCGATGGGGCAGAGGGGCTGCAGTCTGCAATCAGTGGAAAAGATATTTGTAAACAGAGGGCAGCTCTTAAGGTAAGCTCACAATGCTCACAGAAAACTTTCGCAACATGGTGTCTTTCAACTTGTATTTTATTCTGTCAGATATTAGTAATTAGTGTAAACTGTTTATTTATTCTGTTATTTCACTATGTTCTGGCTGAGTACCCCCTTCCTCTACTGCTCTACTCAAAGGAACGCTTATTACTGTTCTTTGAACTTCTTGAACCTTATCTCACCTTTCACATTACTGATTGCTTTGAGATTACTTCAGAAGCTTTTAAAGCATTCTAAGATGAGTTTTATTTGGCCATTATGATCTGAAAATCTAGTTCATCTAACTCCTATCTTTCCAACACTAGCTCTATTCTAGCTTGAGTTATTTCCTGTTACTACCCATTGTGTTGACTTTAGTAACTGCTGATCCAGGCTTAGCTCTTTTAGTGAAGAGGAGCAAAAGGGATTAAAAATAGTTTCCAAGGCATCGCCCCTCAATATTTTCCATCCTATTTAGCGTATACCCAGTATAATTCCTGGGCAGAATCAGAAAGACCAGGGTTCTGAAACAGACATGATCGGCAGAGGCACAGGAAGGGCAGTAAGACAAATGTTCGAAAATACATTTATTACATCATTACAGCTATAGTTTTCTTATCATTACTTGTGTTTGTGTTTCTTCTCACCGAACAACCGTTTGTACTTTAATTTTTTACATTGCTCCTGCATGATGTTTGCATAATTCTTTTGTATTTACCCTTCAATTATTTCATACATTTTCTACTATTCCAATTCTTCCTTCTCATATTTCATGTCAATGAATGGAAGAAGTGATTCAGATAGAGAAGCGTTTAAATTTTGCTACAAAAGAGCCCTTAATAAGCCCTCACTTTCACTCCCAAACAGTGCTTTGGTCATTAAACAAGCCAGTGTTACACTGAAGATGAAACAGGTATGTAGAGAGAGTTTCCAAAGCCCAACAGAAAAAAATATCAATAAATTTGCAGAGCCATGATCTCCAAAATTAAAAATATGTAAGAACAAAGGTTGCCTAGGCAATTTTAATATGAGCTTGCTGTGCATGTATATTATGATACTGTTTTTAAATTACATGACCACATGCTATTATTTTTCACAGGACCCCTGCCTCAGCCGGCATACCAGATGGGCAATGCTCATTAATAGCTGTTTAGGTATTCAGTATTTATTCTGTTTGCTCAGTATGTGGCCCCTCATTCATTTACTGTATATTATTCAAACCTGCTTTCAGGACAGAATCATTTATTTCTTTTTGGCTCTTCCATCCATCACTGCCTGTTGGAGTCTCTAATTTGACACTGATGCTATGACAATGGATGGCTGGGACCAAGTAAAAAGGTTAGCCCCCCTGGCTGACCCAATAACTGTTTCCTTCACTATCTAAATGCTGTGATATACTATGTCCAGACAGATCTGAAGAAACATCCAAGATGAGTTTGCTGGGTTTAAATGAGCTTTATTTAAGTTCTACACACCAATGACAAAGTGTTTGGAGAAGTGAGTCCCTGTTGTCATTTCTTTTCTCAAGTTTCCACTCTTTTCTCTTTGCTTTTTGCTGCCTACCAAATAAGAGCCTGATTTGGTCACAAAAATTGTATTATTGCAACTTTTACTCCAACTTGGCAATAAAAAGGGAACCAAATAAACCAACCAAAGCAACAAACAAAAGATCTGAAAACAGTATCTTAACTTGACAGTGGTATAACTTAGTCAGGCTATGGTGGGACTGTTAAGAGTCATTCTGCAGTAAGGAGGTGACAGTTGCAAGCATAAAAAACAGAAGTTGCAAGCGTAAAAAACAGAAACTACAATCCATCTCTCTGTTCTTCTCTTCCCTCTCCTTCTGTGTATTTGCTATTTGTTTTCAAGCAAAAATGTTCCACAACAGCAGTTCCAGACGTATCTCAACTAATTTTATCTCTTTTCCTCAAAAAGATAGCACTGCCTTCAGTATAACACAACAGCTTGTCAAACAGGGTTGTTTCCTTTAAAAGTAAACAAATACTCAAGATATCCTCTAGCCTAAGAGAAGGATTGGATGTTCTTAAAAGTCCTTCCTCAACACTTTGCATTCCTTTACCCTTTCCCCTTTCTTCTCCTCTCCTCTCCAAACAATAAAAAGTCCTATAAAAGATCTTGGCTATCTTAAGATTAAACAGGCTGTCACATCTTGGTAGCTGAATCCTGAGATGCAGCTATTTACTATGTTAATATTTTTGCTTTTCTGAGTCTTCTTCTTGAAAAAAATCCAGTGTAGAGCAGTTCATCTCAGAAAAATGTTTCTGCCAAGTAGTTAAACAGCTAAAAGACGCCTGGGTAATCTTAACAACAAGTAGTGATGCTGCAAGCAATTTCTCTTCTGATCCAGAATAGCTGCTAATTTGTTTCCAAAGCAGATCTCACAGTGATAAAATGTTACAAGCCTGGTTCCAGGAGTTCAAAACATTAAAATTGGGTATGGAGGCTCCCCATAATTCCAATGAGAATGTTAAACATCTTGAAGACTCACACAAATTTTCTCAGAATTTTCATGGACGAACTTTGGTTGAGCTTCTACACATGAAATAGCTCTGCTCATTTGTGCTCTGAAGGACAGGGGCCTCCTCTGGAGGGAGGTACTCAGCTTATCAGACTTTGTGACTCAGTGAATCAGATAAGCTATTGCTAATTTCCTAAGGGAACTCAGTTCCTGAGACATCTGCAATGAGAAACTCCCAGCTCTCTCTCAAGTGTAGCTTGGGTCATACTGTGGCAGAATATTTCCAGTCTGCTCATCTGTCTCAAGATTTCTATGCATTCTTTCCCTCTTTTTCTCCTGAGTCCAAATAAAGGGCTTCTTTTTGGCAGTGTGGTATTTTACACATTGGATAATGGAAAAAAATGAAACAGGATTTTACTTCCAGTGGCAACATTATATATGAAAACAGTGGAATTCAGTGCCTCAGGAGGTCAATGAGTCAAATATTGTGGCAAGATAATTTTATGGCCAACAGTAAATTCTGAAGATGTGCAAGCATAGATAATAGCATAAGGTTAATTAGATTTTATGCCTCCCTTCATAAACATGCTGTTTCAGGGACTAATAAGGAATTTTGTGTCCATTTCCAGAATCTAGTCACAGTGAAGTTTTCACCTCTAAAGTATCAGAGATGCTTTGACCACTGGGGGAAGAAAGTTATAAATCTTGGGGCCTAATTTGCAATCCATTTAGTCCCAGTTGACAACATGATCTCCCTCTTCTTCTGAAACTGGGTTATACAGTTGAAGAAGGCAGCCATTGACCTGAGATGCAGTACAGTGGATATTGTATATTGTAGTGTCAGAGCTTTGAACTCAACTAATATTTTCCACCATTTAAAAGAAGTCCATTAAAGCAACGTTAGCACTCAAAAGCTATTTACCAGCTTCTGGAAATCCCGAGGTCTTCATTCATTCTTTCAAAACAATCTTTTCTACTCTGTCTTTCTATAATGCCTATCAGAGCAGTCCTAGACCACTGTGAAGGTGGCAGAAAAAGCATGGTCATTGTGAGTAGCACCACTGTCACACTGTCAATAACCAATCAAAAATCAGTCTGGCCAAAAGTGTCAAATACTTTTTGATTTCCTCTCCTGTATTTTCTATTGCTCCCCAGGAAATCACTTGCAGAGACAACCTTTTTATTTGGCACTTTCAACTCCAGAAAATACTGGCTAATTAATGCAGTTAAAAAATTCTCAAGCCCTGCAGCAATCTTTCAAATGAAATAGTATTTAAAACTTGACGAGCTACTCTGCAGACTCATACTTAATTTTAACTGCCACTGTAGCACATTAATTGCTTGCTCATAAATTTAGGAAGATGATGTATAAATATATCAAAACTGTTCTGCTGAAAGTAGAGGTCAACACACAGATGCGCAGAGACAAAAAAATGAGCTATTCTAATGATATTTTTACTGGACGTTTTTTTACCTCTTCTCTGAAAATAAGTGTCAGTCTGCTTAGAATACAAATGGGCAGACTGAAGTACTTTGACAGGGATGACCTGCAACTTTGTTTTCCTATTCTGCAGAGGGAAGGAAACAATTATGAAAATCAGTAGTAGAGTGGTTGGTCTTTCATGAATACATGAATAGAAGCTAAAAAATCAGAAAAGAAATAGATCCTCTAAAGAAAAGCTCATGCAATCTGCGTTCATTTGCAATTAAGAGAGTGGCTAGTGAACAACTTACCTATCCAAGCTCCCAACTCTGGCAACTAGATATAGGAGACTTCCTATAGCAAGGCTGCCTAGCACAAAGAGCTTCTGTCTCAGCAACACCTGCTGTTTGAATAGCATGGCCCTCCATCAATCTTCAGGACTTCTTCAGTCTGCAGAGAGAAGAACATATAAAGCTCTCATCAGTAAGCAATATGCAGTGTAATGTTTAGTAACAGGCCTTCCATTAGTTGCAGGTCTTGTGACCACGGTGTGTAGGACCTGCTCACCGTGTTTCTATTATATCGTTAGTGAATGAGCTGGACAGAAATCAGTTTATTTCCCGGTCTGTGCCAGCAAGCTTCTGGTGGCAGATCTGTGAAGTGTGCAGCTGGGATGGACACAAGGACATTTTTTTAACAGTAGTACAAAGTTAAATGTGTGATGCGTCTTATCAGGTCTCTTTGTGTGTCAATTTAGGCTGTTCTGCGGAAAATTCCTTAAACACCACATCTGACTGATGCCAGCACTGGCTTTTATTTCAAGGCCTGATGCAAACTTGAGCTGAGCATACCCATACTCATCTTCAAATTGCAGCAGCAAGCATGGACTTACATTTCCTTTTATGATATGTGCCAGAGACCACTAAATTGATATGGTTTTCTTGAGAGAGTAAATTTTCTTCATAATATCTCATAGAGTGATATGCTTTGAATTTTTGATAAAAACAATCCTGTTAACACACTGATGTTTTGACTGTTGCAGAGCAGTGCTTACACTAAGGACTATCCAGCTTCTTGATACAGCAGAAAAACACCTCAGAAAAACAGTATGAAGCTGCAGTCAGTTTCCTTCCTGAGAAAAGAAGAGTATACCTTTTATAAACAAAAGACATGAATTTTTGAGTTGTGAGGAAGAGTTCAGATGGTGGGCCAGGGTAGATCTGCAGCTCACCAGTCTTTCCTTCCCAGCAACGATCTTTCCACATTAGAGTAGCTGTCATTATTCCCCACTGAATTTCTATTTTCTCTTTTATCCCTAAGCCTGCTATTGCCTTTGTAAGTCCAGCTCATCACCTCTACCTTGCAGCACTGAAGACTTGAGTCTGGCTGAGTCTGTGACACTTCTGGTGTGCTAGTAGCTAAAGTAACTCTTTATACAGCCAGGTCATGGCTGTATACGTACAGAACAATATGCTTCTCACTAGATACATGAAGCTCCATAATAAGAATTTTTAGGTAAGATCCTTATTACAACAAGAATTGTATAAAACAGTAAAAGGAATTTGCAGTGTAAATATTAAGAAAGAATATGTATCATACTTTAAAAATAAATGAAGAACAAAGGTAGAGAGAGATTAAGTGATTTGTTTAAGGTCACAGAGAAAATCTATGGGACTAGTGGGATTCAATTTGATACATCTATGTTCCTGTCTAGTGCCGTAATTATGTGATAAACTTTTATCTTTTTTTTTTTTAGTATATTTTTAACTGAATCTTATTGTTTAAGAAAAATGCTGATACACAGCTGCTGTTTATTCTCTTAATTAATTAATTAAAAAAGAAGGTGGGAAAGAAATCATAATGACAGTTCATAGTTTTTCAGGTTAAAATCCTTCAGTGCTTCTCTTTCTAAATAATAGTATCATGTCAGTGTTACAACTACTGGTTCTGAACTTCCTTTCTCACAAAACATATATGGACCTCTCTACATGAAACTAAAGTGTTGGGAGCATGTCCTCCCTCATGCATACTCAGACTCCTGTTAATTCCTGCCTGCAGGTCTCCTTGAAGCTGTAAAGGTCATCAGGTCACAATGAAATCAAATTAAAGACAAAATCAAAGACAAACTATTTCAGAAAGTGAACTCCATGAAGTCTTAGTCCATCCATATTCAGGTGTGCAGTAAAATTCAGTGCAAGAAGAGAAAAAAATAGACAATTATGTTTGCACTGTGTATGTACTTGAGTGTATTTCCACATACTGAAAATTTTTGACAGAATAATGGGTATCGAACACTCACTGAAATGCATGTGCAACATTATTTGTTTGCTTATGTAATTTTTGTTATCACTTCCAGCATCTAATTTAAAGTCCAAGGAGGAAGTATTATTCTTCTGAGGTTCTAGCTAATATAACACCTTCCTCAGATTTTAGTTGTTTTCATAAAACTAAATTTAGAAAAAAATGTATTTCATCTTCAGAAATGTCTACATCTTGCCACAGATGTACAGAGACAGAGGAGAAGACAGAACTGTTTAGGCCATGGGGTTGATGCAACCAGAATGTGATTAAGGTGAAGGCTCCAAAGGCAAAAAATTTTGCTGAAGACTAACACATCAACACTTCAGGATGGAAGAAATGAAAATTCTGGGACACATTATAGGCTGCACAAAGTTTACCATAGGGAATATGCACTTTTAAACTTAATAAGAAGCTGGAAGGCAAGATAAAATGTAATCCAAAGTGACATGATTTTAGCAGCTATTTGAGGCAAATAAGGATTTTCGTTTTGGAATTTTACTCTCTGTTATGGACCATGACTGAACTGACACACCAGGTTCTGATCAGCAGGACAAGGCTTGGGGAAGCACCAGGCAGAACTGATGCTGAATGTGGAACCTTTTACCAAAAGAGACAACAGCATACTGCTGCACAGTCCAGTGGACTTACATTACAAATACCCGTTTTGAGCAATCTAATTAAATATACAAATACAGAAGGAAAGCCACTTCCTGGATATCCAAAAGATAATCTACAATGCATAAGAACAACATAATTCACAATGTAGAACTTGTAATTTCTAGAAGTGCAACTGTATGCAATGTAATGTACAGAAAAAAAAGGTAAGCTACTTAGTGAATTGCAGATGAACAGCTGATCTAACTTGTTAGATTGATATAGTTATCTTAAATAAATAAGCTTCATTTAGTGTATTGATATGATTTCATCATCCGACCCCATTTGCCATGGAGGCATGCAGGTGAGAAGAAGGTATTAGTTGAGAGCAAAATGAGTCTCATCACAGCAGATGCCAATTAGATTGGAGAAGTCTAATGGCCTAAGTGCGATTTTAAGAAGCAGAGATCCCATGTTATTTCAAAAAAATGAAATTCAGTACTTTCAGAATTTTTTTAAGTACCAAGACAGAAAGTCAGTGGCAGTGAAATACACAGATGGACATCTGTGAGAAGGAAGCAATTATTCCCCTGTATGCTACTACACCACATCATTGAGTAAATGAACTAAAATTTCAGCAACTAAATAAAAATCTTATTTCACTGGCTAAATTAAATGGGAGAAAATGGAAAAACAAACAAACAAACAAAATAATGTAATTGATAATGATACCACCACTGGTAGAAATTTGAATTTGATAACGTAACAAATTTTCCATAAGAACTGAACCCAGAAGCTGTTGCTATACTTACCTATCCCAAATAAACTGACAGGGAGACAGAAGAACTACTAGAATGTTGTCTGAAAATGATCAGAAGGAAATTTTTGGACACAGATAGCAAAGAAGAGAAGGTTTTATTGATAAATGAATGAAGTATGGTTGATTATGGGGAGAAGTATAAGAAAGCAATATTTAAACCTTTGATAAGCAGATTGCTGAGAGACAGTGTTGATGGAGTAATGTGGCAATCAAAGTGAAGTACGAATTATAGGAAACTATGAACAAAGAAGACTGAAGTAATAATAAATGGGACTTTTTTTTTTAATTGAATTAGCTTAGATTATGAGTTGGCTTAGATTATTTTTGTTTTACACACCAGCAGGGGTCATCTGCTGACCAACAAATATTTGTTTTCATGCACTGTATAAATATTTTTGAATTTATGTGAGATTCAAATATAGTGATTGAGAAAACAAGTCAACGCTTGGCACTTTTCTATTTCTCTTGCTTTTGCGTTATCTCTCTTAAATGTTAACTACAGTTTCTTGCATTTGTCACAGTGAGTAAAACTCACATAAATCAAGCATGTAGACTTCATCTGGGAAAGGAAAAAAAGGTGCTTGGGAAAGGAGGGAATTTATCCCTCAAAATTTGTGCATTAGCTCATCAGCTCAAGATTTTCATACTATGGCAAGAAAAGCATCATACTCCTGATCTTCCTTTAGCCAGCTCTTCCTTCCTCTTCTGCTAGCTTGCCATTAAAAAGTGTCAAGTGGTAAGGGTAAGATACACATCCTCTGCATTTTTTTCCTGGTACCTTCCCATACAGTTTAATTGGTAGATAACTACTGTACTATGTGGAGAGTATTAAAAAGTTGCAATAATCGTGAGAAAGCAGAACATGAATTTTTATTAGAGAGAGTATTTTTCATTCCTACAATCATTGAATAGCCTAAGTTCTGGTAGAATTTATCCTCCTTTTTTTTTGACCAAGTAATGTGAAATGGAGAATGGAAATGGAAATCTTTGAATATACCAGTTTTCACTAGGAAGGACAAATGCTGAACCTGTAGAAAGGAAATTTCAATTTTAGTTTTTCAGAAATCTTCTTTATTGATTCATACTTTCAATAGCAAAAACAAATTTAATTCAGATGAGTAATCATCACAGTGTTTCATTTTTTTTTTTCTCTCTAGCATAAGTACTACTGAGTGAGATGGGATGAAATAACATCAGAACACATTTCAAGGCCTGAAGGAAGAGAAGATGGAAACCCTTTCACTACAGGGAACAAGTTCACAGATTCACATAAATGTCTCTGCCTTCTAAGCATGTCCTTTTCTCCTCATAACTCATATTGACTTAAATAGTAGAGCAGAAAATGTTAGCAAAGATGACAGAAAACAGTAGTGGTTGCAGATAAATTCTAACATGAAGATTTCCTATAATCTTATGCCACTGCTGTGACAATAATTTAAAAATACCTTTTCCTATCTGCTATTGAAGAGTTTTGACATTTACAACTGCCTTTAAGCTGCCCTCAAAGCCAGTTCTCTGTATAATGAAGTGGTAATGTATGCTTTCTCTAGAAAGTCTGCTTTACTCTGAGAGACCATCCACAGAATCAACACTTACATGCATAAATTAGGTAAGAAAACACACACTCCTTTGGCAAAAGTTAGCACACTATCAGTGCTGAAGGAAAGCATTAGTAATTTGTATCCCAAGCCCTTATGGTTGACTTGGGTGTTACACCTGGATATCTGATCCCTATAGAGAATGGTAACAGCTGTTTGTTCAGTACACTATCGTATAACTCTAGGCATCTCAATATTCATCTACATGTAGTTTTACTATACCTAGATAAACAGTGTGCCAGATGACAACAGTACAGAAGCCTGTAAAGAGCTCTTAATCTCCCTTATTTCTCAGTCTGACCTTTTTTCTTTATTATTTTCATTTTTTAGTCTTAATGAAGGATATCAAGCTAAGTGGTGATAGGAGGAAAGAAACAAATCCAAAGCTGGCTATTGCCTTTGTGCAGCCCTTTGCCAAACAGATTTGCTGCCAGATTGTCTGGGTAGTTAGGAATCTCAGACGCTCTGATGCCCTTGAGGTCTCAGACACAGCTGCTTAGGAAAACTGCTTTATTGCATCTGAACTGGTGAGGCAGGCGGTTGCATTCTGCTGAATGATGACTAGGCTACCATGTTCCATGCTTAGCTACATTGCTCCAGGAATGCTTCCAAGAGCATAGATCTTAATAGGATTTCATTAGTTCAAAATACATGTGCCTGTCTTCTTGCCAGCTTCCTGACTATATTATCCTGCACTGCTCTTCGTGGAGTACAAAATTAACCTGAAAGGGTTAGCCCTTTTCTTCATATTAATGGTGTTTCCCCAGCAACTCTCCTCTATTTCTTCTGAAATGATAACCTTTCTTGTCTGCTTCATTTCTCAGGAATGTTGGAGCTGATGACAATGAGTTAGGAAACCTGTGGAATTGGATTGCTGACTGTGGAAATTTTATAATAGATACTAATTTTACACTCCTCAAAAGAGAATACCAGTCTCATCTCTCCCAGCTGGCATTATGGCAGCTGAAACAAAAAATAGCTCCTCAAAATTAGGTTTGAGGAGCAAAAGACAGTGAAATGGAAGACAAAGGAGTAATGACTGCAAAAGTTGAGAAAGAAATCACAAAAGGAAGCCAATAGCACTGTCAAAAAAAAACAGTGAACAGTTTTTTGTTGCTGCCACTGCTTTTTTTGTTTGCTTGTTTGTTTTTTAATTCTGTCTGGGAAAGAGTAAAGCAAGATTACGAGTCCTCAGTTAGAAAGTTAAGAAGGAAGATATCCAGAGCTATCTTCTGACTTTCCTTTAGAGTACTACATTTGTCATGAACAGTTTTGGTGCATTGAACAGGATGTAAAAAGGCAGAGTGGAATTGCTTAGTATGACTCAGGGTGGAATAAAATTACAACTTTTCATACACTTGTAATCTTGAAAAGTTCTTTTCCACTACTTTGAGTCACTCTTGTGGTCTATTACACTTTTTTCCCCAATACTGGAAAAATTGCCTTTTCCCAAATAATTTTGAAATTAAACACGTGAAAGACTCTTTGAAGATTCTCTCATTAACTGCAACCTGGTAGTAAATTTTAGTTAACTCTCCTCTTAGCTATTACAGTAGCAAAATCCAGATGGTCTCCTGCAGATCCCCACAGCAACATTTTCTGTGATTTTCCTTTAAAAAAGCAAAACTGAATTTCATGTAAAACATTACTAGGATGAAAAGCATCGATGGGGAAACTAACAGCAAAAACTTATCCAAGCTGCAAATATATTTTGCTGGTACACTGCATTTTTAGTAAAAACAACAACAACAACAACAAAAAAACACAAAAAAACAACACCTAAGTAGGTTTTCCCCATGGCTTTTACTCACCAGTGAAAAAAACAATTCCAATGTATGACGTAATACACACAGACACACATACATTTCTATAGGAACACGTTTTAAAGATGATTTATGCATTTCTTTGCAGCCAAATTTTTGTCCTTGCATTCCATGGATAGATGCACTGGCCTAGCTACAGCACTGCCAATCCCCATGCTATGTGCAGTGGGCAATAACTATTGCCCTGCACATCAGTGTCTTGCTCTGGCTGCTAAATTGAAGAAATCAGCAGTGAGGAAAGTCCTTTTTTTTTCTACAAGTGATGCAAATATCCAGGTGCAGTGAGATGTTACTGCAAAATACCACAGGACAACTGAACTCAATTTTCTTTCCTTGTGGGCCTGTTCTTTCACTTCTGAACAGTGCTGCTGATAGCATTCCTACAGCCTTGTGTCTCTGGCTACACCTCTATGATCATACTTTTACTGCCTTTCCTTTTCCTCTCCATACATTTCTGTATATGTCTATGTCTTGGCATTCCATGGAATTTCTGTTAGGGAAACAGAGTTTTGAATAATTGAACTCAAAGGCCACTAGGTTAATTTTCAAAATGTAAAATCAAAGTGCTTCTTCCCCTCTAAGTCTTGAGTATAACACTTTTCTAAGAAGTGCCACTTATTTTAATGAGGAAATCCAAGTGAAAATATCAATGCCAGTTTAACCATGGACTTGTTATAACACCTCTGTGAGAAAGGGAGACCTATTAACAGTTTTCTCAGAAAATGAAAGAGCTGTGATTTTCTACTGTGCATGTGTTTTAAAGGCCAATAATACACTGCTACACTGCCCGAATGACAGCTTACAGCCTCCATCTGGGAGGAGAAGGAAGGGGAAAAGGAGAGACAGCTCATATCTGTGCAACCAGGTGTAACAGAGCTGCTTGGTGTTAGAGAGCTCCTTATAAACAAGCTCTCTGCTCACTGAGCAGTCCTGCTTCCCACACACAGATCATTCATCTTCCTCCTGTTGGGCAGTGTGAGCTGCAGAAGTAACTGCTGTCTTGGGCTGGTATACATGTATCCAGCTTGGCAAATATGCCAGCTCCATGGATTTAAATATGTTCATATATATGTATCTAGAAAGTCAACCAAAACCTCTTTGTGCATCCTTTATTGGTGGTTCTCTGAGGCAAGAAAGATTTTGGCAGAAAGAGGTATATGTTTCTGATCTTCATCAACAGTCACTTAAAAAGTTATAGACAGGCTGCTCCTTTGCTTGCATGAAACACCTTCTCTGTCCATTTCTTACAGAGTAACTTGAACACTTTATAGTATTTTCATGGTCCTTCTCTTATCCTGATTTCACATTAAAGCAGCTGAATTGGCCTGTTAGACTTTATCTAACTATCCACTCCATGGAACAAAGAGAATCTAATCCTTTCTCCATGAGTGCTTTTGACTTAGCATCACTTTCTTAGAGAGGTATTTACTTATTTATTTTAATTTCATTTTTTTTTTATCCCAGCCAGCATAGTGTTAGACATCATATGGACTATCTGCATGTTTAGATGCTGACAAATTTTAGTTGCATGGTAAGATATACTAGAGAGGATACTACAACGAAGGGCCATAATTTGCATGCCACATAAGTTAGCTGTGAATCAGTGAAAGAAAAGAGAGAAGCAATGGATTTAGCAAGATTTAAAGCTGTAATGATTTATCCAGGAACTTGAAATGAACATTGGCCTGATCCACATCTTGCCTATACTACATCTCTAGTGGCCATTGTTCAAGATATCTGTCTGGTTTAGCTCTATTTGACCTTGACACTTATTTGCAGAACCTATATTATTTTGAGATCATGGGCTGGTTGCAGATTCTGCACTGACTATTTCATACAGATGTAGAAAGTTGTTAAAATAGTCTGTACAACTAAAAAAATATTGGTTGGCTGAGAATTAACTGTAAAATATCTCAATATTTTGTTTAATTGGCTTTGAGGTGTAAAAAAACACATCCACATGTAAACTTGTATTCAAAAGCAACAAGTATATGAGAAAGACAAACTAATTCTGTTTCCCTGCGAAAATATGGGTTCTACTTACAATTTGTGTAGACATTTTAAATGCCTCAAGAGACAGAAGAGTTGGTCTAACGATGAAAAAAGTATATTCAAAAATAATTTGTCTAATGGTGGGGAAAAAGAAGAGTTAATAACTTATTTGGCCAATATTATTCAATCATCAGTAGAGCAGATAGAATAATTTATAAATTTACTGATGAATAATTTATTCATCAGTTGATGGTAGGAGGAAATTAATGATGTAAACAGTATTCAAAGAACACTTGATAGGCTCTCAGGCAGACATGGAAGGTGGGAAGGATTTAATTCTTCACCCTATGACAAGCTCTACATCAGGGCAGTGCATCACTGAAGTGCTATTGTCCTGGAGCTGTTTCTGTAGCCTGTTGATAGCAACCATTCTCGTGCTCTTCCACCTACCAAGGCCAACAAATCTGCAAATGTGTCCTCCCAGCACTAAGCGGTTTCTCTGTGTGCCTTTGGTGATTGTGGGTAGCTGTTTGGAAATTCCTCATGACTTTAATTATTGCTGCAGTCAGACTGTTTGCTTGCAATGCAAGGCAGCAAGTGCTGCAGGTGCCATTGCAGACATTCATCAGGTTGAAACCTGTTACATAGCTGAGAAGTGTTCTGTGCTTGTGTACACCAAGTAGGAAGCAGAGGGCTTCTCGCAGAAAACCACAGGACACTGCCCTCTTGTTTCCAGGCAGACTGAAAAAAAAAAAAAATTGAATCTCCAAGACAATCTTGGAAAAAAACCAACTATTTCATTGAAAGGGAAATCACCAAACCCATGAGATCCACAGCAGACTCTAAAAATTCTGTATGTGTAACTGAGTCAGGCTGTGCATGAACTCAAACAACGAAGTGCTAATGTGCAAATAGTTAAAAACAACTCCCTTGACACCTCATCTTTTCAAAATGTGTTTTCACAGGCCTGGTAATGTGATTGTTAAAATAATTTCAAAGCAAATCTTATTTGAAGGTAATTTTTAGATTTTCATGATTTATATCTTTCCAGTATGGCTGAGGAGGAAGCACTGAGGTATAGCATTTAGAAACATCCTATTGCCTTCAGACAGAATCCTCTGATTTGCTCTTAGTCTGCCTTGTTGCCACTGAATAGATGCATAAAAAATCCAGTTTGAACATTAAATGAGAGTTGCAGCAGAATACCATTAATAAAAATATTTTCAAAATGGCTTCTGTAGTGTTATAAACTCACATTGTAACAGCTATCATAAAAACACAAATATAAACATGATAATGTGAGCAGATTTATTATTTTTTTTCTGTTTTCAATGTGCTGTATTTAATAGCAGATATATGTGCAGTTTGGGATGAAAACAGATGCCCTTTATGAACAGGCTACATGGAGGAATCAGCTGGATTATATCCTCCTCTCAATTGCTAACAGGGTTTTTCCACTCTTTGTTCCTTTGTTAACTATAATCTGCAAGCCTGAAAAAAAAAAAAGAGTGGAAGTTTATGAATTATACACGGTCACAGAGTTTATTAGTGCTCCATGCTCAGACTCTTGGGAGTCACTGGAGGAAGAGCTTTGAGCCATATCCAAATTTTCAAATGGGTTCTCCATTTCTTTATCTCATTCAGCTTTTGATATCATGCATAAATTATTTAGCAGGCCTACCATTATTTCGTTAGCTTGCATTGTCCTCTGGCACCATGTCTACAGAATTACATTCATTTTGCATTTGCAATTGCTAGACTTAAAAGAAATCAGTCAATTCTTACTTTCTTCAGCCCTCTCATTTAGTATAATGATATGTGATAAACTGGAATGAAAAAAAGAATTCCACTTTGGCCTTGAACTCTGAATATTCTTCTTGCTGCCATTTCACCATATGTAACTGAAATTTATATGGGAAATTTTTCTATTATTTTTATTTTAATTGCCCAGAAGATCTTCTCCAAAAATAATGCTTTCTGTTTTACTAAGTTGGCCCACAGTCTCAAAGGTGTTAGAGGTTGAATTTGAGCCTTCCCACCAGTATTCCATTATGTTTTGCTGCCCTGTGACAGATGGCAGTAGAGAGGCAGACTGACAAAATGGCATAGAATCTTAGAATCATAGAACCGTAGAATCCTAAGAGTTGGAAGAGACATCTGAAGACCATCCAGTCCAGCTGCCCTGCAATGAACAGGGACACCACAGCTAGATCAGGTTGTTCAGGGCCTTATCCAGCCTCATCTTGAAAGTCTCCAGGGACAAGGCATCAACCACATCAGTAGGCAATCTTTCCAGTTCTTCACCATCCTCACTGTAAAAAATTTGTTCCTTATATCTAACTTAAATCTATCCTCCCCGAGCTTGAAGCCATTTCCCCTTCTTCTATTGCCACAGATTCTGCTAAAGAGTCTGTCCCCTTTTCTGTAGCTCCCCTTTAGATACTGAAAGGCCACTGTCAGATCATCTTGGAGCCTTCTCTTCTCCAGGCTGAACAGCCCCAGATCTCTCTGAGAGATCTGAGAGTCTGTCCTCATAGGTAAGGTGTTCCATTCCATGGATCATTTCTGTATCCCTTCTCTGGATGCACTCCAACAGGTTTATACCTCTCAAACAGACATCTGACATGGAAGTACAGATGAAGCAAAGGTGGGGAATTGAATTCCTCCATGTCGAAAAAATGGCATGCAAAGACAATCACTGGCATTTGCTGGATGTTTATGGACACGAAACAGTGGATGTGAAGTGGTGAAGTGGTAGGTAGTGTTTTTCAGCGGTAACAACAGCAGTATGTCATCTTCCATCGACACAGACCATTTTTATGGGCAGCTCATGTGGGCAGTTCATCACTGTCAAAAATGCATAGATAATGGTGGTAAAACGCTGAAAAACAGCGTTTTGTAGCTGAAAATTTACTCTATCAAATGGTGTTCTTTGCATCTGCAGTAGTTTCCATGGAAATAAATAGGAGGCATTACTTTTGGAGTGACCGATATACATTTCTCCATATCATAAGTTTACCATGAAAGCCTTTGTGAATTATGTGCTATGCTGGTTAAGTTCAGAGAAGGAAACTCTTTTATATACTTCAAGTTCCAAAAGTTTAATGTTGAAGTAGTTCATCTCAGCCTCTCAGCTGCAATAGAAGAAGATAAAGATGGCTCTAGTTTTTTTCCCCACCAGGAGATGCAATTTCTTCTTAAAGATTTGTTCTACTTGGCATCCTCTTGTTTTACACTGATAACATGCTCATGTCCCTTCTTTCCAACCCTCAGCCTGCTCTGCTGAATGCCATTTTGAGGTAGCAAGCTACAAGGCAGACTTCAACATAAATGGAAACCATATATGTTGATTACAACATATATATGGGTAGTTTTGCACCTCAAGTAATGTGCTGGTGGACTGGTGCTGTATCACAGTTCAGCCTGGAGGAAGACTTTATCCTCACCTTTTTGGTGCAAGAGAAGGCTCAGTTACATTGATACAATATAGTTTCCATTCTGCTGGAAAACCACAAATGTAGGCCTTCTATTGCAAAATTTGTTATTTAACCTTTTTACTTTCCTTTCTCTTTGCATTATTTTATTTTATTTTATTTTATTTTATTTTATTTTATTTTATTTTATTATTCTGTTATTTTTTTTGGCCCTGAAGTGTACAGGTTCAAAGACCTTACCAGGTAAATATACCCACAGAAGAGATGTCATATCATCCTCAGTAGATTTCCCAAACTACCCCATGCCAGAGGAACCACTCTATGTCTGAGACTCACATCTGTAGGGACTCCAGGAACAAAGCTTTTCCCCTGCAAACAGAAGCAAACAGTGTTTCCCTGCTGTGAGGCCCCTGCTGCCCCTGCTCACTCCTTCTCCCCAGCTTCCTGTTGATAGGAATCCTCTGCCAGGAAAAGGTTGCTGAGCTCCTGTCCAACATGCCCACTCCTCCAGGCAGCTCCACTTCAGGCTTAATTCACACTGCAAGTGTGGAGGGCAGGGATGATTAAAAAGAAACAAGCAATCCACATTCACTCTCGTTGTCTTAAAGCAGCACACCTTTATCAGTGTATGCCGGAGAAACCAGACATAGAACTATGAACATGTTTGTAACTTTGATGCACTAAGAAAGAAAGAGAAAAGAAATCTGCCTTTTATCTCCTAGAACACTAACAGCTTCATTCCATCTATGAAAATAACAAATACTTGCTTTGAAATGAAGTCTACCAGCTGAATATTAATGGGAAGCACTTCTTCAGACTAGTATCTTGTATCTAATCTGCACCATAAAAAAAAATAAATAATAAAATACAATAAAAGAAAGACAGCCATCCAATTATCTCCTGGCATAGAGGGACTGCTCTGCACAGCACTGTGCAGCCTGCTACTTCTGAGTTTACTGATGGGGCTGGCCCTAGTGCTTTGAGCATCCTTTGATATTGCGGCCTCTGTAAAGATATAAATGTTAGACAACAACAGCGGCTGCTAGGCTTATCCCTTGAACAAACAGTAGATAATGCAATTGAGTTTGCGTTTGGCCAAGGAAGGTCTGTTCAGAAATGCATCTAATGCTACAGATAAAAATGTGGACCAGATTGTTTAGAACCAGTTTAATACTTAGGATTCTAGAGCAGGTTCTTGTTGATGCATTGATGTCATCCCTTTATCTTTCCCAACTGTGTCCCAAACCTTGATGGCATCATTACTGTGCTAATGGAACAGCACCTCCTGTCTGTAGTTGTCTTTCAGGTTGCAGCTTGAAAAAAATTCTCTCATTCCACTGATGACTTCTTCCTCTGCTCAGGGTTACCATCTTTCCACCAGAGCCTTCCCCAGCCGGCTCATGGAAGTAATGATCAGAGACCTCTGCTGTGACTTACAGTGCATTGAGCTGTACCAACCATCTGCCTTATAGGAAGAGAGCTCTCTGACATTCCTGTAGAAGAACAATACTACTGTTGCTGATAATTAATAGCATGGATGCAAAACCATTCAAAATTGAATTAAGTCTCAATCAAAATACTTGTGTGATTTATAATTGATGTCATTTTAAATTCAATCAAGTTCTGTATCTTTTTTCACTAGATAACAGCTTAGTGATGTCTGTCTTTCCAAAGAGACTGAGACTGAAACAGAACTGGTTTTTTTTGTTTTGTTTTGGGGGGAGTGACGGGGGGGGGGAGGTGGGGGGAGGGGAAAATTGGTAGTGGTTTTCTTTCATTTTCTTTAAATGTAATCATTTTTTAAAGGAAGATCTCTTTTAATTAGAATTTTACAGAGAGTTCTGTCAAGCTTATGCTCCTCTGGAAGTTTATCATGACGTTGCGGAGAATGAAAGATACTCTCCGTGTGTTTACTTTTTCCCAAAGGGCCAGATGAAGTTAAAATGAGCCTTTGTGCCTGCTAGCACATACAGACCCCATGAGTCTCACAAATTTCTGCTCTGCAAAGGCTGCTGCATACTGAGAGAAGGAAATATCATTGCTTTTCTTCAGAACGTCAGATTAAGTTTTCCCTGGTTCCTCCTTTCTGAGGATCAGACTCTAACATAACATATATGGATGCTAAAAAGCCCAGATGGCTGGTTCAGCTTTAAGTTAATAACATCAGCATTCTAGTCGGATGGGGAATGATACAGTTGCTAAGGCTATTCGACCCTATCCTTTCTGTGTGTTGAACTAATAGTTTAATTTAGTGCTGGTGGTTTTCCTCTTACTCAAGCTTTGGGAAACTGCTGAATAACAGTTGCATTAGAAGGAGGGACAATGTACACTGAGCTTTATTTTAGACTGTGGCACTTAAGCTCTTGGAAAATTGTAATAATATAAGTAATGAGTTAATTGTTGATGCTACAGGGAAGACCTTAGTAAAAAGTCTGAGTTTCCAAATGCCTGTGCTCTTTGTAGCTCGTGACTGCATTACAGGGGGATATTATTTAAGAAAAAACTCAGCATATGGTCTGTATTATACAAGATGAAGGGAGGAATCCCAAATAAGAATGAGCATGGATCACTGGAAATTGATGCAACAGGATTTGCAACAGTGAAGCAGGAAATTCTGTAGCTCTATAAGTGAATCCTTGGAAAACCAATAAATATTGTCTGTCACTCATTTAAGAATGATCATCAAAATGATGGGGTTTCAGCATCAGAATCTAAAAACTGGTTAAAGACATACTGTATTAACACATTAAAAAACAAATTACATTTCATTGTGTCTGAACAATCTAACTTCTGTCTCGGGCAGAACCAACATTAAACCTTATGGACTGACCTAAAGAAAAGAGTTACTTATGCTTTTACCTACAATAGCAGAGAGGTCTTTCTATTTAATACCTGGTGCCATGGTCAGCTCTCCCTGTTTATAATAAAAATTACTTTTTTTCTCCCACTGTTTCCTTATTTTCCTGAATGGCAGTTAAAGTTGGCAGGGCACAAATATGTATCTTTTCCTTGCTATTTCCTTCAAAATATGAAGAAAGGCAAAAACTGGCTCTGATATGTATGTTCCAGTTTTCCCAACAAGGTGACATATTTCTGTTGTGAGTCTAAAACTGTGATTCTGAAGGACAAGTACTGTCATTTCAGCACAGCTCCAGAGCATGCTGTTCCTCTCTGAAGAGAATTCCTATCAGTCAATAACTGCACTTCTCAATCCCTTTGTAAAAGATGTAGAAAACTCATTACATTCTTCTTGCACTGTTTTCCTTAACTGAATTATATTTGCCACTGTAAAAGACCTATTGATTAATTCATTAGATCTTTTGTTCTTTCTGCAGATTAATATCTTACTTTATCTTATTTTTTTTTTTTTTTAATCTTGCCTTCCTGTACAATTTTCAGTCTGTTTAAGTATTCTGAAAGCTTTGTAGCATTTTTTTAAATTTTTCACTTTTTTTGTCCCTTATGTATCACCCTGAGCAGGGGTGAAATCACACAAGCACTCAGCAGCTGCCATCCACAAATAAGTCCCTCCTCTGTAGGGTGATGTCTGGTGCAAAGATGAGAAGTGTCAAAAGGATTTGTCACTCAGAAAGCTGATATCAGGAACACTGGGCCAAAAGTTTACTCCAATCTTGAACAAGACTGGGTTATAGTATATGTGATTTTTATTTTATTTTATTTTATTTTATTTTGGTCTTTAGCAAAAAATATTCTGACAGTACTTCATGATTCTCATCTCTTCTCTGACTGGAGCCTTGGGAAGGCGGTCTGGGTGTGAGGCTGCAATAAATCCTGAGGACCACAACAGAGGCAACAAGAAGACAATTAATATACCAGTGTGATTATGTGGTGGTTAACATGATGGAGTAGAGGGAGCAAGATGCAATGCTTAATGATACAAATTCTCCTCGGTCAGTGCCCTAAATGTCAAAAGTCTAACCAGGTGATTTAATAGAGACAGCAATCGACTTCAGAGCCACACACTGAATAGTCACATTCCTGTGGATGGTAGTCTTAAATTACTAGTTCAGACTGCACTCTTCACACTGCACTGTGCATCTAAGATTTTTGCAATCTTTCTGACTGCACGCAGCAGTTTTCTTGTCGATGTTTAGACATGATTGACATAATTCAACAATCAGGCTTATTAGTTCACTTTGTAACTACATAAAACTCTGACAACGATTATCCCAGTTGACTGAGGACACGCCTCCTGTGACACAGTAAACAAATATAGCAAAGGAGGCTCTTTCCAAATGATTACTTCAACACTCTGATGCAAATGTAAACTTCTTTCAGCAGCTCTGAGCTACATCAAGTCTTAATGAATCCTGAAGTCCTGAATCCCCAGCTCCATTCAGCATGGACTACAGTAGCTAGAATTATATGGCTGTAGCCTTTTCTCCCATGTCCCATTATAACGCATGCTGCATTATAATGAAAGCACTTATTAACCTGCCTGCAAAAGAAAAATATTTCTGAAATTTGGTTCCAAAACCTACCAAACTCCTTAGAGGAGTGCTTTTTTTCAATAAATCAGTGGGAAGAATCTTCGTGGGAAGAATAGGTAACAATAACTAAAAAAATAAATCAACCTGCTCATCAACCTGCTTGCAGAGAAAATCCACTGTACTCTGAAGGTTAGGATCTAAGACAGTTCCTCAAATCAAATGAATGCCGTTGTCCTGTTCTCTTCTGTAAGCTGTACTTGGGTTGTCTATGGACATATGTAGGGGATGTTTTTCAGTTGACCGCAAACATCAGCTCTGATTTATATGGAGAAAATAACACATGGTATTCCCTGGGGAAAATGTCATTACCTTAGTTTTAGGAGCATCTAATTATGATAAGCCTCTATCACACTCACCATCTACCCTAATTATCCAGGGAATTGGCAGTATTTAACAATGAAGGAAAGAGTGCTCCAGTGTCCAATTAAGGTTTTCTTTGAGGATTAATAAATCATGTCTCATCAGCACCACTGACCCAGAGGTGTTAATCTTCACCTTATCATTCTAATCTTGAAGCAAAATTCTGCAGATCAAGAGCTACAGAATTGTTGAGTTAATTGTTTCATTAGGTTGATGAAGTCTTTATTCCCATGTTCGATAATACACTATTCCCTGAGCATCTATGTTCTCTAATGCAGAGCAGAAAACAAAATAATATGAAAAGTGCCATAGACATTTGTTGCAGGTGACTGGTGGCTTGGACTCTGCTCTGTATCTGGCTGTTTTGGTATAATTGCTGATGTTAAATTTATGCACGGCAACAAAGCACTGTGATAGACGATAACCAGTCAAGAGAGGTTTTAGCACATCTAAATGCAGTTGCAAAAGGAAGTAAATCATGTAGTCAATAATGGAAAGAAGTCTTAGCAGTTATCTGCTGTAAACAATATCCTTGATTAGAAGGCATAAACAATATTGTTTTACTTAATAGTAAGAATCCAGATATTTCATTGATAAGAGATTTTTTGTTTGTTTGTTTACAAGCCTACAGCAATCATGGAGAGTAAAATGTGTTAGAATCTGTTCCTAACACTACAATACAATCAAATTTCAACTGCTTTCTCAGTGTATTTGCATTATTTGTCTTTCTAGGTAATCAGATGCATTAGATTCTTTTGTCATGAACATTTGCAAAAAGTACTGAGCTCACAGTGAAAAAAACATTTCATAAGAATTTATTTTTAAACATTTCCTCTTCATCATTTGAGCTGAGCAGGAGAGGAAATAGAAATTAATACCTTTCAGGACATAGATCACATACTTTTGTCACTGAACAAAGAAAGAGGGCAAAAGACATGATTAAAGACAGAATAATTTCATGGGGTGAGTACATGAGAGAAAGGAGGTAGGCTGGACTGGTGAAAGACTTTTGAATTTGTAGTCTTTTTTCCTCTTCACTTCATTCTTCCTTCCCATTGTCTGCCTCTTTTTCTTCTAAACAAAACGCAAATCTCTGCTTTCCCTCTTGTCATTCAGTCACAGCCCCAAAGCAGAGGGAAAGTAAACTCTTCCCTCATCCAGGAGAGAGAGACTAAAGATGCTGTGTTGGATTCAGCAGCACAGCAGCATGTGCTTGAAATAAAGCAAGAATTAAATGAAGGTTAAATTGTTAGATGAGAAAAAAATGATTAACATTTTTTTTCTGAAGATCAGGTAAGGCCTCTTCTTTTACATACTGAATTCATTCCCAAATAACACCCAAACAAGAAAAGAAAATTAAACGGCACAACTGCTAATGCTGTTTTTCATAAAGATTTCTCAGAGAAAGTGCATCTCTGGGACAGTTCTCAAGATTTTTCATTTTCTTTTTCTTTTTTCTTTTTCTTTTTCTTTTTCTTTTTCTTTTTCTTTTTCTTTTTCTTTTTCTTTTTCTTTTTCTTTTTCTTTTTCTTTTTCTTTTTCTTTTTCTTTTTCTTTTTCTTTTAGAAAAATAGATTCATTTTAGAATAAGAACAGAAAAGCTAAGTCTACTCTGTTTCATTTGCTAAGAAATGGGATATACCATTATATTTCCTTCAAATCACTGTGTTTGTAAAAAAAGATAAGCAACTTACAAATCAAAGCATGCATCTAACATGTCACTTATATGGTTATTTTTACAAATAAAGTTTTGAGACTACTTGATGATTGTCTTTTCCCCTACTTATCATCCTCTCTCCCCTTCAACAATTTAGTATTCAACAAAATGCTGCCAGGCATACAGTGCTCCCAAGGTCATTCCACCATCCTCCTTCAAGGTCCCCATTAAAACTCTCTTGTAGTATAAGACTACTAATAAAACAAAATTAATCCTACTTTACCCTCCAGCCTAAGAGGATTCAAACTCACATATCTCACCTCCCAGGAGAATTACAGCTTCTCCAGCTATGGACTGCTGTTTTTATGTATGCACAAGCATATGTGAATGCCCAGAGACAGAGATGGACAGAGAACAGCACTGCTTCTAAGAAAGCTGTTTTATTTTAAATGAAATAATTAAGGATTTCTTGGGCCACAGAGCAGGACAGAACCTGATCACAGAGCAGCAATTAGGGCACTCAGCAGGGAAAGTGAAGACTAGGTTTTTGCTCTTTGCTTCCAAGACTACGTGTCATTTAAATCACTGCTCTGATTTAAACATGCAGCTGAGTTTTTTCCCCCGCCTGGTTGATGAAGTGTGCGAGCCCTCATATTTCAGCTGACTGCTTGGGTGCAGCAGGAGGGCTTCCAGAAAAAGAGGTCTTCCCTCACTTGCTGCACTGGAGCAGCTCCTGGTGTTGGGTGTTCACTACAGCATCATTTCATCAGGTTACTGCCTTGTTGAGTTACTCCAAAATTCAAGCAGTGTCTCTGAAAGCTCAGAATTCACTTACAGCTGTATTACTGCTGTACAATCTATGCCTCTTATTTAATTCTTAAGAAGAATAGAAAAAACAGATATTGACAAATCTTTCCAAAATTGAATGAAATCACATTTTTTTTTATATTGTTCTTAGAAAAAAAGAAGTGTGCAATAGCACTGGAAAGTGTGAAAAAGCATTGTGTTAACAAAATAAAATCATTTATTATTATTTATTATTTAATGTCAGATTTTCCCCATCCATACATTTTTAAAATAGATCCAATTCTCTTAGTACTTTGTAAATTTCTTTTATTGTAGAATTTCATCAAGAGATTATCTCTGCACATTTTGTACACAACTTTTTTTTTTTAATCTTTTATATCCTTCTGTCTGAGTTTTCATAATAATAATAGTAATGATCATAACACCAATTGAAAGCAACCAAGGAGGTTGCATGTACAATCTGAGCATCACTGTATCACTGTCCTTTCCTGCTTAGTCATGAATTACATCGTTTGTACAAGAATAAATTAACCCTGTTTCTTCTATTAAAAAAAAGGAGGAAAGGAAGGAAGGAAGGAAGGAAGGAAGGAAGGAAGGAAGGAAGGAAGGAAGGAAGGAAGGAAGGAAGGAAGGAAGGAAGGAAGGAAGGAAGGAAGGTAATGCAAGCTCAACAAATATTGTATTTGGACTACCACTCAGGGATCACCCCTTTCTCTTCAGCTAGCCTTCATCCAACAGAGAGGTCCTTGTAGGGCTTCTTGTTGTAGAGTTCATCTTTCCAAAGAAAAATCTGTGTCATGTCTACTCCAGATAAGTACATGTCTCCTTGGGGACTGCAGGATTCCCTTTCTGTCCTGTTCTTGTCCTTGGCTCTTGTTGAGTGTAATTTATAACAGTATATGCTTTTATTGCAACCAAATATTTTTTTTTCTTTTTTTTCTTTTTTTTTTAATGAGTTTACTTTGCAAGTATTGGACTGCAAGCTCAGCCTGGCAAATTTGTCTTCTCTAACATTTGATTTCTTCTCTTTGCCATTTATTTTTCTTCACCTAGCTGTTTTTGCAGGAAAGAAATTTTGTCAACATAGCTGCTCTCAGCATGGTGTCCATAGTACCTCAGTAAAATAAAAAAAAATGATGTCTGGACATGTGTAGTCTTGCGGAAAACAGTGCTACGTTACTCACTGTCAAGTCTAACAGTATAGCTAACAGTACTTCTGAGGGGTGATGCTCTTCAGGAAATAATAAGAAGGGGAAAAAAAAAAACAATAGAGAAGAAGAAGAAACAGAAGAAGAAACAGAGAAAAAAAAAATCAATATTGACTCTTGACACATTTTCATTTACATCCCTGCATGGCTTTCAGTCTGGTCACAAATCAATATGCAGCTTTTAACACTGCTCAACTAGTTTGTTCTTTGTAAAAGAAGAGAGATTTGCCTCAAGTGGCTTGTTTTTCCCTTTGGGCTCTGGGCAGACTCTCCACCATTAACACAGTGTGATTCTTTGAAATGAAGTTGAGTTTATTTGACTGCTCTTTCTGTGAACGATCAGAAGAGCTTGAACTGTAATATTAATCACACAACACTTTCTTCATCACCACTTACAGTCAATTGACTTTGTACTTAGTGAAAGCGTCTTAAGCAGCCAACTTTAATGCATCAGAGGGTAGGAAGTCAATAGGAGGAAGAAAGATTTATTTTCAAAACACACAGTATACAGCTGCTGCCTCAGAAGCTCTGAGCACTCTATCACACCGCAGATACGCTATTGCATGTTTGGTATTTACATGACGAAGGCATCTGCATCACCTCAATTTTCTTGTGGAATCATACTCCTCAATCAGCTGCAGCTTTTCCTTCAAGCTCATGTTTACTTGAGAGATAAAGGAACCAAGTAGTTCAAAAACTATTTAGTTTCAGTTCAAGTGTCTTCAGATTTCAACAGAGAACTTTACTGACTCATGAAGAAGATACCTTCTGTTTCAGCTAGACAGATGACTGCTACTCAAATGCCAGGCATATGTCATGCTAATAATAATACCCAGATGCTTAACAAATGACAGTTTGCCTAGGATATTTTAATAGCCACTTACTATTAAATGTGGGCCTTCAAAAAACATGCCTTTATTATAGATAGAATTTTGAAGATAGATATCTACATGAGTACACATGACTAGTGATAAACACATTAACAGTGTTGTTTTTTTTGCCCCTGAAGTCTCAGCACACCAGTTTGGGATATTTCTAGCACATCAAGCCTCCACAGAATCCTTGCTGTTAAGGAAGTGCAAGCAACATTGAAAACAAGAGCCTAGAGGATAGATTTATTAAATGCAGTAATTTTGTAGTGTTCTTTGCTAGAAGCAGATTCTGTAGGAAAATACATCATGCCACAAAATGGGCATTCGTGACCTTTTTTTTTATGGCATATTTTAAACGAGCATGACCAGAGAATTCCAGCTTGTGTAAAGAATACAGATTGCATTGCTTTCTTGGGGATTCTCCTTAAGTAAAGAGAATTCCTCAGTGGTGTGAAAGTAAATCCTAGAACAAGTTAACTCTCTGTCTCCAGATTTTTCTTTTTCTGTCTAATTATCTACATGCATAGACACATAAAGTAAAGTATGGCAAATTTATAAATGCTCATATGCTGAACAAGTTACAGATCACCTTGTTAAGTAAAACTGTTTTGCTTCTGTTTTCCTGTGAATGAACTGAAGTTGATTGAAGTGATAAACTGAGTATCATTTGGATGGAACACACTGAGCATATTTCACTTGAAACAGATTTTGCTGGTTATGAATTTTTCAAAATTTCCATTGACTGGCCCAAATTATGTGAAGCAGCTGTCAGTCTCAGACCGTGGAAATCAATTTTTATTTGACAGTCCAAGTTTTCTTGACATTTGTCTCTAAGGAGTTTCGAGTTACGGGACAACATGTGTTTTCCAGTGGAAAAGAACAGACTCAAAATAAGAATAAAGAAGGACTTTCAAGGACACTCACAGAGAGAAATTAACAAAGACGTATTCTGTAAATCTGTATTCTTTTTTTTTTTTTTGGGCGGGGGGGGGGGGATTAAAAACTTATTATATCAAATCAGGGAAGAAAAACAAGTAAAAATAATGGTAAAATTAAAATATATCCAGATTTTAATATGGAAATCGATTTTGCATGTTATCGGTTTTGCACAGTACTTTAGACCTCAATTCCTAATTTAAATGCAACATGCACTTTTTCTCAACTTTGTCCCTTGACATTTACAAAATAGTAGGAAGAATTCAAATTAATTGCTTAATTAAAAAGCATAAAGTCATATTTCCTGTGGAGCGGATCTGTTTCAACACAACTTGTACACCATGTACTAGTACCAAACACATACGACTTGTACCACTACTCACCAAAAAGTCCATTAAATGTCAAGTCCATAAGCACACTCCAGCTGTTTTGCACTGCTCCACCAACAGAGGCTGAGGTAAAACACCCCTTTTTGGAGGGATTGGCTGTCATACAACAGCTACAAGTGCAGACAACGCACAATACAGCACAGAGCAAAAGCAGTGGGAGAGTGTGAGCCAAGCACTGCTCAGCAGCCAGCTCTACCCTATCGGGTAGCAAAATGTGGGCACACAGTGAAGGTTGCAATGGGTCTGCTCAGCGCACACACACCCCTTTCTGAAATTCTCCCCCTTCTACCTACTTAGACGAAAAATGTGAGAATCATCTTTATTCTGAATTCATAACAGATATAAAATTTCATACCCATTATTATAACACTCGCAGCTCTTCTGATTTCTTTTATACACCTTGTACTTTAAAAATTCTTCCTGAATACCTATCATACAAAATAAGAAACGAGTATTATATCTGTTGGTAGGAGAAAATCTAAAATACAAGATCACCTGAGTAATTTTACATTTGTCAGTTAAATGGGCCTTCCCTTATTACTGAGAAATAGAATAGCAATGTAGATCTTTCCCTGGGGCAGAAGATAATTGCTGCAGCCTCACTGCTATGATTTCCCCAATTTACAGAGAAGTAAGTGGAAAGAAGAGGGAGCTGAAGCATTTTTGATTTTGCTCATCAGATCAATGGCCAGGAGATTGTAGAGCTACACATCATTTCCCACTGGATCAGTGAGCAGATACCATTAACTGCAGCTGCAATATCACAGGGTAAAGTGGAGAGAGGTAATGGGCACACAGGGCTGGATACTTGAGTATGGAGGACAGGGAGAGATCGGTGTTGTCTTAAAGTTCGCAGCAATATTGAATTAAGCTCAGTGTAATGGATTATTTCAACTCTGTCCTAGTTCAGAGGTATAGTGTAGTACAGATAACACTAGGCAGAATTTTAGTGGCCTTGGGGTGAAGATAAATTGTTCCAAGTCTCTTGAAACCGTGCCTAGCACTCTCTCTTGGAGACCACATCTTTGAAATGCAACATACGTTTAAGTGGACAGTCAGAGTTCAAACATATGCAGTCAGACTGGTAATTTCACAGAGGACTCCATTTGGAATGAATAAGAACATGAGGATAAGGCCATGGGAATCTTTCACCATCTGTGATAATCATTCAGAAATATCCTGGCACACAATCTGCAAAAGAAAATTCTTGAGGTTATGATTCCAGGATTTATTTTGAGGTTTCAAATATTACATTTTTTATGCCTTATAATTGTTCTTAAAAACAGGTGATTTTTTTGTGGCATAACTCTTGGAATGAGTTGCTATTCAATAGAAACCACTGCACAAAAAATACTCTGCTGTCAGGCTCAAGGCAGCACTTAGGTCAATTTCCAGTACAGCACTCAATGTAGGCTGCCCTTTCAAATCACAGTTCCCAAAATGAAAGATTAAAGACTGTAAAATCTGCCTAAAGTACATTCTGCTGCTGCTGCCCCTTCACAAGGATGAACCTGCCTCAGCACTTGCTGTGCTACCTCCAAGTAGGCAGTCAGACCCTTGTTTCCAGGACTGTTATTTCCCATAATAGTGAGGGAGTCTGCATCAAGGTATTCCTAGGAGTTTCCAGGGGAGCCCAAAGCCTGCTGAGTTGCTTATTTCTAGTCCTTCTCTCTTCTGGTGTAAAATGAACAAGAAACAACTTAGGACAATATTAGAAGAATATTCCTGGTAGGAAAGTTAGTTCCTAATCCTCTCAATTAGTGATTGAGTTATGCTCAGTACATGACACTTTCATGTTTGCATGTTTTAAAATTCTGACATAAAAAGTACTTAATCAGTTCATGTTCTCCATCATTTCTTTTGACAGCACGTTCCACTGGCTAATCATTTATTCCTGAGTCAGTTGCAGCTTGCAGCACGCTGGTTATTAATCAGATCAGGCGTTGTCTTCATTAACACTGAAATTCAACTGGAGAAAATCATCCTATTTCAACTAGTTTTATCCCAGTACAGAGGTGAATGTAGACGGAATGGAAACCACTTCCAGACCTGAGGTCTGTCCTCTGAGGGCATGCAAAGGAAAGTCTTGTTGATGATGCTGATTTAGTTTTGTCTAAAGCTTAAAAACGCAACAAATCCAATCCTCAGACCTCATAGTCCAAAGACAGCAAATATGCAGACAGAGGAAAAATTTGAAAAGCATCTTCTTTTTCCTTTATTTACTATTGTTAAAGAATTCTTGATATCGAAAAATTTGCATTTGACTAATTACTTCTTATCAGCATTAGAAATAGGTTTATTTTGTGTGAAGTCTTGGGTGGTAGTTAGGATAGACAGTTACGCACTGGAAAGATGAAGAGAGAGAAGGCTTCGTGGAGGATTTGAGTTGTAGGCAATCTTGGACTGTTGTATCGTCCTGAGAGTCAAGTGACTACCACAGCTCCTCTCTGCACAGGTTGGCACATCACCTGTTCACAGTACAGGCACAACCCCTCCCCTGTTTTGTTGGCCCCATGTACCAGCTAGTGACCTGCCATGTGTGACATACAGACTTCTGTAGCAGGAAAGAATCTGCCATGCTTTGCTGCTCAGCAAGGTCTGTGTGCTCACAGCAGCCCAGCAGCAGGGCTTCTCATCAGCAACACATCCCTTTCTGACCTTTCAGCAATATGATCTTCCTTTGAGATGTTGCTTCCCTGTGCATAGAAAGGCAGACAGGAGAGATTTGCCTTCAAAAATCCAACAGATGGCTATCTATCTATTTTAATAACCCTGGAATCATGATAAGAGGCTGGTCTACATGAGTGTTATCAGTTGGCACGGAAATAGATAAGTAAATGCAAAGGTTTAGACGGATGTTTCATTTTCTGTCCTTGCTAAGATAACTAAATCACTTTAGCCCAAATAAAAGTTACAAAACAAAATAAAAATAGCAGACATGTCTACTCATGCATAAGGGAAATGTATTAAGGTAATATTTTAACCTACTTTTATGCATTAAGAGTGTCTTTAAAAGACGCACAATTGACTGAATTCTGGATTGGTTCAGAGCAATTAAAAACAGCTCTCTGTAGAGTAGTGACAAAAATGTAATAACAACTCTACAGAGTCCAGGCACTAATAACCATGCCTTTCTTTCCCTTATGCTTCTCAGGAGTGAGAGATTAGGACAGCAGTTCCTACCACAAGCAGTTCTATGAATTTGCTAGCAGAATATTACATTTTTATAATCAACAAAAGCATTTTAAATATCCTCCTAGAGACACCAGGTTAGAGAGTTGGGCTGTACAGTATAAAGTGTGTATGCTTACTTTCCCTATGTGAGCATTTTTGCCACAAATTTCCATAAAAGTTGCCCACAAAACCACACGTGGTCGGATACACAACTTCTTCAGGCTACAGGCAGGTATTGTACATTCTAGCAGACCGAACTATATTTTATATGTGGTACCAAAAGATGTTAAAATCATGAAGAATCCTTACTACTGTCATATCCATCATTACATTTGAGATCATAATCTGTGGCCTTGGAAGAAATTTGCACTCATATAGATAAATATGAGTTCCTTTAAATAAGGGTGAACTTGTACATTTTCCTTGTTGGGAACAGCCTGAATAGCTTAGAGAGGACTAGTTGGCATATGTCCCAAGCAGGTGCCAAAGAGCAGAAGAGCAACTAGTGAACAGCCACAGAACAGTGTTTGAGCTTGTAACCTGGCACTCTTAGTGCTATCGGTGCAGCCCATGGTACTCGTGTGTGCAGAACTGCTCTGCTCCATACTCTGCTGCTCCTATTGGTTCTTGCCTGCTCCTTTTGATTTTGGAATTGTCCCCAGGGCTTCCTTGTTGGGCTGGGATGCTGCCAAAAAATTTTTTTCCTCAGACAAAAGCTTTCTTTTTTCTCCCAATAAAAGCTGGTCTTGGAGTGTGAATACTAGGGATAAACAAGTCCCAGGGGAAGGGTAGGGAAGAAAAAGACTATTCTGAGATAGGAAAGCCCTTATAATGGAGATAAGCATTCCCATGATCATATGATGCTGACTATCTCCCAGTGAGTAAAAACTTCCAGCAGTCAGTTCAAGTCCTCCACTGAGATCTTGGATCTTTAATGAAATCAGATAATATTGCAGGCTGAGGCAGATGAGACAGAGAAAAGGAACTGGACTTTCCATCCACATTGTGACCTTGCCTGAAGGAATTATACTACAACTATCAAGTACAGTACTATCATCTTTTGGCACTGATTTAGTGAAAGATTCATATTTTATTACCTACCACTAACTTTTACACAGACAGTGTCTTGGGGAATAGGCATCCAGTATTTGTATGCATCCGATAAGCATAAACATACATGAAACAGATTTTGGAACAGGCTTTTGGAAGAAATACAGCTATGCTTTAGCAGTATCACTGTTCCACGAAATAAAAATTATCTTCTGCTTACCAAATCTAGAAACAAACATGTTGAGGATCTTCAAACATGATTTTATAGGAAATAAGGTTGTGAAAGTCAGGGAATTATTTTGAGCTCAATTATTGAACTCTGAAAGGATAAGACTGAAATGGCATGTTCCCTTCCTTACATTTTTCACACATAGGCTTTCTCTTACATCTTAATGAAGTGCCCAATCTAGTTTTGAATAGCTCTGGACAGAGATTTACTCCCCCTTGCCCCCCAACCCCCCCCCCCTTGTTTTTTTCTTTTTTTCTGAAGAAGGAATTTATTTATTTATTTATTTATTTATTTATTTAGTATTAGGATTAGCTATTCATAGAGTTGTATTAACATAACAAGATATAGTAGGGATACTTAAATGAGGCACCATCCCTTTCATACTGGTATTAAACCATGCAGAATGATCTAATTATCATGAATTTAGCAAACTATCAGATGTGTGAGAACAGAATAGGGTACGTGGGGTTGTGAGGATAAAACGCTGCAGAAGCTGCTAAATGAAGGCAGCTTGCACTGCCACACAGGACCACAAGAGCTGCAGATCCACCGTGTTGCTGGCGCTGTTACAGCAGTATCACTGCTCTCTACAAATTTATCGAGAGCAGAGCATGTGCACTTGAGGCCAGTAGACGGAGCTCCACTGGCAACACCCTGGAGGCTATGCTTTAATACCTAGCTGATCCCTTGGTGCACAAGGATACTGCGTCTTTTTGCTTCCTGCAAGGAAAACAACTCCGATCAGAATTACCATGCTGTTTCTTTACAATAGCGTTTTCCGTTTCTGTTTCCCCCATCCCCTGAAATTGAAGCTGGAAGCAGATTTTGGAAATGTACTGTAGATAATTCAGATATCCAGTTTGTTACAACCTTCTCGACACGTTATTAAGGTCCTGTCTCTCTCAGTGATTACAGATGCCTGCCAGTCCCACTACAGTTAACAACTCATCAACTACTCCTGCAGTGCTTTCTTTGCAGCCCACCTTCAAGGCAACTGGAATAGAAAAAATCACGTGTTAGCGCAGAATGTAGTCCACAGATTGCAGTTTTCAGAAGACAGCTGTTTTCTAGCAAAAAATTGTGAAAAACTTGTTTGTGGTGAAAGGATGAGATTAGGGGTGATGAGATGATGAGATTGTAATGGTGCAAATTCCTAGAGTTTTTCCTCTGTGAAAAGTAGGAAAGTCTCAAAGGACTACATTTACGTATGTATATATGCACGTAGACGTAGTACTAAGGGACACAGTTTAATGAGCAATATTGGTGGTAGGTGGACAGTTGGACTAGATGATCTTAGAGGTCTTTTCCAACCTTAATGATTCTATGGTTCTCTATAAAGATCTGTATATATTTAAAAATACCTGCCTTGAAAAATCATATCTGTATCTATTGAATTCTAAAAACACTTCATCCTTACATCATTACAAGATCCACTGCAGTGATATCACTTAATTTGGTAGTCAACAACATTTTTTGCTGGTAGCTGTACTTGGGTACACAATGAAAGGTCTCCTATATTTAAAGTGAATAGCTCTGCTGAAGTGCTCTTCAAAGTTTCAATGTGTGATATTTTTTTCTTTATCTCTTATGTCATTTAAATCAGTATGTCTTAAGAAATATGTATATCTTACCAGAAAATAATGTAGTAGAGTGTTGATGTCTAATACAGTGATGAGACAGATATTCTGCTTCTCTTTTCAGTCTTCAGGTTCCCTCTTACTGTCCACCTTTTTTCTGCTGTCCCTTTGTAATTATTTTCCCTTGTACTTCCTGACATGATGTGCTTACACTAATTGGACACCTAAATCACAGTGAGTAATTTGCATGTGGTAGTCTCTAGCTTTAAAAAATGCCAAATGTTGCCAGCAGGAATGAAAAAAAGGTGTTCAGACAAGGGAGAAAAGGACGATGTTTTAATAACAGGACATGGAAACCCTGTTAAGATCTGTTAGCATTTTAACCATTTGGATAAAACAGATTAATGGCATTTGGATAAGGTGTAGCCGGGAAGTAATGTCTTCTACAAATTCTGCAGTAAGAATGAGATATTCTTGAAGCTGAATTAAAGGTGACATTTCCATTTGAACCACACCTGCTGCTCTTACAAGGATAATGTTTCTTGTGTCCTCAATAAGGACTGTTTTTTCCTTCTCCTGTGCATTTAAAACTTATTATGGTACATTTGATAATATTTAATGAATTTAACTTTTTTTTTTTTCTTTTTTCTCTGAAGCCTCATTCCCTAAATGCATGTGATTAAACAGGAGAAATAGAATAGAAGAATCCCACTCAAATTATCAGCAGCCTATTGACATGTTCTAATGGCCATGGAGAACAGTTTGTAAACGTTATGGAAGTGTTCTCCAAAAGAGAAAAACTGCAAGGCTTAGAGCCATTGTTTTTTCAATAGCTTTTAGCAACATTATGATTTTCTGGGGGTGTGATTTACCTCTCTGAATCCAAGTAAATTCTGTGTCAGAAGGCAGCTCTTCAATGGGCTGTGACTGAAAGGCTTGGGGGGTTTGGGTAAAGGAGAATCCTGTTCCTCAGTTCTGGCATCAGAGGGTATCTTTTCAGTACCCAGCATCCCAGAGGACAACGAGGTGTGGGAGATGGAGCTGCCCATTGGCAGGGCTCCCATGAAAGAAAAATCTGTAGAGCTCTGGGGCCATGGAGATGCTGAGCAACAGTTTCAGCTTGATGTCTCTGGCTTAGTGGTTATGTCTTTTGGAGATAATTCAGGCAAATGTAAGTTCCTTTTTAGTCTTTTGATGTCAGATCTGCAGTTTTAGATAAATAAATTGGTAATAACATCTGACATCATCAACTTGTTAATGGATGTTTCATCCTCTGGCACCAATATTATCTTTTATGCACTATATACTCTGTCTCAAAAAAGAAACTACAACACCATGTACAATAAGATTTAAAAAAAAGGAATAGCAGAATATGATGGGCATTAGCAGGGAAGGATGGACATTGCATTTAAGATACTTCATTAAGGCTCAAGACATTCAAGTCCTGTTTCCACTTTGCCTAATGATTACCAGCTTATTGGAGAAGTGACTAAGCATATTTGTTCCTCAGCACCATGTCCTACAATATTTCCTTTCTTCATCTCATCTAATTACATTCAAACTATTCAGGTTAGGGACTTTCTCTAAAATGATTGACTTAAAGAGACCTCCTGTACCTAGTGCACTGGCTACGTCTGCACTAGTAAATTAAATAATGACATCATGCTTTAAATAATACCAATTGCAATTATTAAATGGTGGCATCAAAATTAAAATAATGACATAGCACTTTCGATAATATTAGTTTCAATAGTATTAACAGAAGTTACCTATATCTTAACATAATGTTTCATATAATACCTCTAAATGACACACATATTAGTTATAATAAAAATACTATCATAATTGTATATAATATACTCAAAATGCCTTTTTTTTTTTTTTTTTTTTTGCACAGCATATGATTGCACATTATACACATTTAACAAGTTGCACATGAAGTTCACAACATGAAATTTATCATCCCATGTGGAGCCAGTGATGTGTCCTTTCTAACTCCAAATATTCTATGGTCCTATGATAAAAGTTACATATTGTATCCTTTTTCACAGCAATCTGTTTAGCCGTAACACTTTTAACTTCATGAGACACTACTGCTTTCTTTCACTCTGGGTAGTTAACTGCACATTATAAAAGTGTTATGTGTTGTTTTCATTTATATTGTTTGACTACTATCGTATTCTCCCTTTTAACATTTGTTAATCTAGTGAAAAACAATTCCTGTCAGTAAGACAAAAAAGGAATACATTTCTCCTTTTAGTTGAATTACACTTTGAATTAGAAAAATTTACATGAATTCTCCCTCTGATGTAAATAAACCCACAGTAGTTCCAAGAAAGATATAATGGAGTTCCACATTTAATTTTGTGCAGACATTTGGGGAAAGAACTGTTCTGTAAAAGCAAGTTCTGTCACTTTTAGGTACTCCTGGAAAAAATGGGGTAGTGGAATGGATTTGATTAGCTCATCTCTTTTCTTTGACTCTGAGACAGGGAAAATAATGAATGACTAATCACTTCAGGTTACTGTTTTTACAGTGATGCTATTAGAGAACCAATTAAAAAAGTCAGACAGAAAGCTACAGAGATGTGATTATGTTACAGTGCTAATACAAGGAAATGTGTATAGATAATTATTCCTCAGTACAGATAATTCCAACAAAGGCTAATCAGAAGACATATCAAACACACAGAAATCACATTTCTGCCTGAGTTCATTTCAAGTGGGATATTTAAAACTGCACATTCGTTATGACTTTTTAAACAATAGAAGAAAAAATTATCCATTACTCTTTCCCTTCCTTGCCTGGTATGATATTGCCCTGCAGTTTATGGGAGCTCTGCTATGGAAATGAAAATGGCCCCTTGGCAAGGGGCAAATAGGGCCTTCCACTCCACTCTCTTAGAAGTTTTATGCACAGTTCTCCTGCATTGGTCATGTCTGGGGTGCAATTCAAAGCAGTTTGGACTTTCCTTATGTGCCACTGGCTGGCAATAGTATCCTGGAGACAACCAAACCACTGCAGCCTATGACAGGATTGCACAGGCATTAGCTCAGTGGGCAAGAGGGGATTGCATCTCAGCATCAAGAGACGCTGAATTAGCCTCCAAGGCTGGCAATAACAAGGAGCTTCCAGCAGTCTAGGTACAGAAGGGAATAGGGCAGGCATTTAATTGAGATACTGCCATGCCACCCTCTGTGTTTGATTTCAAGGAGTGAGGAGAGTGCAGAAGCAAACTTGTTAATGTTGTTATTTTTAAATATATTCACCATTCTAATGGTACATTCTGAAATGCAGAAAAGTGCTCTTTTGTGTATGCAGCTCCTTCTGACACACTGCACTATATTTTGTTTTCCCGTTTCTCGTCACCTCTCTCTTGCTTTTGCCCCCTCTGAAGTGGTGCTCAAACTAGGGCCTGCCTCTCTTGCTAGAAACTCGCATCTTATCTCAAAACATGACTCAGTACTGTGCTCTCCCTCTCTTTTCCATTACTTATACCATGTGCCCCACACAAAACCATATTATTCAGTCTTGAAAATCCTGATGCAACTCCATTCACATCAAAGTAGTCTATTTGTCAGCTTCTCTATCACCTAAAAAGCTCCATATTTACTGTTCAAATCCCTGAGCAGATCTGCTACACTCCTGCCTTCTGCCACGTACAAAAACAGTACTTCTACCATACCACTTACAGGGAATTGACTGATTTGATGCATAAATTGTCTCTCATATTCCCTTTTTCACTGCCTGCTGACTTTGTCTCTCTTCAGCATATTTGTTCCTCAGGGCAGAAGCACTGCTCAGAAGGCATTTAGCATGTGTGGAGCAGTGCTTCAGTAATAAATACCAGCTGCTTTGTGCACCTAAACACAGAAGGCACCACTGATAGCTCCAGCTTTATTCCAAAATGCATTTTTATATCAGTGCTTTAAAGTGTTTCGCAAACCAGCATTTTCCCCAGAAATGATGCCCTGTGTGTGTGAAATAAAACCCGTGAAGAACTGCTTGTTGAGATCCATTAATCAAACTACTTAAAACTTGCAAAGCTTCTCTGCACATGCTAAGCCCCCATGAACTCAGCCACATTACCACAAGCAGTTTCTTGAAGTGTACAACTCTAAATTCGTTTCTGGATGAGCATGAACTGCAATCAGAACGGGCAGTAAAGGCGATCTGAGTTGAAAAATAAAGTATGGTAGCATCGTCGTAAACTCTAAAAAATTGCAGTCTTATATCTTCCTAAGGTCACCTAAAAAGATAAATTCTAAACATGATTAGGCCTTGATATAACCTCCTCCATGGACTTTATCTTTTGCTAATTTTTTAAGTCTTAATTAGTATTTAGCATTTATGTAAGTCTCTGTGATTTAAGATGCGGAATGATATATGAGTTCAGCAGAGTCCTCAGCTGAAGGACGAGTATTTTAGTGAATGTGAGACCTGACCCAAAGGCTATTTCCAGCAGTTTGTCATTTAGTACAGGGAAGGTTAGGTAGGTTACAGTGATATATGATCTTTCATGCTCTGAGCCTAACAACACAGTTGAATTGCTCCTATGACTTTCATTAACTGTATCTAGCTCTTTATATATACATACATACATACATATATATATATATACATATAGTAAACTGAAAATGTGACAGTGTTTTACCTGTGACTGAAAGAAAACTGAAATGTAGGGCATTGTGTTTGATTGGTCCATAAAAACTCCACACTGTAAGCCTGAATGCAATTTTCTACTGAGTTTATTTTGCACTCATTTTTATTCCAGAGGGGAGAGGGGTAAAACTTGGCTAGGGCTCTGGGCAGACTCCTGCCAGCATGCTGCATCAGCGGTCATCGCGGTGCAGTGGCAGCCAGAGGACACCAGTGAAAAAGAGCACCTGCAGGTGTTCTGCAAATGGCACTGAGCTACAAAACGAGTAGAGAATGAATGTAAATGGGCAAAATGTGATGAAAAATGTCTAAAAGCTGAGAGGAAGAAAGACATATGGGTAAGCTTTTCTGCTTTGGGCAACGAGTTGGTGGAACAATTCCTCTTTTCCTTTCATGGATACATAAGAATTAGAGCTATTAAAATTTGAAGCAGAAAGATATAGGCTTTTTTTTCTAAACAAGTAGCTTTAAAAAAGTTTCTTTACTCCTTGTTACCATTGAGTGCCTCCCCCACCCCCCAATATTTTCCATCATGAGAATGATAAATATGTAGAAAAAATCTGGAAGTAACTTTATTTTCTCTAGCTAACTAGATAGACACCAGCAAACACTAATAAGCAATCATTTCAATGGCAGTTCATAATGTAGATTATAGTCACTAACATTTTCACCAATAATGTCTCTATTTTTTATTGAAAATCTTTTCAGGTGAAAAAATCTAACAAGCTGTAAGGACCTGATTCTGCCTATATGCTGGTGAAGCAATTTTGTTCAACTCAAGTTTCTTCACAGAAAACTAAGAAGTAAGAGCTAGGACTCTGCTGTGTGCCCCTGTATCTGCTTAGAATTTAGCATATGAAGTTTCCCTGTAGTGACATTCCTGCAAAAGTATGTTAGAATGTCTAAGCCAAATAAAAGTTCAGGTACATGCAGATAAAATTGGAAAAAGCTTTCTTTTAAGGTCATTTTAGGTTTAGGTCCCACCAGGTAACAGCTGAAAACACTGTGCAGTTTTCAACAAAAAAACAAACTCAGTCCTTTAGGCATAAAACTTCTGAAAGCTAGAAATTATAAAAACCAACTGTCCTTTTTCAGAAAGTCAGCAGCTGTGCCAGAAATACTTGTGTTTTTGATTTTCTGTTGGTCTATGGAGGGAGTGGGTGGCCCTATTTGCCCCTTGCCAAGATCATTTTCATTTCCATAGCAGTGCTTGGAGGAATGTAGGAATTTATGTTCACAAGACCATAAGAATTCTACTACCCATGCCTACAGTAATGTCCTCACCAAGGCAAGGTCGAGAATAGTATTCCAGGACTGAGTGGCAAAAGATTCCATTCTCTCCTCTGTGAATGCACAGGCATAACTGAAAGTACCATCTCTGGTATACTATCATGGTCTGGTGTGACCACCAATACCATGGTGGTAAAGGTCTGGAGGGCATCCACAAAATAGTGCTGTTTGTTTCATTCAAGTTATCCTTGACAGGGAGAGCATGATGCAGGCACACCACTGAGAAATATGCCCCAGTTTACAACCTCTTCCCATTGTATGACACTAATTTGATAATGAAAGTGTGGTTAGAATTCCTTTAATCCTGAATAAAGATTTCCCATAATGGTTTTCCTAAAGTAAGTAAAATGATCTAGACTTTCTCCTCAATGTTATCACACTGATCGTCACTAATTCCATTTCACTTTGCTGCATGAAATCTCTCCTTTTTTCTAAGACTCCAACTGATTTAAAGTATGAGATGAGTCAAGCGCATTATTTCAAGTGACTTATCATATCCATCTTTCTAAAGCAACTATTCTACAGTGTCTTCCACCCCCTCTTAACAGTCATCTGCATTTCTTCTATATATGGAGCAAGTAAAACTCTTTTGAGGGAAGGAAGAGCCCAGTAAGCTGGTGAGCAGCTGCAGAAACTCATGCTGAATGCTCTCCTTTCCATGAATGATTCTTCCCCACATCTTCAGGGAGTCCTTGACTCATTGTGCCTTTCAAGAGACTGTGAGGAGACCACAGTGGCTCTGATCTTACCTCTTGTTTTCCAAGGAACTAGATGGCATGTTAACACCTGTAACCAGCAGTGGTCTGACGGGTATTGCCTTTCACTTGCCTTACATAGAGGTAAAGTCTTTTGGTATGTTGTTTAACCTTGGCTTTAAAATTCATAAGACAGTAATATTTCTAAATGCCTCTACAGTCACTGTTATTTGGAGTAAAAGATACTCTTTCATGTGGGGCAAGTTTAGATCCTATGAGGACTTCATCATGAAACTTTCAATGAAAAAAACACCTACATACCAGATCAAGCTCTTAGATGAGAAATACGACAGGACAGAACAAACTTTAGCTGCAATTATTTACACTGTTTCAGACAAGGTGCCATTTGGCATGGGCACTGCCCTTCTACACTGTTTGGTGCTGTGGGAACGCGCGAGAGCCCCCCCCGTGTTCCTGTGTTTCAAGGTGCACAAGGTTTTTATATGGAAAAAGCAATTATGCTTATGGAAATCTGCTGTTTAAATTGGATGTTGCTTATTATATTTTGTGCAAAAAGATGTGGGTTGTGAAAATATAAATGTCTTTGGCCTTAACATTCTGAGGAAGTTTTGAAAATTAACTCTTGCTTGACAAGACACTCCTTTAAATATAATACACCTTGGTACCCCAAACCGTGGTCATACACTTGTAAAGTCACTGAAAATCAAAATGTCTTTGTGCTTTACAGCATCAGTTCTCCATATTGTTTTTAAGAATCCTCTGATTTTTCTCTATCAAGCTCTGGCACTTTTACTATTTGTATGAAATGCTTACTATTTCTAAGCTAAATCTTCAAGACAGCTGCCCTGAGAAAATTCCAGCTAATAGAAATACATCTTGAAATGAGAAAGGCCTTAAGGAAATAACAAATCTACAAGGCTTTAAATAATGTATGGAACTTTCTTTCTAATTGTCTTTTACAGCTGAGTGATAAGGCAGACCATTTGGGGATTTGAAGTACTAAGCATAAAAAAATTTCAGCTACTGGAGAACATGCAAACCTAAAGCTTTCCCCAGCCTCACTGTCAGTCTGACACTGAAGCTTGCGCTTACAAAGGCATTTCCAGTTCTCCAAGACAGCTTGTTTTATGAGCATCAATCCCAGGGGACCTTTCTCTGCTCCAAGGAGTTAGACATCTTGCCTAAGGGGATTTCTCGTATACTTCCTATCTCATCCTGAACAACTTATTTGCTAATACTTGCTTGTGCAAGGGACTGAGAATCATTAGCTCAATTTGAACTCAGCGCAAATAAAAGCAATTCAGAATCACAAGCCTGAAATTACTTTGAGTGAAATCCTGACACTGCTTTGGCAATGAAATCAATTAATTTTGCTTGGTCTTTTGTCCTCCTGAACACAGTCCTTCTCTTTAGTGATCTTCCCTGCTCCCCTGAGAAAAGAAAGATTAATAGAGGTAATTTAGTAAAAATTTCTTGATATCTCTTAGCACTAGACTGTGCTGTTTGTAGATTTTTGTAGACTCAAGTGTACTTGTATGTATGGTGTCTTCTTCTTCTCCCCAGCTCAATATCGGGCATGGAAAATTAATAGTCAATAATTCAGCTGTTGCAGAGAACAAGAAGAAAACCAGTGATGGAGAAAGCAGAGAAAGGACACAGTTATAGAAGCCAGGAAGAACAGTAAGAAAGTGAGTATGAAAGAAGTATGCACAGAGATAGAGATGCTCATAAAATGACAATTATTGCATTGCCATTTACAAGGTGTAGTGTATGACTACAAGATGAATACGGGAGTTGTATCACCTGGTCTTCTATCAAACTTATACAGCAAGACTTGCACCTTCAGAGTGGTAGGCACTAAGGCATCATTGTCTCATTTTTGACTCTTCCTGATTACATTCAAAGGAACATTAAAGAATTGCTACTTTTACTAGAAAAATGTGTACTCATTCTAAACCTATGCAATTTATCAAGTTTATCGAAGTGGGAATAATTAATTGCTTTTTGAAGCAAACCATGTGTGTAAACCATTCACTTGGCTTCAGCATGACTTCAGACATCCTGGTGAAAAAACAGACATGTACACCACAACAACCTCCAAACCATGAACTGATTTCCTGTTCTAAAGGTTTAAAAAACAGGGAAAACACATGGAAGTTTTGAAATTCTCTTTTTAAAAATTGTTGAAGAAAAACATCTTTTCTTCTGATTGAATAAGGGAAATATACATTCTTCTGTCATTGTAGAGGGAATTCCTTCTCTCAAACTTACCTTCTCTGAAGTATTTTCTTTACTTTGTGATGTAGCATAATGTCCTTTCTCTTAGTATGAAGCAAACTCCTCTTTTTTAATCCCTTATGTCATTGAGCAAAGTCATCTTCATCAATGTAGGTTCTTTGAGAAAGGAAATTAGCTGAGTATTTACTTTCAAAGAAAAGCATTCTAAAAGAGTGAGGATCATCTGAAGGATGTCTGAAAGGATTGCTGTGAAGGGATTTGTAGAAGCATCTTTGAAAACAGAGTGTTTCTTGTTAATTAACAAGAATCATAATTATAATTATGATGTTGATATGCTCCATTGTACCAATATATGTATAACAGTGCATACCTATAATTAGAAGAAACTATTGTCCTTCATTCTTCATTATTTTTCAGTTAGTTGGTGATCCTACAACCCTAAAGATGTTCTTGCTTAACGTGTACTGACAGAATTTTCAAGATGTATATCTTTTTTCTATAGAAATTACCCACGGATACTTAATCAGGTTTCTAGAGCTGTTAACATGATTGACTATTTCCTTTGCAACAAAAAATGTGCTCTAGAAGTCACTCTCCAAAGGGTAAGTCCTGTTGTGTGACAGAATACACAGTGCCAAATAAAATCAGAACTACCAACAAGAAATCAGAATTTACAGCATCTTGAAACCTCTACTTAGGTCAGTAGTAGATTGGGAAGGTAGGGAAAGTATAAATTATTTGAAATAAAAGAGGCTAAAGAGGGGATCATAAAGATGTCACATCGCATACAAGCTACTCAAAGGTATTTCAAGTGCATAGGAAATGAGAGGATTGTTTTAACTGGAAGCCGAAGACCTTAAGCTGAGGGCTTAACTTATTTGGGTAAGAAAGAAATACTAAGTGAGATGTGACCACAAGAAAAGCCATAAATCTAGAGTCCTGATTAAAGAGGTAATAATTTTGGATTTTGGTGGAAGCAATGATTCCGAGTGAGGCCAGAAGCCAGGGCAAGAGCTAAGTATGAAAATGGCATAGAAGCCTATGGCAGGTGAAACATTCTACGTATGTGAAACATAAGAGCAGGACTTGCTGATGTTTGATAATAATTTTTTGGGCCATAATGAGTCTTTTTTTTTTTTTCTCTCTTTAAATGTATCTCAGTAATGTAAACTACCATGAAGGTCCTACTTCTGAAGTATAGGATCTCTGTTACCTAAATAAAGTGAGTTCAGATTTCAGCGTCTTTCATTCTGAGGACTTCTCTATCTGATTGCTTATTTTCATAGGCAGTAGCTTCTAACTTCTTTTGGGTTCAAGAGTTGATATGAAGTCTAACAGCCTGCCAGAGAAATATGGTAAATATAAGCATCACATGAAGTAAATCACATTTTCTTCAGGCAAAAAAATAAAAAGGTAAAAAATTTCATTAATCACACTGAGTTATTCATATACCCTGGTATATTTGGTATGAGTTCTTGCATGGGAGATATATTCATATACATATATAACATTTTATGTTCAAGAGTTTTCACCCTCTCAACTTTCACATGTATACATAAAATGCAAGTAATAATAATAATAATAATAATAATACAAATACAACAAATTTTGAGTTTAGACCATCCTTGGGAAAGAGATGTTTTCTCATCTGCTGGCAAGGCATATTTGTCACATTTCAGGCAAGAGCATCTGAGCATATTTTAGTTATCTATTTATTTGCTTGCCAGAAAGAACAGATGATGTTAATCACAGCAGTGATGGAAGAGAGCATCCAAAAGGTCCACATGGCTTTAGATCAGAGCTTGTTAGATAGTACTTTAACTTAGAGGGGCTTGTTGTCACAGCTCCCTGTGAGGATGCACCTAATACATCTGTGTTTTTTAACTGAATGGTGCACACTGTGTGCTAGCTCTCCTTCTGCTAGTCTAGATTTCTCCTTTTCTATTTAAATCCCTTTGGAATTCAGTACCTAAAGCTTATCCAATACTTTAAAATATTTTGGAAAGCACCTAATTTGAGTTTGTCTACAGTTTATTTCACAGCTGTTTAGCTCAGGAGATTCAGCTCCACAGTTGTTTATATACAATAGAAAAAACCTTCAGTAACAAGAATCACCCTCACCTTACCCTCTGACTACTATTCTTTGTACTGATGTACGCCATTTTCCTTTATGCACTTTTATTACTGTGCCAGTTTCAATGGGGTCTATATTAGGAGATCTTTGAGCACTTCTATAGATGCAGAAAAGTTGTTATACCTAAGGTTATATCTTTTAGAAAAATATTCTTGTATAACTCAAGTTTTAAACTGAAACTAATACTTCCGTATATTAACACATATGAGCACTTGTAGATCTGATGCAGGGGAGGATTTTCTTCAAATATGTTACTAGGAAACAGGAAGGAACTGAAGTTTCAGAAAAAGTTGTGGTCAACAGCTCAATGTCCAAGCAGAGACTGGTAATGAGTGGTGTTCCTCAGGGATCTGTGTTGAGACCAGTGTTATTAAACATCTTTGAATGCAACATGGGCAGTGGAATCAAGTGCACCCTCAGCAAGTTTGCAGATGACACCAAGCTGACACGCTAGAGGGAAGGGATGCTATCTAAAGGGACCTGGGCAGGCATGAGAGATGGGCCCATGCGAATCTCATCAAGTTCAACAAGGCCAAGTGCAAGGTCCTGCATCTGGGTGGGGGCAATCTCAAGCACAGATTCAGGTTGGGTGGAAAATGGCTTGAGAGAGCAGTCCTGAGAAGAAGGATTTGGGAGTGTCAGTTGATGATGGCTTTCCATGGAGGTGGTGGAGCTGCTGTCCCTGGCAGTGTTCAAGAGGTGTCTGGATGAGGAGCTACAAGATATGGTTTAGAGATTTGTGATAGTGGTAGTGGGAGGACGGTTGGACTAGATGATCTTGGTCATTTCCAGCTTTGCAATTCCATGATTCTATGATTCTATGAAAGATTCAACATGAGCCGGCAATGTGTGCTTACAGCCCAGAAGGCCAACCGTACCCTGGGCTGCATCAAGAGAAGAGCGACCAGCAGGTCAAGGGAGGAGATTCTGCCCCTTTACTCTTGTGAGACCCCACCTTGGAGTACTGTGTCCAGTTCTGAGGCCCCCAGCACAAGAAAGACATGGAATTCTTGGAGCAGGTCCACAGGAGGGACTTGATAATGATGGTGCTGTAGCACCTCCCCTACGAGGACAGTCTGAGAGAGCTGGGGCTCTCCAGCCTGGAGAAGGCCCAGGGAGATCTTATAGTAACCTTCCAGTGAAAGGGCCTACAGGAAAGGTGGGGAGGGACTTTTAATAAGGGAAGATATCAACAAGACAAAGAGAAATGGTTTTAAACTGGAAGAGGGTAGATTTAGACTAGATTTTAGAAAGAAATTCTTTACTATGATGGTAGTGAGACACGGGAACATGTTGCCTAGCGAGGTTGTGAATGCCCCTTTCCTGGAAGTATTCAAGGCCAGGCTGGATGGGGCTTTGAGAAATATGGTCTTGAGAAAGGTGTCCCTGCCTATAGCAGGGGGAGCTAGATGATCTTAAACGTACATTTCAACCCAAACCATTCTATGATTCTATGATTCTATGATTCTATGATTCTATGATCCTATGATTCTATGAAAAGGGAGAGTTGAGGATGTCACAAGGAAAGGAAGGGTTAAGGAGTTGGGATTCATACAGAGACCCTTCTCAGAGGATATATCTGCACAAAAATGTGAGAAGCGGGGCACTGAAAATTCAGCTCAAGGACTCCAGCAAAATTTTGGCTTTTCTGATGAGCAGTTTTACTCACTAATGAACAGTAACTATCTCTTTGACCATACTTGGTTACTTGCAATTACATACTTACAATTACAAAGAATAGGTACAGAATATAAGTCAACACTTACAAATTCTTCAAAGAAGGGCAATTAGGTTGGGCAATGACCTCCCTATGAGCAGCAACTAAATAAACTAGAACTCTTCATGTTGAAAAAGAATATTGTCAGCTGAAAAATATGATTTACGTCTATAAAATTAAAAATTGTGTGGAGGCACTAAACAAGAGACTGATATTATTGTTCAGCATTTAGGAATAAGGAAGAACGAAATGTGATTATCATTAGGATATTTAAAATAAACAAAAGGAAATACTTTTTCAAATAAGGCATAATTCAGTTGAGAAACTCAATATGAATGTCAAGACTGTAAGTGGATTCAAATGTATATTGAAGACTTTCAATGAAAGATCCATCAAACGCTATTAAGCACAGTGAAACGGTAATAACATATAGCTCTCAAAGACTCTGAAATGCAAAGTACTGGAAGTAGCAAAGGAACATGTTTTAAGTATCATTCTCTATTTGTCCTGTTTCTTAAACTTCTCTTGAAAATACAATTTATTTACTCATGTCAGAAATGGTTTACTGGAGTGCATACACTCTGAGGCTGATCCTATACAGCTGTCCTACGTGTAGTACATAACTTTCGTTTAAGCCAACAAAGTAATTTCATTGAATTCAATGGGAGCTGAATTAAGCCATCTGAGAAATGGAACTTAACAGTATAATGCTTTTCAAGATATGAATACCAAATTTACTAGATTTGTTGTTGAATGTAAAAAAAAATGAGAAAGTCTTCCAAGTTAAGGGTGTCTATAATGTAGCTGCAAAGAAATCTCCCCCTATTCACTTGAAAACCATATACAAAATGTACAGCTTTATGATTGATCTGTTGTTGAAATTAAGTATTTGGTCAGCTGACTGCTTTTTGTCTCTCAAGTGGTAGCAGATCTGGTTGCCTAACTGTCACTTGGAGGCCAGTCTACAGTTTTAAGAAATTAAGTTAATAGATATGTCCAAACTACGGAATACTTTTCCCAAATAATTTATCCTTATGAAGTAGAGAGTTGCTACTAAGTACAAAAGTAGATCAATACTATTTTATTTTCCTTCAGTAAAGAAATATTTTAGGGAACAAGTCATAGGTTTGCTAACAGAATATGTTCTTAAGAAAAAAAACAAAACAAGACTAGAATAATTATTTTAAGAGAGTTAAACATAGACAATCTACTACTGTGATTGAGCTTATTACATAAGGCAAGCTTAATATCCATAAATATTAACTGGGATATAGGTATGATTGACTGGTGAAAATTATTTATTTACATGAAAGAGCAAAAATTTGAAGAGAAATTAAAGTGCCTAGACATAGGTATTAAATAACAACTGACGTTCTCTGTGGTAAGTCAAGATATGTGGACGAGGCTAGCAGATACGCAAGACCTACAAAGGACTCAAACACTTTTCCAAAGCAGCAACTAGGAAATAGTTGGGATTCTCCAGTGCACCTCAAAAGAACAATAGGAACACGTATCTACATACTTGATTCATTTCCTAGCTTTCAAATTTAAACATCTCTGGAGTCTGCCTGCACAGTCAATGGAGAAGAGCAGGTAATTCCCAATATTAATTTCTTTCTGCCTATTTTAAGATAGATAGCTGCTGTTACTTGTGGAAGGTTATCATGCTCTGCAGAGACATAATTTTAATGATTACCTAACTCAGACGCAATCCTTAGTTCTTCTGCCAATGTCAAGTGAAGTAAACCCCACTCAATTACTGTAATGGGGGGGTGATTCCACCCAAATATTAAAAATGCATAGAAGTTTATTTTCTCAGAGTTCAGAGATGCATCTGAATTAGTTCATGTTAAGTGTTTTTCTTTGTTGAAGAGGGACACAGACAAGAGCTTACCAGATTTCATTTGACAAACTATGAGCAGAACTTGCAATGAAATCCTTGCTTTCGGATAGCTAAATACTGCATATGAGAACTAGTTCATCCTAATAATGAACTGCTAATAACCTGGCTAGAAACAAAGGTGGAAATAATTAGATTTGTTTCATGTTTCATGGTGAGTCAAATATTAAATATAACTAATATAGGTGAACAAATTAATATGGCAAGAACATTAAGCTTCACAAGGATATTTATTGACAGACAAATGTAGGAAATTGAATGGGAAATAAGAGCAGTAGATTTCCCCTTTTGTGTCTATACACACTGGGAAGGTGTGAATATGCATCACCTCAATCAAATATCACAGTGAAGACAGAACAAATCCAATACTGTCAGAGAGTAATATATTAAATTTACTACAGTTTTCCACTACTTAGTAGAACAGCTTGCTGGGGAGATATTACTGGGCTTCTGCATACTGGATACACCTTTGTCTATGTACAAAGGAGACAGAATTTTTTAAAAACGATATCCTCTTAAAAGGAAGGCTGGGAGCATGAGAGCTTATAGGTAAAAGAGAATAGTCTTTGCACTTTTCTCTGCTTAATAAAAATAAAAATATTACTTTTAGCTTTACATTGATTAATTTATTTATTTTTTATTTTTTTAACAATATGAATTGTATTGTAAAAAAATATACATACATCCTCTCTTTAGAACTAAAGAGGTAGAAGGATGTGTTGGAAAATGTGATTTTTTACAGTGGTTATTTTCTGTCTGCTGCTAGAGAAAAAAATGACTTACTATGCATAGAAGTCTCAATATGCCTGGAGGTGATATGCATATGAAAAAAGTGTTAATACTTCCATCTGAAGTTCCAAGAGGTGTCAATATGTTATTTAAAAGGAGTACATGCCATATTTTTTTTTCCAATTTGGTGATCACTAATTGCATGTTTTGAATATCTTCATCCATTCCGCAGAATGGGCCAGTGCATTCTAGCATCTTATACTATCTTATCTTATAGTATCTTTATTTATCTATATACATATATAGACACAGCATCATACATACTTATAAAATCATAAAATCCTTAAACTCAGAAGGGACCTTTAAAGGTCTTCTAGTCCAGCTTCCCTGCAATGAACAGTACATCCTCCAAAAGAGTGAATAGCAAAATTAAAACACAAAGTACACATGTAGCTTTTCTTTATCTATTTTTCTTTTTAAAAAAGAAATAAAGAAAAAAGAGATTCTGTGATAGACAGTTTCATTTTGAAAGAAAATATTGCTTAAAAACATTTTAGACACAACATTTTGAAAAACTACTGCAGAAGCTAAACTATGTCTTGCATTCTGTAAACAATTACAAACTAAAACAAAATTTTTGTTTGGTTTAAAAGGTGAGTTAAATTTCCCTTGAAATAATCTCTTTAAATTTAAAGCCTGAAGGCTAGAGTCACTCCAGGGATTTCCTAAAGCTTGGAAATTCTCATAAGCAGAAATATTGTCTGCCTCTTTAATTCTGAAATTTTCCTTTTGTTAAACTCTTCTGAACCTGTAAGTACTTCTTGGCGAACTTTTGGCATCTAGATGCCTCTCTGGGTGAAGGGTAACACACAGCCTCTTGTATATTGGCTCTGGAATTTTACTTAAATGTTGATGTATTATCTCTGTGATTTATAAATAACTTTGTGTTTGAACAAGTGCATCTTTTTAAACAAACATATCTCAAATCTTTTTTTTTTTTATTTCTGCAAGATCAGAAGCTCATCTTACTTTGTACCCACAGTGGGCTTTGTGAGCTCTGAAGACACGTTCTCTGCTGTTCCTGTGGATCAGTAGGTAAGTACTCGATTGGCAAAGTGGATTGGTGCACAACATTCGTTTTCCTCTTTGTAAGTTTCTTAAAACACAAGATAAATGTCAAACAAGACAGAAAGAATTATGGAGAAAGAAAACAAGATTAGAGGCTACTCTAATAATTTATTGTTGTTCACTGTTGTCAAGTCTTTAAAGAAGTACTTAATAGACCTTACTGTACCTCTCTTAGCAGTACAGTAGTTCATTTAATGCACAGTTCATAAGTTTCTTAACATTAAACTGAAATAGATTATATAATACACACACTGTGAGTCTTTTTGAAAACTCCTAAATTTGGACTATTCACCATTTATGAAAATCTTCATGTAGAGCTATATTTATTAATTCTATTCAATAATCTGATACACTAAATAGGTATTGACTTCCGTGGAAAGGAAAACCAAGATTTATTGACTAGAAAGATTAATTCTGGCCAATTTCAAGCCAAGGTCAATATTTATCTTGAGGAGAAATAAATCTTGATATTCAGAAAAATGGGAGGCTGCTGTGTAAATGTAGTTATTTACAGTCTCAGTGTTTTTATCAGAAATATCCAGAAATCTCTTTCCCATGCATTTGAATTCAGATATGTGGCCTTTTTTATTGAGATTGATACAACAAATTGGGAAAAAAATGTTTATAGAGCAGGAAAAAATTGTCTTTCCTAACCCATCTTCACCAGCATTTTAATGGAAAATGATGAATACAGTCATGAAGCATTTATTTTTAAGAATGATTAGATAGGTCAGCATAGCCACAGATTTACTGCTATGTGATCTAGCAAAAAAATAGGAACTTTGTGATGTACACACAGTTCAGCTATGTTCAGCAACATGTGAATGTTCACAGCGCCCATATCTGAATCACCTGGAGGAACCCTGGGGTGTCCTGCAGAGGGGTCTAGGTAAGGCTGGTGTGTAAGACTCCTTGTGGGGCTCAGAGGCAGTTCCAATTCCATGGTCTCACCATGAGCTTCTCCTAGCTAAGCCAGGAACCATACCATTTTCCTGCAATATAATGTGTTCTCATCCATAAAAAAATTCTGTCTTTTATGAACTATGGCATTACTCAAAACCTGTTGCAAAGATATGTAGGAGGAATTCAAGCATTGCATACTATAAACTGAAATTATTTCTGTACACCCTCGTAAAGATAAATTCATCCTGACCTTAACCTCCATGCTGACATGCAAATCAGCTTAATGAAATGGAAGATACAATTCAGCAATATCTGTGAGGTGCTGAGTGTATGGTAGGTTACCCTGCGTGCCCACAGAAGTATGGTTTCCAACAGTGAATGGCACTATCTAGTTTTTAGGAAAGATTATTTTCAATGCCATTATAATGCTATTCGAGCTGCAGGTGTCTTATACACTAAACATTTGTGCTGAATTACAAATCTTTATCTATACTTGCGCTTGCTTGAAAAATAGTGTTGGATACTTATTAGCAGTAACCTGCAACTTTAGAAACTGACACCATTTACCTAGAGGAAATTGTGGTTTTTTTGAAACAGTGCTTCATACTAATCCATTCTGAGATAATTGTTTCAATTAAAAAATACATGGGGCATTGCTGTGCACCTCAGGACAAGAACTTTATTGTGCTGTGAAAGAAGTCAATGGGAGTTCAAAGCACTAAGCTCCCTGCAGAACTGATGATTAAGAGCCAAAATTTTGGAATTCATGCTGGAACAATAAACTATTCTGCATGTGGATACAGTGTCAAATAGGATGGGAATCTCAGAGTTGCTCTGTCTTCTTGCTCTCTGCTTGATTCAGGTAAAAAAAAAAAAAAAAGAAAAAGAATACTGAATTTATTCTGCCTTTGAGTTTTGCTGAGCTCTACATAAACAGGAATTATATTAATCGTAGAGAAATGGTGAAATTCAGCTATTCCCATTAAAATGCTAATTCCTATTCTTTTATAAATCAGTTGGAGAAGATTTGGGAAACAAAAATAGCACCCAAAAATAGAGATTATCACAGAAAGAAAAAAAAGATCAATGAAAAAACGCATTATTAAAAAGCCTTGCTTCTAAATTTAGAAGCCCTTTAATGTGAATCTAACTATTTATTCTCCCTGGAGCTGCTCCATATATTATACTGATACTGAGAAGCCATGAATTGCTATGTTTCCAAGCACAGTTTGAAGTTTGGGCTATTGTACTTTCATATGTTCTTTGTTCTGACCAACATATCATTGGCATCTTAAAAGAAAGTCCTTCCATCCTCACTTCAGAGAAATAAATATGTCGAGCAACAACATTAAGCAACATAATAATAAAATTACCTGTTATTAAAAACACAGTGCAATTTTTTAGAGGAAATATATTACTCAGCTGTAAAATAATATGTTTGCCATTCACTCTAATGCTTCAACATTATGATTCAATCTTCTAAAAAAGCTGACATGGAAAATAACGGCGTAATAAACCAATTCATCATAATGTGTAAAAGAAACTACTGGAATAAATTGTAATAACCTTTCAAAAACTAGCAGCTTTTAAAAGTATTAATTTCTACTCCAGATAATTGGAAAAGACACCTGGGCAGCCAGGCAATATTTTTTATGGGATTGCCCTGTCAGAGACTCAGATTGTCTTCAGAGTTGGGAGCAATCGTTTAGCACTAAGTGACAGTGAATCTTGCAAATGGGTCTTCCTGGATGGTGTTTGCCATAAATTACCAAACTGAACTCTCCTTCAAGGTCAGCCATAAAACGTGGCCTTCATGGACATCCACAGTAGGCTTCAGAATTCCCATAAGCAGGCACTAGTTGTGTTGGATTCTGTAAAATCAACTTGGTAGACAACATAAATTGCTCTCAAATTCTGAAGATGTTATTGGGAGCTAAATACCTGGATAGAGAAATTGGAATTTCTAGTTTTCAGGAAGTAGGCCTAATGTAGGCTTTTTTTCTGTTACACTGCAATAGGTGATGATACTATATTGATAACATCAGAATTAAAGATATTAATGTGTTTCAGACCATACATAGAAACCAACTTCTTAAAGAAAACTAAGGCATCCAAATTCTGCTAACTTATTTTACCTTTTGTCTTTCCCTTGTTTTTTTTTCTCCAAATGAATATCAAGGCCATCTGTGTTTACATAAACATTGCTAGTTCCAGTGCTTCTGGTTTGAAATCATAGTTTTAGATTAAGGAAGGTTCAGTCAGGGGCATCTGCAAAAGTAGTCTGCAGGAGCATAAATATGTGCTAAAAATTTGTTCTGTGAGAAATGGGAAATCATTATGAACAACTTGAAACCTGAAGTCTTGAAATGGCAGAAAGATCTTTACTGCTATTCACTTTTCTTCACTATGGAAGTTATATTGTTATGGTAAAAAATGTAAGTCCAATTAAAATATATATATAGTTGTCGTAGCCTGCTCTGTGGCATTGACACCTATGCAAATGTCACTTTCCTGTCACTTCCCATTGGAAGGACTATGGACTGATTGTCCACTGTCATAAATGCTGCTTGCAAGTCCATAGCCAAAACGGCAGAAGAATAACTGTTCTTAGAAGTATGTCTCCTTCCCAAAGGAAGGGAAAGCGAGCCACCACAAGAAGGTTGAGCATCATAATGCAGACTGCAGCCACTGCAGGGATACAAGAGGATCCATGGGATTGTGGTGCTGGACAGAGTGCAGAGGATGTTTCAGCCATCAGATCATATTGGGGAATGTCAAAATCCTATTGTAACCCCTCCTGCCCCTTTCCCACTACACTGAAATGTACCCTCATGCTAATGAGCTTTTAAAGAATTCCATTATGAGGTATTGGCATGCAGCAGCCTATTGGAAATCTTTAAGGAGCTGCTACAATGCATAGAATAAAGACTCAGGTAATATGAAGTGCTGACATTTTTCAGAAGTCTCTCAAAAGGCATATTTCTCTTTGCATATATTATACTATTTAGCCTTAAAGACACAAAAGATTTTATGTTGAAAATAAATCAACATACAGGTTAGGAGATTTAAAATGTGAACTCCAGCTTAACTGCACCACCTCAGCCAAACAATGCCAAGAACAACCCTGTCATGATGTTTTCTATTAGCAAGTATGAAATCAGAGCTTTTTTAAAACTAAATTTTGATAGTTTTACCATAGTTCAGCAATTACATGTCAGAACAAAAGTGTTTATTCTGCAAAACTTCATGAAGGAACAGAAACATTACAGGACAAAGCTGAAGCTTTTGAATTCCTGTGATTACACATATGTATAAAATGACTTGCAAAGTTTCATACTGCGCATGTACCTTTCTTTGCTCTGCAGTGCTGCTTTCCTCTTTCCCTCCTAGTATGGTGAGCCAGGGTTTTTTTGTGCTTTTATGTACGTGATGACCTCTAAAACCGAATAGCTATTTCATTGCAAAGTCACCCCACTCTTTCCCACTAGCTTCAACCTCAATTCTACAAAACAAAGAGAAATTCTCCTCACAGCCACTCTTCAGTTAGCTCAGATGTCTGAGCCACAGCCCAAACTAGGTCAAACAGCTTGTTTCCACATCACATATTGACCTCTTAACAATTTCCCCCTATGATATTCCTAGTGGGTCTTAGCACACACTTTTACAAAGAATTAGATGAATAAAATCCTCTCTAACACTTTCACTAATTTAAAAAAAAAAAAAAAAAAGTGACATAGTTTGAAGTTCAGACTAAAGATGTGCTAATTATACAGGGAAAAATCTAATTAAGTGAATCAGGAAACCCATCGCAGCTATTGTCACATTCTTGTATGACAGAAGCATCAATCTGGAAGTCATTGGAGCATACGCTCAATAACTGACTGAACTCAGACCCTTTCTCATCAAGACCTGCAAAGTTAAAATGAGATACCAGCTATGACAACAGTTCAGCTTCACAGAGCATATTGCAAGAAACAGCACTTCGCCTTTTTTCATCTGTGAAATAAATAAATATATAAGAACTCCCTCCAAATAAAATACGCTTAGCATATTTTTGCATTGAAATTTTTGAAATGTTATGTTCCTTATAAGGGAGAGGAGCTTGCTATAAAATAATAATAAACATATATATAATCTATATAATGAAAAAAATACATTTTTTTCTTTTTGCACCACTGAATATATTCCACTGAAAAAATAAGAAAATTACTAGTTTAAATAAATAAATAAATAAAATGATGGATTAAGAGAATGAAAAAGTACCAGAAAGACAAATTCTACTGCCGAAGAAGAGACGAAATTGTAAAACCACAAAAAATGACTACTTCTACTGGCATTCAGCTGCCCCAGCACTCATTTCTCTGACTACAGAAAAACACTGAAATATAATGGTAATTTTTAAGGCCCTTCTCTCTGCAAAAATATTCCTAAAAATAAGAAGGAAAATGTTAATCTCACAGTGAGAAAGACAAACAACCTGCAACAATGTGAAGATGCAGGACTTATTTAAGTAACCTGCATACCTTCTCAAAGCTTTACATTTACAAGATTCATCCAAATAAACTCTGGCATGACTAAATTGCTGGTTAAAGATCAGGGGAATGTTTTAGGGAGTGTAAGATCACTAGCCAACTTATTTAGCTAGTAGAAATAGATCAGCTTTCAGGCAGACAAGGAGGTAAATGCACTTAATATTATGAAAAAAATGATATTGGATAGCACAATATTTGGGAGAAATCAAAGCTTCCTGTAAGTCTGATAAATGTGTTGTTATTAACCTAAAAGTGGAGAGCATAGGTGTAACGTGTACATAAAGAAGTGACTGACAATGAAACAATAAGTTCTCAGAGTTGTTTCAGGTGGTCACTAAAAAAAAATAAGCAACAGAGATCTCAGCCCAGATGATGACAACACGCAGAAGGGAGAAAGAAGCAGCCCTGAAATAAGGGTTGTTCTGTTGCAAGGAGCATAATAATGTCATACAAGATGTTGGGTAGGATGTGAGAAATGCAGATGAAGACTAGGCAGAATTGTGCAAATAAAAGCAATGAAAAGAGGCAGTGACTAGCCAAGAATGTTCAGAATGGATGTGCCTGTAGAGGAAAAAGTTCCCATTACACTAAATTCTGATTGAGTAGCCACATTGTTCCGTGGAAAATGATGTGCAATACATGCATCTTCTCATTAGCAAAACCATACTTATTTTCCAAAAGACTCGTCTACATTTTCTGTGAAGAAGCTAAATTGAGATACACTGGTTACTCTTGTACAAGACTTTACTCAAAGACAATGGCAATATGTAAGTATAAAAAATATTATGAGTCTAAATCATTTCTGAGGATGCCTAGGTCATAAATTCATAGATAATGTCAGAGATAGATTTCTGTTTTCTGCTTCTACTAGAACATAATAAGCAAAATAGCACAACAAAAGGACATAAATATGTATTTCATAGATAATGGCAGCTTTCTGGATAAGGTATTATCTGTAGATCTAGTAGGTTCAATGGCAGTTGCTGCAATTTAAATATCTTGTGTTTTTACTCAGCTAGCTAAAAGATTTTACAACTTAAAAAGTATTAGCAGTTATTTACAGATGATTTCATGGAACGATAAAGCAGAGAATGCAGCACTGTCTTGTTATTCTATCATTAAGCAAATTTTAATGGGCCTCCATGCAATACAGAAGCCTACCCGCAAAGAACAGCTTACAACATCTAGCCTGTAGTTAACAGCTGCCCAGTATTTCAGTATTTTGGATATAGTAGCTGAGCAACCAGCTCAGATAAAAAAAAGAATAGAATATATTTTTTAATTGATAGCTACAGTTAACAACTGATAAGAGAGGATATAGTCACACTTGTTCTGACATAATATAGATTCACCCCAAAAAACATTTCTAAAGAAAGTGAACAAATTCTATCCTTACAATTAGGTGACTGGAGAATTGTATAAGAACATGTTGCTAATCCATGTACTGTGCTCCAGAGAAAGAAGTCAAACAAATGTAAATCCATTAGCATACTATGATGAAAATTAGGAAGTAGCAATTCCACATGAATTTGTTTAAGTATAGTCATGAGACTCTTTATGCATGAGAGGAAGAAGGTTATTTGCATATTACTGCTTCTCAGGAATATCAAGACTTGAAAAAATTTTGCAAGGAGTACTCGAGTCTTAAGTATTTATAAGATGGAGGAAAGAGCTGAGAAGCCTTTGGAGTCAATCAGAAAGAAAAATATCAGTAGTGGTAGCAACAGTCACCAAGAATAGCTTTGTACCAGTAGAAATTTAAGACTGCAATAGCAAACATAAGGAGACAGTAACTTACATGTGCTGCTAGATAAAAAGATTGCTTGTCTGCCAAGATAAAGTCTTTCTCTGTCAACGTGGCAAGGTCTCAGTTGTTCATGAGAAATAAGCACTTGTATCTGACTTAATTTTAGAGTTGAAAGATATGTTACTTAAATAACTAGAATTGGATATTATAATATTCATCCCTTCCTTTACTAGTCTGGCTTGATCTGGATGAAAAAACTGAAATGAGCCTAAGCTGTCAGTGTTGCTTACAGCATCATCTGCTTGAGTTTTTCAAGTCTGCACTGCTATGTAAGAAAGGGTAGCAGAAGTTAGAATACTACAAATGAACAAAACTCTCTGGCCTGTATTAGACTCCAAAAGTTATTCTCTATAATGGAGAGTCTGAGAAGTATGAATTCTCATAACAATTTTTAAGGCAAATACTTGTTGCTGGATCCCTGGTGTAGAGTGCTTACCACTGAGTACCAGAGACTCTAGTCCTTGAAGACACTTTCCATTAAGATTTATGGGATAATAGCTTGTGTTAATTACAATTAAATGAATTATTATTGAAGCAATTCCTTTAAAAAAATGTCATCTGTATCAAAATGGAAAGAAAACAGGTACATGAAATCTTCCCTAAGCAGATTAAAGAATCTTGCTCTTTTTTTGTTTAATTGTACCCTTCATATATGGATGATACAATCAACTATTTTATTAGTTATACTTCACTACCTGATTTCAGTCTAGGTTATTCGTAATCATGGGCAACTCTCTGAGTTATCATTCCAGTTATCATCTATGGAAAGTTTTATATCTAAGCAGGTGGGTCAGTCCTCTACCTACAGTGGTTAAAATAGAACATATACTGCAATATGACATGTTGTTCAGCCTGGAAAAGCGAAGGCAGTGGAAAGACCTCATTACGATCTTCCAGTATTTAAAGGGAGATTATAAACAGGAGGAAAATCAACTTTTTACAAGAGTAGATAGTGATAAGACATGGAGGAATCGTTTTAATCTAAAGGAGGAGAGATTGAGATTAGATGTCAAGGGGAAGATTTTTACTGAGAAAGTGATGGAGTGCTGGAACAGGCAGAGACGTTGTGGATGCCCCATTCCTGAAGATGTTCAAGGACACATTGGATGGGGCCCTGTACTATCTGATCTAGTAATTGATCTAAGAGTTGGCAGCTCTCCATGTTTCAGTGGAGTTGGAACTGGATTCTCAAGGTCCCTTTCAACCCAAGCATTATGTGATTCTATGATACTGTTGTCTTCAATGCAACAAGTAAACTAATCTGTAGGAGTCTAGAATTAAGCCTTAACCCTTAATCTCTCGTAGAAGAGCTGATAGATTTCTCCTCTTATGTCTCCAGTCGTACAAAATCTCTCAGGATAATTTTTTTTTAAAAAACAAGGAGACTATTTATTTATTTATTTATTTTGTAATGTTGATTAAAAGCAGTCGACATGAAAACACAAATTAATTGAGCTTTTATTGTATTTATTTATTTCCCAAGGATAATCTCTTTTGGAAGACATCAATTTCAAACAACCATATGCATACTTGAATATACGCAGCAGCTGTTCTTTCAAAGGAGCTGAAAAGTCACTGGAAGACTGAAAGCAATGATCAACTGCAGCGATGCTTGTTTTCTTCTAACAGGCTGAGATTTTAAAGACATAAGTTGTAATAGCTAAGTTGTCCATTAAAAGATGTTGCTTGTTAATGTTCTACTTAGCTATATTACATATGGCATTATTCACTCTTGTTTCAGTGGTACCTTTTTTGGAACAAATTTTAGCAGAAGTCCTCTAGAAAAAGATCTCTTCTTTGGGACAATTCATGAGACATTATAAATTTAATTTTGATTCTATCTATTCTACCTTGTGCTGATGAACAAGACAATGGAAGGTACTGTGTCTCAGGGAGCCAACATCTGTGAAGTTTTAAAAGCAATTTACACATCTAAGTAAAAGAAAGCACGTGACAGCAGAAAAACAAAGCCTGTTCCTTATTTTCCCTGTATTTACATAAAGCTGTCAGCAAGGACCAGCTGCATTTTTTAATCTCTTGCCATCAGAAATACCCAACATGCCCAAATTGTTAATGTGGCAGCACAGCCCTTTCCCTCAAAGAAAGGCCTACTTTCTGAGCATAACACCTTTTAAATGTTTATAGGTTACCTCAGGGTCTGTCCTGCATGGTCTCTCATTTCAACTACTATTTACTAATACACTGAAGATTGACTGGGTGTTGTGTGCCAGTGGCTTTCATTGAAAAGTACATTTTAAAACCAGAAGTGTTGTACAGCAACCTAGAGCAAAAAGTTTGGGCCACAGTGCAGACATCTCACAGCATTCCTGGTGCTCAAGAGAAGTTCACTTTAACAGTTGCTAGGAACAATGATGTGAGTACAAAGAGGGACAGTGCAAGAAATCCCCATGTTGTTATCAGAGCAGCACAAAATTTCCCTGGCTGTACCACCAGCCACTTCCTGCCCTGGAAAAATATCATCAAAACCCTGTCATCCTATGGGACTTTTTCTTCTGTTTTTTGTTTAGAAGACTTAGATTCAATGTGAGTTTGAGGAAAAATTATCTACTGAAATCTCCTTTGGTTCAGGATGAGTATTACTATTACAAGTATCATATTAATAAATGCATAATCAAATTGAAACACCTACATCTCAGAGAACTTGTTTAAGACCATGCTCTCAGAGTGGGCATATGAAAATCTTCAGAACTGACTTGGCCCCAAGGAAACATGCCAGGGTTAATCAACACCTTTTTGCTCTGTTGCAACAAACACCTGAAAATTAGCAGGTCTGCCAACATGTAAATAGGCTGCTAATTTGCAGATGGTTTTCTGATAACACTCATAAAGAGCACTTTCTAAATGTTAGAAGGCACTTAACCTGCCTCACAGACCAGATTAGAAGGTACTGAGAAAGCAGCAATAAGAAACTCCAATGCAGCAGTGGAGAAGTCTCACAGTATTTGCTATGTCTTCTGTGCTGTGCTCACTCATATGTTTGTGAACAAATGTATAACGTAAGCCTTAGATACAGGCATGTGAAGTGTGCTGTTCATGATGACTGTGCCCTGCCTTTAGATCAAAAACTGCCTTCTATTCCGATAAAGAAGGCTGGCAAATATGTGATCTACATCTCAAGATAATTTTGTTTAGTGTAGCATAGACATGAAATTGTAAGAAAGTATCAAATGACAAAATAAAATTATATAGTGCAAGCTCTAAGAGGAATCCTGAGTTTCTTTATTATCCCTGCAAGGACTCAAAGAAAGAATAGCAAATATAAGACTTGAGATGGCTTTTTACATGTTGAATTTTAATGAAAAAATGCAGGCATTGCAATAGTGAGTGTTAAGTAGGTAAGGTATATTATCCTAAAAGGGAAAAAAACTAGGAAAGGAACAATACTTGAACTATTAAAATGGAAGGCAAATGACAATGTATTTTAATTAAAGCTTAAATCGATTTCCTTACATAGTCCAAAGTTTACACATCAAAGTTGTTTCTCAGTTTTCCCTTAGGAAATCCTATAAACGATTTGAAATAAAATTTGAATCAGCTGCAATGAAAAAAAAAAAACTCAGAGAATTTGTATTTTTGAATTTGGGAAGGAGGAACTTTCTGTCATATACTAAGAGCGTGGATACTTCCCACATTATCTAAAAAAAGGTAAAGTAATTGACATTGTCATTGAGCTGAAGGCATTAAATCAATATTATTAACCTGAGAGCTCCCATAATTTTTGCTTTTTTAGAGTTTAAATGACAGTGTTGAATATAAAGTGTATAAAATGTAGATGATTTGAGATTAATTTCTCATTAGTGTGGCAAGGAAGATTAACTTTATTGAACCTTCTCCTGAATTTCTTTGGCAGGGCATTAAAAATTTATCTTAATTTTCTTAAAAGTCCAGGCAAAAATAATATGATCCAGCTAAGTGTTCAAATGTAGATACTGTTTATGTATAGAGTTTGTATAGGTAAGGATACTTACTTTGCCTTGTGAAATAATAAGGAATTCTATGTAATTTCATTATGAACAGTTGGTATTATTGCTGCTAGTAGAGTCTCTTTAGTTTGTAGAAGACGGTATGCTATTCAAATAGGACCATCAAAATATTTAAAACAGAATGTTTGATACAAAATAGGGAAAATAAGTCTTTGTGCCTGTATGTATCCTTTTGAAGCTCTGCAATACATCAGAATAAATAGTTATCTTTTGTAGATGGCACTTTTATGTTTTTATGTTTTCTTGTTAACAGGAATAATTACAAATAAGATACAAGTGACCTATAGATGATAAATCCCCTTCTAGCTCTTCATGTCTGATTCTTCGGGCTCTGTATTTAATAAATATAGCTGTTTTAAATATGCTTACTTATAATTTAAACATAATTATTACAAAAATATGTAAGCCTTGATGTTACTGTCACAACCATTTCATATTCATTATTTATAAAACAGAATATAAAGCATATTAAGTCTTTGATCATCAGAAGGCCTAGATATAATCTGTCTTTTTTGTTGTTTTTGGCTGATGATTCTCTACAGTAATCTGTTTATATTTGACACTATTACAGTGTTCTGAGATATACAGCAGTATTAGACAGCTACGAGGGTGTAGAATGGAAATTTCCATTTCTGGAAAATATTCATCAACTCTATGATGACAAAAACCATAATCACTGTAATTATGTTGTTCAATATACAATGAATTTTGAATCATCACTCTTAGCTGGATTTACTCCAGCTCCTCCTACTCTAACTCAGATGTATTTTATTAACAGCATTTTTTGTTGTTTCAGTGATTCTGTGACATGCTTTGGATATAAGTGCTACTTATATTCATGTAACTAGGTATTCTTATAACAAAACTTCACTAATTCTTAATATCATTACAATTACTTCACTACTGTAGTTTCAATATTGATGTAGCTATTGTCGTAGTTTAGATGGATTAGAAAATATTTATTCTGGGTGTCTGATATGGCACCCAGAATTCACTGACATTAATAAACTTTGGATCAGGATTTTGGGGCCATGAATTGGCTAACTATTTTTAAGAAAAACACATAGATCTCTGGACTGATTCTTTAGTGATGACCATACTTTGGAAATACATTTGTGGGGCAATGAGGTACAGGAATGGACACTGCAGAGTTTATGTGAAAAAATTAGTTTTTCTCAAACAAATTAGTTTTAACTCAAACAACATAGTCCCAAGGTTATGGCAATAATAATTGCACAAGTAGCCAGGTAAAACTGAAATTCAGCAAGATAGTGGTAAGATGCAGCTGTGCACAAAGGAGGGCAGGCAGTGTACCCTGGGCAGCAGCAGCTCCTGGGCTGTTCTAACAGGTTTTGAAAAGTGTTTAAAAAGAAAAAAAATACAAAAAAATACAAAAAAAATCAACCTCCTTTGGATTAAAAGACCCAACAAACTCAGCTTAAATTTCAATTCTCTGCTTCATCTTCAGCCCATTGAAATGCAGTTAACAGTTGCAAGTGTTCATAATAGATAAGGGAATTGTTGCTGCTCATATAATTATGCTGTTTCTACAGCTGAGCCTGGCAGTGAGACAGAGCAAGACATAGCATCACACTATTAGGACAGTTAGTGCCTTTGACAAGAATCCATTTTCCAGTGATCAGAGATGCAGTTTCTATTACTACTTCTGTGCAAGCTGAAACATCAATGAAACAAACATTTTCCAGAAGACGAGTTGCTTTAAATCCCTTTTTTTGCAATGCTGATGTTTTTAATGCATTTTTATAAAACTCCAACAAAGAAGTCAAGTGTGAAGATCAAGAAGAAGTGGATATAAATAACATCTTTGATCTATTTCTGTTATAGGAACTGAACATTCTCAGTACTGTAGATGCATATTTTTTAACGATGCAGATAACTCCTTTCCTAAAAACATTCATCAGTTTGGAGATTTTTATTCTCCTGGAATAGCATCTTCAGAAATCCCCTTATTTAGACTAACATTCAGAAGCTGTGCTTAGCACGTCATCTGAGGTACTCAAGAAAGTTTTTTTTTCCAAAGCCCTCTCCTCAAAAAACCCACCGCAATGGACTCATACATGCCATTTGCTGACCCTTTCTAAACCTGTTACAGGAAAATCACTCGCCCTCTCCAGTGTTTGCCTGAGTGAGATGAAGACTCCCAGTATTTGCTCAGATGCTCCTACAAGGCAGTATCGCCCCATCTGGACACTGGCTCCTTGGCTACCCAAATGTAACAGACACTTTCTAAGAAATTCAGGCAGAGATATTTTTTCTCTTTAAAGCAAATTTTAGAAGAATGCCAGCATAACTATTTTTTGTGTGTATTACTAGAAAAAGAGTTTGAGAAATAAAGGTTGATATTTACATGTTCTTTCATGAAAAACATTTTACTCTAGTGCCATACGCACATGTATCTGTGTGGGTAAACAGTATTTTGGTATATGGAATATGCAACACTTGGTGCCAGTGATTTATAAAATCCTATCACTGTGAAAGGAAAAAAAAAGGTTGAAAGAAAGCATGCTGACATTATAGAGAACTGCATTTGCAGCCCCTTTAATCATCATGAAGTTAGATGTAGGTGTTGGTTTGTCTGTTTGTAAGGCAAGTAAATCAGCAGTATTTGAATACTGTACAGCAGCATTAGAACTTTTTTCATTGTCAAGGTATGTGTATTCAAACACACTTGTATAATATCCCTTCTATTTGTGTATCAGCAGGAGTAAGCAGCTGAATCAGTATAGCTGCATGCAAGTTGAATGCATACTCCATGTTTCATACACACCCAACCAACATTCTTCAGGAAAAGGTGGAATCCTGCCTGGTATTCTCTTCTAAGGAAATCACAGAGGCTGAAGTGATAATTTAACAGAAGCACTGTGCAGAGGAAAATACATCCTGATAAAATAAAAAGGCTCCTTTATCTTAGTCAAAACTGCCTTATCCTAGGAGCAGCTGAAATGAGAGCAAGGGCGTTCTCTGAGCCATTACACAAATATTCCAATCTGATATAAACCACTTGCTATATGCTCATTTCTGGCTCACTGGAAATGATATCAAAATAATGGGATACAGGAAGGACTCAGCTCAGCCAACATCTGGAAGAGACTTAAAGCAGTAAAATATCTGTGTAATCTTTACTGCATTCTGTCACTGAAACACCTTTCCTCTAGATCTGTTTTATGAACTGATTGAAGGAGGTAGGAACTGATGATGTTATCGGTGCTAAGCAAGAGGAAAATAAAATAGGCAAACAAACACGCAAGAGTAATCCTATGTAAAGAAAACATTGCAGTACTCAAAGCAATGAAAGGAGATGCAGCTCATGTTTCTAGAAACTTAAAACATGACTTCATCTCAGAACTCTGGCTCTCAGCCTCCCAGTCTGCAAAAATTCAAAGCATAAATGATGGCTGATCTAGTAATCAAGCAAAGGAAAAAAAATCATTTAAAATTATTCTCTTAAAATGATAGCATACAAGAAATAAACAGTTGATAAATTATACAACATATACTGAAGAGACAGAGGGGAAAGAATGTCTAATCTCTTCCCCTCACTCCTACTTACACATTATTCCAACAATAAAATCCTTACATTTTGGATATTCTTATTCTATTTAGGTTATCCTGAAATGGAAAAGTAGCACACATTTGAACTCACATTGGTTTCTGAGAATTAATATATTCAATGTTTTTAAAAACCGGTTTGATAATCTCATGGAAGTTTTAAGGCACTAACCCATTAATGTTAAGCCTCTTAAGACCAAATTTGGAAAAATGTCACTGTAACACATTTTGGGAATCATAATTAAGAAAAAAGAAACTGATAGAGAAGACATTATTCTTCATAGAGGAATAGGAGAAGTATTGTAAAATATTTTTTCCATTACTTCCATAAATCATTTGGTGCAATTATAACGGTGCTCAAGACTAATATTGGAATGTTAAAATGATAACATTTAAAATAATTACTTTTGTTCATTTAATCACCTAGCTTCATTGTTCTTTCATCCCCTGCTTAAATCTAAATGGCTGCATTTGGAAACTTTTTAAAATACTTCAGCAGAAATGTTCATGGAGATGTATTATCACGCTTTCTTTTCTATCCTGAGGCTATTGTGTTTGACAGCGACAAAAAATAGTTTCAAGGACAATATAATGAGAGAGTTGGAATAAATTAAAGGAAAGTATAAACTACTTAGTTGCAGATATAGTTTGCACTTGTTTTCAAACCAGCGTGGAATAAATATTTTACAATGTAAAAATTGCCTTTAAAACATAAGTAGGCTTTTAAAAAGCTACTACAATTTATGTCACTAGTAACCATGTGTTGAAGGAACATTTCTAACATTATTCAATCACCAGTTTCTCTCTAGACAATAACATTTGAGTGAAATATCACATATACTCTGGAACTATTTAATTATACTACATCTTGTTAAACAAGTGTAAATAGGAGAGATTTGTTAAAATATATGTTGTTTTGTTAGGGTCGAAATACAGCAAATGATCCCCTAGAGGCTGCCTCTGCAGAAGTTGAATCTGCTTTTGTGTGCCATGGTGAAGATGAGGGCAGCAGATTTCTGCCTAAATAATTTCTCACAACCTTTTCCTCTCCCCCCCATATCACATGTCACGTCCTTCTCCCAGAGCCATAGTGGGAGGCAGCTATGCCAGGAGACATGGTGCTGAGTAACAAGTGTGCCTTCGTGAGGGAGAAGGCAGCACTGCATCCATCATGGTGTTCCCTGAGGCAAGCCCAGCTTAAAACATCACGCCTGGTTATCAACCCATGCATTTTCTGGATGATGGAAACCTGTTCTGGCTGAGGGATATGGTGATGGCTGTGCCTACTTTCATAGGCAAGGACTTCTTTTAGTTAAGAATTTCAGTGCTGGGCACATAATTCTGTTGGAAATTTGGTTTGTGATCCAGTATGTGTAATAAAACACAGAGATAGCATTCTGCTTCATGGATGGTAGTGTGTGAAACAGTAGTTGCTTTAGGAGACATCAAGCTCAAGAGAGTGCACAGGATCTCAGTCTCTAAGTCACTAAGTCCTTTATTGTTTCTAGCTGGAATGACTAAGCTGATTTAATCCAGAGTGTTATCATCCTTTGTCTCTTTTGAAAGTCTTAACCTCAATTAATATTTTGTATAATAACAGCAAACACGACTGTTTATTTCATTAAAACAAATGTAAATATTTATGACATAATTTACCAAAATTGATTAATTATGTCAGATTGTAAGTTTACACACTTTAAAAAACCTGATATTAAATGCTAATTTAATACTCAGTTGTTTCTTTCTATGCATATCAAATGGAGTACTCACATTGTGAATTACTGACTGCTTTTCAAAATGTAAACTTTTGTCTTTCAACTCACTGATTAACATACATAAAGGTAACAGCAGGCAGTTTTTTTCAGACTGGCTATGCTTGCAATGCCTTAATTAAATCATTCTGAAAATGTTCTGAAGCAAAAAGACAGTGAAAACAAAACAAACTCAGAACCTGAAGAGTGCTTCAGAAGCAGATGTATTAGGTTGGGTTTTTTTAATACATATAAATTTATCCTTCTTTCAATAAAATTTAAAATAGAAAGGATAAAAAAATAAAGAATCTCAAACTTTTGTGATACTCGTTTCTTTTTGGGCATAACTTGATAGAACTTTAACTACTGTAGAAATGGTGTGTTTGTAATAATTATATGAATGAATTCCACTTTATTTCATACAGTACTCCCACAATTCTTCGCTGCTTTCTGTGGTGTCATACCCTTTTTAGTTTTCTTAAAATTTCCCCAGTAATTGCTTATTAAAAGGCTTTTAAGTAACTTATGCAAGTCTTTTTTTTGTTAATTAATCATCTATAAAACTGAATATTCTCTAGATATTATGAGATGATAATTTTGCATAAATTGCTTTTTTGGTTATTATTACAATGCTTATAAGACCAGGTCCTTGTTAATATGGTTCACAATGAAACTGAGTTTCAGACTAACACTTGCCCAAAGATTTTCTGTGCTTATTTCCTTTTATTCCTGAGCAGACCTCCTCACTGAGCAACAATGTTGTTAAATTTGCATCCAGATCAAATTAATCCAGGTTTGAAAAGAGAAGGCATTCCTAATATACTTCCTCCCTGCAGTTTAATACGGGCCATAACTTTGACTTTTTAATTTATTTTGACTGACTTATTGGACAACAGTGGAGAAATAAGAGAAAGCTTTTGTTCATCCATCCATCCATATGTCCATCCATCCACAAACCCAATGGAATGTGACATTTTCATACCACCTTCAGACTCTTTTCATTTTAAGTCTTCCTGTAATTTTCACAGAATCACAGAATTGTAGGTGTTGGAAGGGACCTCCAGAGATCATCAAGTCCAACCTCCCTGCCAAAGCAGGTTCCCTACACCAGGTCGCACAAGTAGGTGTCCAGAATATCTCCAGAGAAAGAGACTCCACAACCTCCCTGGGCAGCCTGTTCCAGTGCTCCACCACCCTCACCATAAAGAAGTTCTTGTGCACATTTGTATTGAATGTATTGAATATTATTGAATTGTATTGAATATGCTTCAGTTTCTGGCTGTTCCCCCTTGTCCTGCCTCCACACTGCTGAAAAGAGTCTGGCCTTCTGGCCTCACCACTCTGCCCCCCACACCTTAGATATTTATAGACCTGGATCAGGTCCCCTCTCAGTCTTCTTTTCTCAAGGCTGAACAGACCCAGTTCACTCAGCCTTTCCTCATAGCAGAGATGCTCCAGGCCGTTCACCATCTTTGTGGCCCTCCGCTGGACTCTTTCCAAGAGATCCCTGTCTTTTTTGTACTGGGGAGCTCAGAACTGGACACAGTACTCCAAATGAGGCCTTACCAGGACAGAATAGAGGGGGAGGATCACCTCCCTTGACCTGCTGGCCATGCTCTTTTTAATACACTCCAGGATGCCATTGGCCTTTTTGGCCACGAGGGCACACTGCTGGCTCATGGCCAACCTGTCGTCCACCAGGACACCCAGATCCCTCTCTGCAGAGCTCCTCTCCAGCAGGTCATCCCCCAACCTATACCGGTCCATGCAATTATTCCTCCCTAGATGCAAGACTCTACACTTTTGTTAAGCCTCATCTTGTTTCTTATTGCCCAGCTCTCTAGCCTGTCTGGGTCTCTTGCAGAGAGTCACACCACCAGTCTATCTCCTTCTCACACTCTCTAATGGCTCTGAGTCTCTCTACCTCCTCCCTAAGCTCCACCACCAGGTTGAGGAGTTTGTCCACCCGCTCACACCTCACGCAGGTGGCATTCCTCCCATCCTCCCACAGCAGCAGCAGGCTCAGGCACTCCCTGCAGCCAGAGACTTGAACTGCCACATTTCTGGGCAGGCCCTCCGTCTGGGTCACCACAGTCTTTTTGTTTATAATCATCATAGAAGTTGAGCTGAAGCTGCTGGCAGGTGTCAGCATGGTGGAGGGATCCATGAGCCTGGTGTTTCCTGCCTAAACATTGAGGTATGTCTCTGGCATGTTTTGCACCATCAGAAGCAAAATACAAAAACTAAAGAGGAGTACAGCCATTTCTCTGCATGTAACTGCGTATAAAAGCTTGCTTCCTAACTTGGTTTTCTCCCTCTGTTAAAAAAAAAAAAAAAAGGAGCTGCAACATTCGTAAAAATCAAACCTTTGTTTTTGTCAGAATTATTACTGTTTTCTGTTCACTATCCCAGTTTAAACAACTAACTTTTCTCAGAATATGGGTAAACTCTCATCTCTTTCTGAACCAATATGTACTACAAGAAGAAAGTACAGTAAAGTGAGAAAAAAAATTGTTGCTCAAATAAGCAAGATATGTATATTCATATGTTCTCAAAGAAATTCAAAGTTTTTGGAATGAGAGAGTTCTGGAGATTTTCCAGTTTTCTTTTGGCACCATCAGTGGGGGATATTTCAAACTGCTGTTTCCTTATCTGAAAAGCAGAGTCATTATAAAGCAGCACACAGGAAAATAACTGAGACAAGGGATTTGTTTCCTTTCTTATATTATGATCAGGCCATAAGAATATGAGCAATTGTAACATCTAATGATGATGTAAAGCAACTTTCCAGAAAATAAATCATTCATGTATTTTACTACATTTTTACATTTTAACTTAATTTTTACATTTTAACTAGTGTTAAGAAAATGAATTATTGACTGAAATCAACATATGAAATATAACTTTTTAGTAACTGTATCAATTTCCTGATTAACACTACTTAGTGTTGACAAAATAATAATAAACAATGAAAAAAACAGGGAACATAGGGAAAGAGTATAATGTTGCAAGGAAGCTTTCTTCGCTAGAACAAAAAGATTAAAAAAAAATGTAAAAGGAAAAACAAAGAAAAGATAGACAAATCTCTCTATATCCTTTCACTCACACCACACAAGTGTGAAAACGATATCCAGGCACCATTTGCCACATGCTACAAAGGGCAACTTTAAAAAAGAGTCTCTTTTTTTTTTTTTGTCACAGTTAGGAATTTTACAAGTATGAGAAAAAAAGCTGAAGTTGCACAATGGTACACAACAGATGGGATGCATTTCACTTTATACTTCTAATAAGAATGTCAGTTTTCTTAAATTAAGAATTTCCCTAATTAAGTTCCTTACAAACAGTGTAAGGAATGTACTAATATATTCCCACTAATATACTTTAATTCCCACAAGACAGGGAACATGTAGAGTTTTTAAGACATACTATCAAAAGTATCAGCTTGACAGTTTGGTAGGATTAACCTCAGCTTCCGTCCACCAGCACCCTCAGAGAAGGCCACCTTTTTACTTTAACCACATACAGGTTTTCTTTTTCATTGCTCCTGTCAATTACATCCTTAGCATTAGCCTCTTAGGAAGACACAAGAAGAGAACTGTTAAACACAGTGGTCAGCAATGAAAACATACCTTTTTGTCACCTGCTGTCTATCATCAGGAAGCTTCTATCAGAAGAAGGGAGAAGCCAAAGGCAGAGATGTATGCCTTCTCATGGATAACCTTGAAGAACTTTGAGAAGTTTTACTCTCCCTTACTGCAGCTACTTACTCAGCTGCACTGTTTTAAAGCCCTCATTGAGGGTCTGAGTCTCTTTCTGCATAAAGTCATCAGGCTCCTTCTTAACAACCACCCATGAATGCAGCTCAGCTGTGGAAGCTGTTCAGTGAACAGAACTGAGATCAGAAGTGAGTAGTATATAATGGTGAACTAAAGAATGAGCTATAATGCAGACTTGCAAGAGGAAAAAAATAGAGCTTCATTTGGCTGCACTAATCCCTGGTTTCCTATATTAGACACATTTTAGAAAAAAAAACCTGACATTTTTCCATGTACCCTGCCTTTTCTTGGCAGAGAGCTTGGACTTGGGAAGGATACCATAGTTGTTCCCCCTTTGGATGGGAATGTTATGCACTGCATTGGAATGCACAGCATTCTCTTTGGGCCACCACAGCTGAGGAGCACATACACTACTTCCTCAAGTGGCCTTATTGTCATGAACCTTTTCTCCTCATCCTAAAAGCATGCACTACTTTCGGGAGGCCCTACTGCTGAAAAGGAAGCAACAATTTCACAAGGGAAACAAATGACTGAGCTACAAATACAGTACTTAAAAATACTGGGTTTAGTTCTTGCTTGTCGTCCTTCCACTGCTGTATCATGCATTTGCCCTCAGCAAATCCTTGTTTCATTTGGTAGAAGTTCTCCCATTGGCTCTACTACTCCTGTGATTTATAAACCATCCTTTTCATTCCCCCCCCTCCCCCCCAAGCCTATCAGCTCCTGGAATTTATTCCCTGTAATAGTTTGTTTGTGTGCTCTCCCAAAATTCATGTTGTTTAAGAATGATTCTTCACAATCTATAGTGAATAATAGGAGAAATGCCCTGCAAGCAGATATCCATTCTATTTATGCTTTCATATAATTCAATCACAGACCTTTTGTTCCTTGGAACTTGAAAAATCCACAATAATAGCACATATGTAGGGGTTGAAGAAGTGCATCTGAAAGTGCCAATTCACTTTTATTTACACACTCTACTGGAGAAGCAAAAGGCTGAAGGCAAGAGAATGAGAACGACAGAAAATTTGTTTGCAGCTGAATCTGCCCTTGTCTTTTTGAAAGCCTAAATTATTATCATTTTCCCACACAGTAACCCTACGGATTTGTCTCTGCCTTGAATTGTGAACCACCCATAGATTTTCCAGAGTTTTGTCATTTGCCTTGCTTGTAGAGTTTGACTGCAAAAACTGGAACTTTGCTTCCTCTGTGGAGAAATTGCAAGAGTTGCTTAATATTATGAGCACGATCCTGCGACACATCTGGCAGCACACTACATAAGTTTGTTACCCTTTTGTTCAGGGGAGGTCCTGAGGAAGTCATCATAAAAGTACTGAAAGAATATCTACTGATGGCATCAGGAAAAAAATCCTCTACTGCAAGTGGAACAACTGAGAAACTTGCTGAATGGATGCAAAGGTCTTCATGCACTAAATGATTTCAGCAGCTGAGGCATTAAGAAAAACATGAAATATCATGAGACTGAAGATAGTGTTGTAGGTGTGGCAGAAGTGAGTTATGGAGGAGTTGGAATGACTTATGCATTTTGGAATCTTGTTCTCTGTTGGTGGTGTACTCACTTGTGCAGAGTTTATCTCATGTATTCTTTGTTGCTTTCATTCATTTTAACCTGCAGGCTGTAAACACATTTATTATAAAAAGAATAAAATTACCAAAACTCTGTGTGAAGCCCCTGAAATCTTGCTGCAGGCCTATTTATCACCTTTCCATTCTCATCACAAAGACACTGCACTGTTTGTTAGTATTAGATAACATGAAAGAATATGAGGAAAACTAAAAAAATAAGTGAAAGAAAATAAAGAATGAAATTGGGAAAATGGAGAAGAGGAAGAAGAGACATGGTTGTGGTGCTGGAGAAGAAAGAAAAAAAAAGGATACAAACACAGTAGAATGATGACATTCAATTCAACAACAAGATTCCATTTTTAAAATATATTTTCTCTTGCCTCACTACTTTTCTACTGTAATAAGGTTAGACTTTTGAGTAATTTTGAATAGTGCAGTGGCAGTGATTATCAGAACAGTCTCATGAGTACATTTAGGCAAATAGTCTTCAGAATTTCCCGAGCCCATTTTGTCAATTCAATGGGAATTTTAATTGACTATTAAGATACAGCAATACACAACAAAGACATTACTGCACTGCTGCAGAAATGTTAGCAAATGTGTCATCAATAGAAAAGGCAATTCTCTTCTGTGGGTTTATCAGAATTGCTACAACAGCGTAAATAGCCTGTAGCAGCTGTAATTGAGGGTATAGAAGGTCTTTCCAAACATGCTTTCCCCCAAACATAAAAAAAAACAACAACAAAACAAACAAAAGACAGCCCAGAAGTCCAACAATTAAAGCTTTAGTTGAATTTTTCTCTTCCCATTACTGCACATGTAATAGGTCCCATTTTACTGTGTGATATAGGATGGTGGCTGCACATCTATTCAATAACGGGAAAAAAACTAAGTGAAGCTGCCATATGACAACACTGAACAGAAATCAGTTTCTTTGAGCATATTTGCTCTTTCTATGATTTCCAGAAAAATCATCTTCCAGAAAAATTTCCAGAAAAATCACACAGATCAAAATGCAGAGCTTTTTGCAGCCTCTGCTCTGCAAGCTCGCAGAGTTGGTCTGAAACCCTGAACCCCTTTCTCAGATACAACAAACTGTTCATTTCACAGCAAGCTCACCCTGAAGACCACCACAGGAAGGAATGGATCACTTTTATTCTCTCATAAGCACGGTACAAAGATGCAGCATTGTGCCAATTCTCACATCAGCAACAGTCTACCAAAATCAGCTATTAGCCAAGGCCAGTTAGGTTTGCTGCAACCACAGTCTGAACCACGCTTAGTTGTAAATAGGCAACTTGCTTTTTTTGCAGAAATCATGTTCCCAGGAATGTGCCTATAACAAAAGCACATTAATCAGGCAAATTTGTATTTCTGGAAATCACAGAAATGAGATAACAATTCTCTATGCTGTCTTTATACAGAAGATACATAGAGAAGCAGACAACTTTCCACTTAAATAGAAGTTTGCTCATTAGACAACAAACATTTAAAAAGAAAGCATGTCAATGAGCAACAGAAAGGCTGTAAATAGACCAAAAGCAGGATGAACATTATACACTGCTGCTGGTCTCAAAGGGCTTTATTAAAAACAAAAGCATAAAAAGTAGTTCCTGAACAGGATGATTTTTAATTGTGTCCTCCTGAGAATACTGCACAAGGCAGACTTGCTTGGTTTTCTTGTAGTCTACTGGGAACTAAGAAGCTCTCAAGAGATTCCCTTTGGTCTAAGACCAGTCATCACTGAGTTTCTGGACTCCAGTTAAATCTTAGTGACAAATTACATTTATATGGTTCTGAGCCAAATTCAACTTTATCAACATCTATTTTATACTAAAATAAATTGTTGAATATATAATGGGTTCCTTGAGATTTAACTTATTAGTTTAAGAGTGAGCATAGAGAATCAACAGTTATAAAGGCATGTAGAGACAGGACAAGGGGAAATGGTTTTAAACTGGAAGAGGGTAGATTTAGACTAGATATTAGGAAGAAATTCTGTGAGGGTAATGAGAACAGTCTGCCCAGTGAGGGTGTGGATGCCCCCTCCCTGGAAGCATTAAAGTCCAGGCAGGATGGGGCTGTGAGCAACCTGGTCTAAAGGGAAGTGTCCTGCCTATAGCAGGGGGGTTGGAACTAGATTATCTTAAGAGTTCCTTCCAATCCAAACCACTCCATGATTCTAGCAGTATAAAACTCACAAACAATATCCATTAAAACAACGCTACCTTCAATATCTCTGAATGCAGTGGGACTGGTGACCAGTCTGCAATAACCTGTGACTTTCAGAAAGTTGAGGTACCTGTCTCCCTGGGACTCTGTAACAGTTCAAGCACTCTTGAGCCAGATCTAGAACCTGGGCCTGGGCCCAGTATGGTAATGGTGCCCTTAAGTATCCCTTGACTATCTGTGCTCTACAGAGAACACACAGGCAACACAAGATGAAAGCTGGGAAGAAGAAAATCTAATGTATTCTCACAGATAAAAAGAAAACAAAGCACAAAGCAATATACAATAAATAAAACAAAACAAAACAAAACAAAAACACAAAACTATGCTTCCGACTAAACTAAACAATAGAAAGAACCCATGGAGAGTAAGTAGCTTGAATTTTGATTCTGCCTCTCTGCAATTCTGGAATTTTTTGAACTACCAAAGGGAGCTCCTGTCCCACTGAGATTTGCAAGCTAACATTTGTAGCACCATTAATTATTTATTGCAAAAGACAACTAGAAGAGAAAGAACAGTAATTTCCTCTATGATCCCTAGCTTATTTCATAGCTCTGTAGTTAATGCCAGACAAAAAAAACCACACCTGACAAGCAGGGCTCTTTCTCTGATGATTAGGCAGCCACTTGGAAAGAGGCAAACCAGGTTCCAGTGACTATTTGGCTGTAAACAGGACAAAGCCCTCCAGCAGGAGGACCTGGAAATCTTCAGCTGATGTTGCTCAAATCTTTATGACAAGAGACCTCAGCATTAACAGCCAGATTCACTAGCATCTGGGGATCTCCACTCACAGACAACAGTTAAGGATCTGCCCTCCCAGTTATTTATGTTTGTTGTGATATGGTAACAGCATGGTACATTCCTCTACCATCCCATTGCCTTACATTGATTTCTCAGATGTTGGGAAAGATGATGAAAGTCACAAGATGAAAGAAAAAGGAAAAGCTCAAAACAAGCTTACATAAAATATTCATATCTGGTAGCAACTACAAACAGAAAATAGGAAATAAAAATTCCTGATAAGCAGAACCAATTATGCAGTGTCCAAATTATCTGTGTGCAATTCCCTCCAGGAATTTTTCTGTATAGATTTCTGTTGCTGGAATCTAAAATTGAGACAGTCCTTTTGCCTTATATCTTTGGTTAATTTTGTTACTAAATATACATGTAGCCTAGTATGACGAGTTACTAGCAAAAGTAAGGTTCTGTGCTTTATTTCTGCCCTCCGCTAAAACCCATAACAAACTTCTGTAAAGCAAGATCACACCTCAGCTGTAAAAAACTTATAGATTGCAATAGCTTAATTATTGTATCTGTCTCTTGAGATGTTAAATATGGTCTTTTGTGCATTCATAAAATGCACTGTCCTCATTTATTTATTTATTTATTTTCATTCTTACAAAGTTATCATTTTCTCCTTGTGATAAATCAATTGATGCTGGCTGGAAATTGTTAAGATGAATCACCTAAGTCTTTACAGAAAGTACATGTTTAAAATGTTGCTATTCAAGGATAGGATGAGAGCACACTAACAACTTTGTCTAATAGCTTCTTACAGGTGTAAAGATATGTATCCTTTTCAAATAAAAAAGTGATGAATATGTTGTTTTTCTGGCAATCTTCAATAACATAAAAACATGTTTATTCCATTCTATTTATGTTTCCATAGTAAAACCTGGTGTTCCTTAACTGGTGATAAATACTAGTTCTCATATGAGGAATGGTGGTGTATGTCCTAGAACATTGCTGTGGAATAAGATATGCAGAACCACTGGATTTCAATTTTATGTCAGTGCTACAAAACAAAATATTCAGTTAGTTGCAAGCTGGAAAGATTTGTTGAACTTAATACTAGTTTTATGAACAATAATGGTTCTGCCAAATTACAGAAAATCACATATAATTCACATTATTGCTACTTTCACTCATTTTGATGTTCCCATGAAGAAGCCTCCTCTGATGTGAAACATCAGTCCATAGAAAAAAAAACACAAAAAATATTGTGTGAACATTCCCACTTTTGCCATCTCAGCACTTCATTCAGTCTTGGAGATCGTTGTAGACTTGTTATGTTTCTGAGGCGCCTTAATTACGTATGTACATTTGAGACTGAAGAATGCTTTAATTTAAGCTAGCACACAAATATTCAGAAAAATTATCTGCCAGGATCAAGACTAATTGAACTGATATCTTCTGGGTTTTATCTGCAGCTTTGCTGTATAACTTTTCTTTTTCTTTAGAATGCTTTAATACAAAGCAAGAACATGCCTAGAGTCCCACAGAGGTGTTTTGACATTAGGCTTAATAAAGCATGAAGAACTCATTAATAAATAATGTTCTGCTAGGTTAACAAATAAAGCTGGATACATAGGCAACACCTAAAATTAAATAACAGCATTCATGCAGCCAAGTAACTTACTAAAATGCAATTGTGCCATTTCTTCAGTGTGTTTGGCAAAGCCAATCACAATACTGCGGAAATAAAAACACTGCAGCATATATGCATGGACTTTCATTTATAATCTTACCTGACAATTTTTATTTGCACTCTGTGCACTTGAAGAGTTTGTAAACAAGCATTCATGACAGTGACAAAGAGACATTTATATTTTGTTCAACTTTGCTGAGAAATTGCTGCTGCCTGGAGTTTCAAAGGAAAAGACCTCTTGTATTCATTGACTTATGCATCGTGCCATTCCTGTGTCAAAGCTACAAGACTGATACATTTTACTGCAGACACATTTGAATTAGAGCATTCAAGGCTGTGTCAATATTTCCATCTGTCCTCTCTTTCCAAGGTTAAACATGCTGACAAATTTTGAATCAAGGTCTGAGCAGAGCTTCTAGCAACCTAGGGTCAGTGCCACAACTCCCATCAGCTTCAGTTACAGTAGGATTTCATGTTGGAAACCAGACCAGAATTGTGGCAACTTGAGGGTCTGGATTCATTCTCTGTCATCCATCATGACACCCTTCTCAGTTAAATGCCTAAGGTGGGACATAGAGTCACCCTAAACTCCCACTGTACTCAATCAAGAGATGAATGTTTCCAGAATGTGATTCAGATCTGGGCTGCTGATTACAGAATCAGCTTAAAATGAGCAAGTTCTCAATTTAGAGGCTTCTGCTACAAGATTATGCTTCTAGGCAGAACAACTCCTTAGTCCCTCCACTGAGGCCAAGTAACAGATTGCACAAATTGCACAAGTTTGGGCCTGTGAGATTTACGCAGTTTGTCAGGAGAGAAAAAAAAATAGAGAGAGGGAGAAAGGAAAAAGAAAATGTTTACTTATTTTATTTTTAGCTTCTACTGGAGTTATGGTCATATTCTGAATAAAGGATTCATGAGATTTAGAAACAGGGACAAAAAAATACAAATGCAGGTCTTCAATTCTCCTCTCCATTTTTTTTACGTACAGAAATTCCACATTACTCAACGTTAGCTCACTGTTTTAAGTAATTCAACTATCTTGGAAAGAATATTGATTTAAAACAAAAATATTTTATGCCAAATACTTACTGGAGAAGTACATTGCAGCATATTTAGAATGCTTAGAAAAATGAGTTTCTATTTTATACCTGACTGAGCTGCCAGGCTCCAAGAGTTACTGTGAATTAGAGAATCACATGAAGATACAATATCTTCTGAAAATGACATAAAATCTCTGATACATGTGATGCTGCAACCATTTAGGTGGTGCAAACTCATCTTTCCAGCAACATAAAAGTCTCTCTCTCTCCCTGTTTTTTTTTTTTTTTTTTTTTTTTTTTTTTTTTAACAGAATTCAAATCTATGTCATTTTTTCAGACTGAGAAACATCAAATTGAGAAGATGTAAATTTCGAATTATACAAAAAAGTGCAAAAGTAGAAAAGCTTTATTTTTTATTTATTTATTTATTTATTATTTTTTTTTTTTAAACATTGAAAGATTTAAGTTATTCAGGCTTCCAAAATACTAAATAAATGTCTATGCTATGGAACAGTGAGCAGAGGTAGAGAAAGTTTGTGGTCAATTTATTTTCATATTTTTTTTTCCATGTAACAATGAACACCATTGCCATCCATCATAACATAAGAATACAAATACATGGAAGTCAGTTGGTGAAAAATTAAGCAGTGGAATGTTTTAATGAATACATTCTCTATTTGTAATTCTCTGGCTTCACAAACTCTGCTGTGTTGGAAAACAGACTGGGTGTTGGGCACTTCTGAAATTGAGGGGCACGTAGCTTGTAGAATCCAGACCCAGTTGCATTTTATTGTTATATTTACTTGGTTAGTGACAAATTTAAAATTCAAAAGGAGTTATTAAAGAACAACAGCAATGCAAAAATGAAAAAACCAATATGGGCAGAGGGAATCAGAAATTGTTTTTAAAATTTTTCACTGTCCTGTCACATCTATACATGCAAGACTGTATGGACAAACCTGGAAAGTCTCAACTAGATTTACTCATGTATTTTTGATATCAGTTGCCCCGCTTCAGAAAAGCCTGTTTACTGGGTAACTCACCCAGGACATTTGGCTTGAATGTCTGAATGAAGAACTGACCCAAACTCACCTAGATACTCAAACTAGGCAAAACTTGGCTATGTTCTCAAGTGAGCAGCACCAGACTATTAAGAAACCTTCAGGATTTGGTTAATGCCCAACAAAAATTTTGGAAGGTACTTGGATTGTGACATATGAACTGTAGGTACAAAACAAAAATCACATTAACGTTCAGCATTCTATGATGCATCATCACAGGATTTGAAGTGAAAATTTTTCTTGCATGTGAATTCTTTATTAATAAATGGACATTAGGTAGTGTGGGTTCTTTTTTTCCCCCTTCTTTGCCCCCCCATTTTCTCTCCATAATTTCAGTGGTAGGTTTCTGTATCTAAATTCTTGAACTTACTTTAGTCATATCCATTCTTCTAGGACCATATCAATAACCTATAAACATATCTAAAGACATTGTCTTTAGTTCTCAAGGGCATTATTTTCATTCTAGGATAAATGTGTTACAAGACATTGGATAGTAAAATGACTTCATAATATCGTTTTCATTGTATTTACACAATTTTAGAAGACTACATATACCAGCTGCTAGAAAAATAATAAATTAAACACCAATTTTTTTATAGTAAACTATAAGAGGACACAGCTGACATTTTTGAAGAAGCCTAAACAGATATTCACATAGCAGTATGTATATATTACCATGTGATAGAATCACACAATACATACAGCTGTAGAAGAAATTGCTGTATAGAAAAAAAGCATTATTGCTCTTTCATTTCCATGCATATTAATCTACAAGGTGAAAAAAATAGATAATTATATTTGTGCCACAGAGTACATGTCAGATAGAACAATCAAAAACAGTAAGAAGAATATTTTTTCAGTTTACTAACTTAAACTTACAATGAAATATTTGTAAACAATGTGAGCATAGTTTTTGTTTACTTGAAATAGTATTTAACACACTAAAAATAGTACTTGAGGCACTATACAACAGCTGTCAAAGCAGGTTTTTCAGGCTCATTAAGATTGCAGTTTTCTTGATCTCAAGCAAGATATCAGCATACTGATAAATGTTAGAAAACGCCACTTCCTCCCAGAACAGCAAGAAAGGGCACAGTAAGCTTTTGATATTCTATAACATGCAGATTTTATAGCTGAGTTAGTTGAAAGGGGACCAGGGCTTTTTTTAGAAATGAAGGAAAACAATGAAGCAGATCATTAAATAAAAATTCCCCATAGAAACCGGTACTGTAAGGGAATCATAGAATCACCAAGACCTCCAAGATCATCCAGCCCAACCATCCACCTACCACCAATATATCCCCACATAACCACGTCCTTTAGTACAACAGCTAAACATTTCTAGAACAGCTCAAGGGACAGTGACTCCACCACCTCCCTGGGCAGCCCATTCCTGTGCCTGATGACTCTATCAGGGAAGAAATTTTTGTTAATATTCAACCCAAACGTCACCTTGTGCAACTTAAAACTATTCCCTCTCATCTTATTGCTAATTATGTGGGAGTAGAGGCCAACACCCTCCTTGCCACAGCCTCCTTTAAAGGAGCTGTAGAGAGTGATAAGGTCTCCCCTGAACCTTCTCTTCTCCAGACTAAACAATCCCAGTTCCCTCCAGTGCTCCTTATAAGACTTGCGCTCCAGATCCAGATCCCTTACCAGCTTTGTTACCCTTCTCTGAATGCACTCCAGGGCCTTGATGACTTTCTCATTCTGAGGGGCCGAAAACTAATGTTTTCTTAAATCTCCTAGAAGATCAAGGCAGCTCTCATATATGTAGAGAGCAAAACATTCACACCTCAGCCACTGTCTTTTGAAGACTCCTGGCTGGTTTTTTTGTTTGTTTGTTTTTTTTGCCAGAGGCTTACCTGCACTCTTCTGATATTCCCTGAGGCTGAGAGGAGACAAGTAGATTCAAAAGTTGGTGCACTGGCCCTTTATTAAACAGAGGACCTGGGTTACACAAAAGGTTGATGAAAAGAAATTGCCAGATTTCAGAAGCTGTCCCTGTTCCCCTCTAGCTGATCTGACTGCAGTCAGAACTTATGATTATCCCTTATGGTTCTCATACTGAAATGGAAGAAATTCTGCATTATTTCCATGCCTCCTCTAACAAGCTCTGTTTGTTAAGTACACATCTAGTAATATAAACGCAATTTAGAAAAACAAATGCTTTTTTCATGGTAGTAACAAGTATGGCTTGTTACTTGTATGGCTATACAAATACGAATTGAATTGGTGTGTGCAGTTTTACACCTTTTATTTTATTTCTACCAATAACTACATGTTCCTACAAATGCCTCACAACTGTGCACTGATCTTTCTACACAGCTTTTAATGAAGAATATATAAAACTGTTTTTATAAAGTGAGTGAAGCTGTGATAAGCTGTACAGCTGTCAAGCCAGTGAAGAGACTGCAAGAAAAGATTACCAGAAGGAAAATGTTCTAGGAAAATATTTCATTGTAAGGCCCAAGTACTAGCTGCTGTTCATATATGCAAAACATATAGGGAACAAACAGGATGACCAGAATTTTTCCCAAAGACATATTCAATTTGAGTCAGAACTTCTCTGGTATGTCTTTACCCAAAATCAGGCATGAAAAGCAAAAAGCTAATGACTTCTTGTTCTGCCTGGGAAAAGGTGCAAGTTGTCAGTGAATATTAACAGCTTTTTGGTTATTTCTCCTCTGTAAAGATGTTCATAACTTTTCACTGATGTTTGGGAACATGTCCAGATGCTTGATGCATCCTGGAATCAGGGAAATTTGAGGTCAAAATCATCATATTACTAGTATTCAGCTGTAGCCTTGTGTGGGAGATACTTTACTAGCAGATTTCATGCATGTTTTCACCTCTACTGGCCAGTTACTCCTTTTGATAGACAATTACTGCTGTGATTTGGACACTTCAGAGGTTAGGGATGTTCATATGACCTCCTAGTAATTATATTACCTTTCACCATCCTCCTACAAAATATAAAAGGCTTAATGTTAGCAGATACATAGAACTGAAGAAAGAAAAAAAATTTTGTTAAAAAGACTCCATAGTGTTTGCAGACCCTTAAAGCTCACTGCATATAGAGATACATTATGACTCTCCCAGGAGCCTTCTTTGCTTAGAGGGTTTTATACTGTTTCTTCTGGAGGCTGTCCATTTCTGGAATATGGAAAAATAATTATGGATATCAAGAGATCCGAAATGATGAGAACACAATGAACTAATGCTCAAAGGCGTATAACTAGGAACCTTGCTAAAATGGCTTTCTGGATCATTTCTGTCTTTCAATCAGTGTTGCCTGGATCGCACTCAAATTGAGTCTGAGCCACATGCTCTTCTCCAGGAGCCACTTTCCCCCAGGCAGTGCAACATCTTTGTGATAACTCTGGTTTCATCTGTGGAAAATGAGATATACACTTGGGTGTCATCTGTAGGGCTTGCAGCAGCTTAAATCCTGTCTAAATACTCTTCAGAAAGCATTGGAAAGGGATGTAGAAAAAGAATTTATGGTCCTGTGGTCAGGACAGGTGCAGAATATTTTTACCACTGTTTTTTGGGGGGTTTTACCAAAACCCAAAAACAGTTTTACCACTGATATTTTTGGGTATTAGTGGAATGAGTTTTTGTGTCTGCAAGGTATATAAGACCAGGACATATTCACTTGCCATTTAAAAGAAGAAGAAAGATAAATCAAACTCTTCTTTATTAAACTCTGAAATTAAAGTTTCCTTACATATTAATACAAATACAGGAGTCTGAATTAATAATACTAGCAGTAGAATCATAGAATCATAGAATTGCTCAGGTTGGAAAAGACCTTAAAGATTGTCAAGTTCAACCACAACCTAACCATACTACCCTAACTCAAAAAAGCCCTTTGCTAAATCATGTCCCTGAGCACCACATCCAAACAGTCTTTAAACACATTCAGGATAGTGACTCAACCACCTCCCTGGGGAGCCTATTCCAGTGCTTAACAACTTTCTGTAAAGAAATTTATCCTGATACCCAATGTAAACTTAACCCGATACAACTTGAAGCCATTTCCCCTCATCCTGTCACCTGTCACCAGCAAGAAAAGACCAAACTCGCTCTCGCTGCGATCACCTCTCAGATATTGGAAGAGAGCAATAACGTCTCCTCACTCTCTTCCCCATGCTGAACAGCCCCAGTTCCTTAAGTCGTTCCTCATGGGACATATTCTCCAAGCTCTTTACAAGCCTTGTTGCCCTTCTTTGGAACTGCTCCAGCACCTCAATGTTCTTTCTGTACTGAGGTGCCCAAAACTGAGCACAGTACTTGAGGTGAGGCCTTACCAGTGGCAAGTACAGGGGCAGGATTATTTTCCTAGTCCTGATCACCACACCATTCCTGATAGAAGCCAGGATGTTGTTGGCCTTCTTGACCACATGCTGCACAATACAAAACAAACAGATTAAGGAATACTGTTCCATACTGCAATATATTTGGGGCATTATTTATTTATCATTTAATTTTATGATACAGAAGACTTACTGACAGAACAGCTTTACTTGATAATTTTCTTGTTTAGTAGAACTGATGTATTAAAAAGGTTAATGTACTAAATTTACATTTTTACAGACTCATTTTTTCTTATTCCTTTCTCTCCTCTCTTATTCTTAACCTCTTTAAAAAAGAAATGATACAAAAGAGAACTTCTTTTTGACAGTCAGAGTCAGAAAATTTACTTTCCCTGACGATTTTCATGCTCTACAAGCTTCGCCATCATAAACCACTTTGCATGTATTAAGAAGGAGTATTATATTAGATGAGGCAATTTAAGTGTATCCCATTTCACTTGGTGAAATTAAGCAGCTTTGCATTATAACTAAGTTGAGCTAATGAGAGTATGCTTGAAGCGTGTGTTACCTGGAACTGAAGTTAGCTAGTAATTCAGTACTGCAACCTATGAGTTTGCAGAATGATGGCAAGAACCCTGCTGTGAGGGAGATAGGAAAATTATTATAATATGCATTCCTAAATTGAATGAGTATTTTGCTCAGCAGAGGCCTCTTGACTGCAAATAGTCTGAAATTACATCCTGCTGTTTAAAATACTTTTTTTTGAAGTGAGTAAAAATGCCCACATTTTCTTAAATCAAATAATTTTCGAATCATATGTGACTAAAATTACTGAGAAAAGGAAACAATATACCCTTCATTTCCACCAGTAAAAGCTATTTGATACTGAAATTCTTGATAGAATTTCTCTAGAATTCATGGTTTGATACTTTAATTTTAATTATTTAATTGACTGGGAAATGTTATCATATTTCCATGTTATCATTTCACAACTGAAGTAAATTTGTTTACAACTTTCTTATTTTGTACAAGGAAAATTTGAATATACATTTCATGAAAATCAGCTAATGGATATAACACTCTATGCACTAGTAGGCTAAAATAAGCGTATGTACAAATTTACATTTATATGCTGGCAACTCTTTCTCTCCACCCCAAAACAAAGTGGTTCTATTCTTAGCTGTTTTCTGGAAGATGTCTCTACTTTATACTGCTCCCTGAACTCTGCCCAAGCATTGGGCAGCATGGGACTGTGGAACAAAACTGCACTAGGGAACATATGAATGGATGGGATGGATCAGCACTGAACAGGGCTCAGCATCATCTCCAAGCCCTGCTTTTCTGACACAGATAGGTAGATATAGGTTTAGTTTTTCCGATGGAACATAATGGACTAGAGGAAAATGTGATTACTCTTGTGTGAAAGACAGCTCTCAGGAAAGTCAACAAGCAAGGCAAAGGTGATGACAAGGGCTGAGACATGGCTTAAATACCACCCCTTTTCTGGAACTCTGAGCATCTTACATTGAATTTAGTCATGTTTCTTTGGATTAACATTCAGAATTCTGACCCGCTTCTGAAGTAGTGGATATATCACTTCTGTTTTTTCACTTCACAAAATATAGCTAATAGCAGACATCTTTATACCACTTATTAGGTTGATCTCCCAAGACATAAAAGTGCAAAATTTACCTTCCCTGTGTAAATGGACTCTACTCCCAGCATACAGGAAGTTGTTGTAGCCTCAAGACTTGCATTAAGGGTATGTTTTAAATCTGGGGTTATGAAAAATGGTCCCACCTCATAAGCCTTAGTATATGTGTGTGTGTGTTAGCGCACAAAGTTTCTTTTAACTTAACAACCTTGGTACTCATTTCAGCATAACTGTCGTTTGTTCATTTACACCAAGATCTCTGTAGATAACCCCAGTTGCTCTTGCATTCTTGCAGAAGGAAAAAGTTAGTTAGTAACAGAATGTATAATGGAAAATTTAGACAGGTGAAACACTATTGGATTTGCAGCCAGTTAGAGAATTTAGCTCTTATGTTTTGATTTACACTGTTCAAATGGACATATACTTTGCCTAATAAAGAAAGTTCTCTCTCCAGCCCACCACATAACTTTTGTAATATTTGTAGTAGCATGAACTACACAATCAGTGAAACTGAAGAGTAAACAATGTTTTTGCATAATCTGCCATCCAAATTTAAACACTCATATTAATGACTGTGCACTTTAGCAATAATGTTGTAAGTAAAATGCCTACAATATTTCAACATTTCCTATCCTAACATCGCATGGTTATGTCAACAATTGCACTGAGCTCACAGAACATCTAATTTTGTACATTTGATATATTTAATAGTCAAAGAAATGCATATTGCTCAAATCCCTCAGAGACAAGTGCAAAATTCTTAGATACTACAGTGAAGGCACCTTACACCTAAACTAACATAGCTCTTCTTCATATGGGAATATTTGGAAAATCTTAGAACTCTGCTAAGCTGTTTTTTATTGTGGTCTGTATTTTTATAACCATGTTTTGGTCCTATGAACTCCATTACAAAAATTCTCAGTAACTTCAATAGATTAAACAAAACCACATTATTACATTTTTTTCCCTATTCAATCAGGAGTAGACGGTGCTAATGGGTAAACAATTCCTTTTGATGAAAGGTATTTTTGTCTTTTATTTACTCTATAGAGAGGGCAAGCATTTAAAATGCACACGGAAGTGCTAGCTAGAGTGGCAGACATAAAGAGATTGATTAGAAAGCTATTATTCAGATGATATCACTAAAACTCCTCCACGAAAATGAGAGAGCAATATTTAATCTATGTAGTTCTAATTGCATAATGTTTGAGTGCCACCTGTTTTAGCCAGTGGAATTCCTGAAAACATTTTAATTGGTTGTGAAAATGATTTGTAGGAAAAAATTATATTTGTAAAACTAACTATTTAAAAAAACATCAACTCAAATAAGAAGCTGTTAAGAGAGAAAACTGAAAAGGCTTTTACCCCCTGATTCCCATGTAGTGCAAATCTCGAAGAATATTCTGAGAAAGATGGAAAACAGATGGCAGTCATAGATAAACTCAAGGTTAAGTGATTGTTCATTTTTCTACAGTACATAGCATTACCCACATCATTATAAACATTGCCTTTTTTTTTTCTCCCCATAATGTTATGGTGCTAAAAGTCCTGATGTATCTTTATGATCTTGCTACATTCCTTGTCAGTTATGTGTCTGAGACATCACTTGATACACATCACACGCACATACACTACACCATCCTTCTGAGAACATATCTGTTTGCACAATGGTTTCTTCAGTATTTTCAGTCGTACAAAATCATGTCATTAAATTGTTCTATTTGAGGGTGATTTCTTGCGGTAGCAGAGAGGTGATAGAATCATACCATAGAATATGTGATATTTTTACTGAAATCATCAAATAGACAATGCATTTTATAAGAATCTCAACTTCCAGGAAGTAGATAGCTGATATAAGGAAGAGCTTTTATTCTATTCTACATCTTCAACATGCCTATGACTCCCATATGACATTTAGAGCTAATGTCAACTAAGCACAAATTTGGACAAAAGTCTAAAGAAGGGCTGTCTTGTGAGCATAGGCAAACAGAAGAATCTCTCCTCCTCATCTTTTGTCAGTGATAAATCAGACAAAAGCGATTGCCATGAACTAAATCCAAACTTAGAATAAATATTGCAGAAATTATTTACGGTAATAAAGCCTAGAGCATGGATAGAGCTTGCTCTTTTCTGCCACCAAGTCATGCAGAAGTCTGTTGGACGAGCTCTCTACCTAAATTTATTCAGTGGTAAAGCACAGTCTCAGGCATATATGTGATGTCAACCACCATTTTTTTAATCTGTAGCTTTGTATAAGCAACAAATTGAAATACAGGCTGCACAAGTACTAGTTAAGTGAATCAGTCCCAAAACTTTTAAGGAGTGTACTAACCTTTGTGTCCTTATGCACATTCAGAAAGTCCAATACATCCACTTCCAACGAAGAATATTCAAGAGGAATTTAACTCATCTGTTCCAGTGTTTAGTCTCAAGAAGTCTTTAGTGGTTACTGAAAAGACCAGCGAAGGCATGAAGCATCTCCAGTTATGCAGGTGGAAAGATCAGACATGTCTGCTGAAATGACGTACAACTTGCTGAGCCTGTACAAAAAGAGAAGATTTCTTTTTATACAATTGAAAAAAATAAAAAAAATGCAGCAGTCTTCCAGACTGAAAAGAAATTTTGTGCGGCAGTGCCCCACAAGTAGATCTTGCCACCTCAAAGTTTTGAAAGTACTGTCTCAATATCACGTAAACATTGGAGGATGAGAATCTAGACCACAGGTTAGGGAGGAAAGGGAACGGGAAGAAAAATCACAGCAAATGTGTTTCATAAGAGTAAGACATTCACCCACCCCTCTCTCCACCCTCCCCCTCCCAAAAAAAAAATTCCCAAAGACAGAAAATTGTAAATTACACATATTTTTAAGCAAGCTATAAGAAAAATAAATGCTAGAACTTTACTCACAAGAGGTAAGGTACTATACTTCATACTAGTACTCTGTTGCCTTTTACTCTTGACATTGACCAGAAATTTGTTTTATAGCCATTTTGTAAATCACTGGAAAAATTGCTTTTACACTGAGAACAATGTCTGACCCATCTGGGGAAACTGTTAGCACTGTTTAGTGAGAATTATTTGACTATTCTTAACTTTTTCCTCTTTTCTATATAAACTGTAGATATTTGTAGTCTAACTATACCTCCATATTGAAGAAATATGACACAAATGCAAATGTGAATATGATATTTAATTGCAATCTTCTTCCTCGTCATCTTCCAATTTCCAATTTTAGGAAAAAATACATCTGTATTTTTTAATACAGTTAAGCTCTCAAAATCCTAGATGTCAATGTAAATTTCCAAGACATAAACTATGTAACTATTTTATTAACCAGGAATGAAACACTTCCAAGTAGAGAAGGATAATTAAATGAAAACTTTTCTACATAAATATTAGGAAGCCTGAGTCATCTGAGTTCCTTTCAATATGGTTGGAGTCTAACAAGTATAGATGCTTTTGAATACTTGAAAATATGTATTTTTTTTATTTGCATGTTTGGTGCCCCAACTAAATAATGTAGAAATACGCAATGTATATTTGTAGAAATGTACAATGTAGAACCTGTAGAATCCAATGTAAGCCAAGGAAAAAACACAGCCCCCTTTTTCATCTTTTTAAATTTCCATTAGCATTATCTAAACTATTTACTTGGCTTTAGAGCATCTTACTTCTGACCACAGTCGACTGTATGAAAAATGGCTTGCAGTGCTTTAGTTTTTGTGTCAGAAAACATTTTGTCATTAATAATTTATCTGATAAATGGTTTCTGATTGAGATGTTTTTAAGTATAAATAAATCAATGGCCAAAAAGTACCAGTTTATTATAGTGATACAGTTCTTTCAGCTCCCGCATTAGACTGAACAGTTCCCCAACGCTCTCTTTTGATAGCTGTTTCCTAGAGTTCAACAAAAATAACTAGTAAAATGCATCTCAATTACTGCTCTGTGAAATCTTACCAATTTCATGAACAGTGTCTTTGACAACTGATAGGTTGTCTCCAGAAAACAAAAAGAAAACAAACTAATAAACAAACCAAAAAAAAAACAAAACCACCACTGAAAAATACTGACCAAAAAAAAAAAAAAAAAGGACCTGTAAGCAAAATATACAAGTTCTCCCAGGAAATAAGCTTAACAATCATATGAAAAATAGAAATGTACTCCTTTCTCAGATGTTTGGAAATCAGAAGCACGTCTTTGATACATTCAGGTATGAGTTGTAGCATTAGATGCAAACAACATTTGCCATTGCATGTATGTGTGACACAAACAATGAGGGAAAGAAATGGGATAAAACTTTTAAAAGGAAGATCTCAAGAGCTCTTGTATTATCACAAGTAAGTCATGCTCTAAATTGAAGAATTTTCAGATAAATTGATCACAGGGAATATAAAATACATTTTAAGGGTTGTGCTTTGACAGTCTTCCTTATCCCTGAGAATTTTGAGATAATGGAGGGGGATTTTAAAATACTTTTAGAGGAAATCTTCATATGTACATTTCCCTTCTTTCCTGTAAGTGTGATATATGAAGAAAGCACCTTACAATTTTCCAAGGCATCGGTCAATCAGCCTAAGAATCATGTTGCTGAAAGTCTGACTATTTTATAGTTAATCTGTAACTGCAGAATGGACTGTTTTTCCATTAGACTCAAGGAGACTAGTCAATAATGTGTTGACAGTATGTAGACTTATTTATAAGATGGATACTGTTCATTTTAAATGAATACACATATTCTGCCAAGAATAGATTGTTTTCAGATTTAGTAATAGTATCTCTTTCCTGTTATGTGACGAAATCTCATATTGATTATAAACAATAAATTTTGGGAATGACAGATCTACCAATAAAGGGCACATTTCAACCTGTGGAATGCAAATATCAATATATGTAATTACACATAATCATGAATGTCATCAATTTATTCAGTGTAAACAATTTAAATGAAGATATCTGAAGGCAAAAATCAAATTAAGCTGTGGAATTTTATTACTCATTCTTTTATTTATTATTTTCAGTGAACCCTTTTTGTTAATGAGAGTGCTACTTATCTTCTTTTAGTGACTTTCTAGTGATTTTCAATGTGCATTTACCCATTGTACCTAAGACTAAATAATTTGGCTGTGTATCCTTTCAGGTTCATACTCATAATACAAAGACTTCTCTAACATTAGGTGAAAGGGACATGTACTCCCAGCTTCTGGTTTTTCCCCCATGGCAGTAGGATTCACTTCAGCAAACCCCAGCATAATTAACAAGTAGTGTAACTGATCCAGTACTAAAGTCTTATAAGATTTTATAGTTTGTCTTATAAGCTAGATACATCCAGATATATCCAGAGGCTTCTTCATTAGGAAAATGTTTTAGGGATCAAATTGATTTATGTTCTTAAGGCCTCATTTATTGATTTTATTTATGAATTGCTACTGGGTCTTAGTTCTCTGACTGTTCCCACTACCTCAGCTTTTGAAAGAACCCCTTTGTTTCACCCCTAAAGAAACTTGGGTGTGGTCTTTGCCATAGATCTCCTAAGCATCACTCCCTACAGAAGATAGGGACTAGACCTTGTCAGGCTTGACACCTCCTGTTCTACATAGTTGTTCAAGCATAATCCAGTCAGCTGTGTTCCTCACACTCTTCCATATGCCCTAACAAAACACCTACCATTCACTTTCCTCCATTCACTGAATTGAAACACAGGATAGGAGATGAACTGAGCCTGAAGAGAGTAACTGATTGGTACAGATATATCATTCCTTTCTATTAAGAGAGCAAACATTCACTCGATTTCAAAGCATTCCAAAAGCTTGTTGAATTCAAAGCAAAGGATATTGTCTCATTAAGAACTGTTCAAGAGGAGGAATTTGCACTGTGTAGGTTTTTGCACTTAGGTATGCTCTAGGCTGAGCTATTTCCTGCATCACAAGTAAAAAAAAAACCTTAAAAGTAAACTGTATATATATTTTAAGGTAAAATATGCAGTAAATATATTGAGGCATTAGTCTAAACTAAGAAATGGTATTATAATAGTGTTGGTTTAAGAAGAAAAAAAAAGAATAAAACACATATGGGCTGTTTGTCTCAAAATACCTTGCAAAAGTGGTATGTGTAACAGACAAACCTACTTAAGTATACCTAAGTACAGTTCAAAGCGTGACATCTTGCACACTAGCTATGCAATCGGTTTTCAGTACAGATTGTTACTTGGGACAAGAGCAGCTACTCTGCTAAGTTAAACTCAGCACAGCAGCCCAACTGTACAGCTAGCTAGAGCAGTTGAAGAACTGGCATATGGTCTACAGAAATGAGTTAGTTTTATGAAGAAATCACTAGTTCACGAAGGAAATAAATAGAAAATTTCCTCTTGGGAGAGATTCCATGGCAGAAACAAGAGCATCGTGGGTTTGTTGAGAGTACCTTCTATGTGAGTCAAATAAAGGAGCAGCCAGTGCATCCATGTCTGTGTGCAGAGAGATAGTTTTCTATCACACTAAGATGAGAGACAGTGTAAAAAGATACAAGAATTAGATGGATCTATGACATCTATCACATCATAGCCCTGGCAGCAATGCTACACCACACTTGCTGGAAAGGGAAGTCTGCAACAGATATTGACCGTTGGCAGCTTTGTTTGACAATGAGAAGATGAAGAGGGCCAGTGGGACTCATACATACTCATCAGCACACTACAAACAGACAAGCCACTCCAAAGATTTAATGACTGTAGTTTAGGTTATTATTAAAAATTGAAGTATTTGTTTTGAAAATATTTCTCATAATTTATACATTTCTAAGCATTCAGATACTTGTATTCATAATACTAATTCTTTCTGAGCAAGATGAAGAAAGCAAAGTTTGCAGATATTATCATAAGAGCTACTGAAACTTTTCAAAACCTGAATGAAAAGGAGCTAAAGTTGCTCCACCTCTTCAGCTCTGCTTACTAGATATTGCCACATACCAGATCTATCTGATTGAACCTGGAGGTAGGATAGAGCAAAAAAACACCCACGGCAAGGAGTTCTTCATTGTTATGTTGGGTACCCTGTTTTTTGATCCATGAGCTCAAGGTCACAGGCTAATTCTTCCTTATTTTACTGTTAGTTAGTTGTCTATGCAGATCAGTCTGTGTTCTATTGTCTTAAGTTGAACTTCCAAATATTTCAGTTGTATGGTTTTTTTGTTTTGATTCTTTAAAGAGGCCAGAAAAAAGCATTAGAAGGCCCATTACTGGAGCATATGACATAGAAAGAGAAGATGAGAACCCAGTGTTTATTCAGCTGTAATAAGGGAAAACTAAGGGAAGATCTTACTGTAGATGTCAGTCATATGAGGGAAGGGTGTGGAGAAGATGTAACCAGACTATTCTAAAAGGTAGGAAAACATGTAGCACTTGTCACAATATTCAACACAGGCATTCTTCCTCAATAAAAAATCACCATGAAAGTGGTCAGATTCAGCAGGTTGCTTGAACAGGTTACAGAATCTTCATCCCTGGAATCATTCAAATCTCAGCAGGACAATCTTGACCACTGCTTTCTTTGGAAAGTTGGATAGGTGACTTTACTGAGCAGGACTGCTTGTTTCTCCTACAGTAAATACCATTGCAGAGTTTATTATCTTTCTGAGTGAACACACTGCAAATCTCAAACCAGACTGTATACACATGACCCAAAGAGACTCGATGCCCTCAGTTATTCAGAGGAAGTGCAAGTTAATTGTTAGAACTTAATTATACTGCTTGCAGAATGGAGCTGACTTAAAAAGATGTACAAATTCTAGAAAACAGTAAGTACATTCTCAATGCAAATATCACTGTGGCTTATATTTTTGGGGCCTTTTCACATTTTTTTTTTTTCTTTTTGTCTTTTTTTCCTCAGTTTGGGATAAAATTTGCCAAGCACAAGCAAATCATAAAAAGAACTAAATTGTTATGACAAGCCCTATAATGATCCTAAATATATATAAGCTGCTATACGTATGCAGTAAATATATTAGAACTGGAAAATATTAATTTATTTGACTGAATGAGCTGCTTCTTCCATCCTCAGCTTCCCATCTCCTGAACATATCTGGTTGGGAATAACATTAGCATGTTTGCAGGCTAACAGTGAAAACAATCTAATCCTATACTGAGCCTCCTGGGATCTGATTTAATCTCCCTTGCCCAAAGGCAGCGTCTTTTGATCTCAGTATCTTGCCTGCAGACCCCTCCTCTCTCCATCGCTGCAGCTAGCACTGTGCCAAATCCACAGCTGATGGAGAGACAAGAGTTTTCCATGGGCATGCTGAAGGACGACTGCATAAGATAGCTTTGTGGGTCCATTTGCACTGTGTATACACAACAATCCATTAAAGCAGCCCACTGTTAATTGGTCAGTTGAAGAAACAATTGAAACGACCACCTTTTTGGAAGTTGACTTTTCACTATGAGTGAAGACACTGTCAGCCATGAAGAATGCTGAAAAGTTGCCTGTACTAACAAAGTTATCTTGCTGTTTCCCAATTTCCTTAATAAACAAAGAAAGACATAACTGCCCTGTACCACATAACAGCTGTGTTTGAGACAGTGCTGCAGTCTTTATCACAGAATCACAGAAAGGCCAGGTTGGAAGGGACCTCAAGGATCATGAATCTCCAACCTCCCTGCCACATGCAGGGCCACCATCCTCCCCATTTAATACCAGACCAGGCTGCCCAGGGCCCCATCCAACCTGGCCTTGAACACCTCCAGGGATGGGGCATCCACAACCTCTCTGGTCAGCCTGTTCCAGCACCTCACCACTCTCTCTGTAAAGAACTTCCCCCTGACATCCAACCTAAATCTTCCCTCCCTCAACCTAAAACCTTTTCCCATTTTCAATTTGCTTTTATGTCAGTTCCCATCCGTGCCCAAATGCTGCCAACCATTATCATATTAACAGTAGACTTGAAAAGTGTCTTTCTTTCCCTTCCAGACCAGAGATATTCAGTCCAATATCAGATGACATGGTTGAAATTTCACAGTGTTCTCCTGTCACATATTAGATTAATTAACTCAGCTCTGATTAATTAAAATTAGAAATTTCTTTTATTCAACCATTTAAAATGCCAAATTCAACTGATTTCCTGCAGAGATACAAAGGAACTGCAATTCCCACTGCAATCTTTCATTATTCTTTACAGAGATACTGTGCCATATTCTATACTCCCACTAGAATTTTCATGATGTGGCTGTACTCACATTGGTAAAATTATTCTTGATTTACTTCAGCACAAAAGAGACCAGCATCATGCCTATTGGGATACAATAGTTATTTCCCATAGTTATACTTAAGACTACAACCCAACCCCATCCTACCCCCACTCCCAAAAGAAAAAACACACCAATCAAACAAAAATTAACAAACAAAAAAACTTCCTGCTCTTGGATGGTCTCCCGTTCTCTGTGGTTACTGGAGGAATGAGAATGGCATCAATACAGGAAAATAATGAGTTTACTGTTTCATTTTTACATGTATATATGATTTTCTTTACCCAGTGCTGTTTAAGAAGTAGACAGTTCAAGAACTTCAGTGACTAATTGGAAAAAAAAACAAAACAGCTCTTTCTCCAAGAAAGTGCTAATTGTTGTCATTAAAAACTGAGAAAGGCTGACAACAGGATCTACATAAACTCCCCAACAATGTATTCCCATGTTATTTCCATGCACGTGTTTTTACTCTGGTGAAGAATAACTGATCTAGAACAGGCTGCCATCAGTTGCTATTTTTCACTTGTGATCTTTTATGAGTTGAAACTGATTGGAAAGCTGAGAAAATATATGAAAATGAAGGAAATTATAAATGAAGATTGTCAGAGATGGGGAAGTGGATGACAATCTGCTTCACTGAGAAAGAAGATAAATACTTGAACAAGGGTGACTTTTTCCTCTTATATGAACACTTTCCTCTCTATTTGTTTTAAGCATACCTAGATCAAAACTATTTAAAACACTCCGTTTTTGGTTTTTCGTTTGTTTAGGTTTTTTTTTGGAAGCCAGTTAGTGTAGTGAGCAACCACATTACTTCTCATGCATGTCAGTTTTGTAATATAAATTTATTACCACACTGCGGTGGTAGGAACAACATAAGAACTTGAAATTAGCAAAAACCATAAAAATACTCAATATCACTTGTGATAATGCTTTAATGTTGTGCAGAAGTCTGGTGGAGATTCTCTGGATGCCTCAGAGTTTTGGCCTCAAAACTTAGTCAATAAGTCTGCTCTTTCAGATCTAGTTTTCAGCCATAACATCTCTTGATTTATCTATGAAACTGAGTTACATGATGGAATCATGAAAACTGAAATGCAACCCTACGAGATCTTTCCCTGAAGAAGACTTTCCACTTACATTAATATGAATATTTCCAGATGGCATACAAGAAGTTGTGCAGAGACTCTGCTGTTTCCTCATGGATCTAAATTAGATCTGCATATGTACTATGAGCTCATGTAGCCATGAGTCTTGAGGACACACAGAATACACTATTTTTAACCTATTTTTCTTAAAACAAGAGGGCAATTTTAATTTTTTTTACTAATGAAAGTTGATGTTTCTATGTGCTCACCTGACTCTGGGCTTTACAGCTTTTAATAAGACCACAAAATATCATTGAGCTTATGATTAATTCAAGGGCACTAGCAACAGTGAAAAAAATTATGAAACAAATACCCATCATAAAAACATCACCTTTTTAAAGCAAGTATTTATGAAGAGAGATCTCATGTTTTTGTTTATTTTACAATTTTCCCTAAAGTTAATTTTTCATTACACACAAACAGTTTGTTTTGATCTGACACTATGTGTCCCAAAGAACTTATCAATGGCTGACTCTCACTCTGCGTCAAGTAGCAGAGACCACAATAGATGACAGAATGTCAGAGAGAGCTCAGTGTCAGCAAATGGAAACAGCTGTTGAGTCTATCAAAATGTTAATGCCAGCTCTTGTTCTTTTAGTCTCTTTTGCTCATGCTACAGTGACATTACTGAACTTCAGCAAATCTTCCATTTCTACCTCTAGCTTTCCTGAAACATAAGGGAAAAGGTAACTGGCAGAGTTGAATTAAATACTGATCAGCCATTCACATACTCACAGCCAAGTCCCTGATCCCATCTCTGAACAGTTACATATGACACTTAGTAACACTTGATATAATGGTGAAGCAATGACAATGGACTTCAAGAGCAAGCTTGATTAGTTATAACCTCATATAGGTATGGCTTGACTGACAAGTGAAAAGCAAGTTCAGTCTACCAAGTTTATAATATTTTGAAGGACTGTTTTATTTATTAGAAGAAGCATTTTCAAGAGTATACAGAAAACTATTTTTCAGCCAGTGTTTGTAAATGTCCAAAGCAGTTTTTTTTTTTTTTCATTATTTCTGATAGAGACAGGTGGTTCAAAGGACCTAAATCTTATTTTTCCAGAACAGAAGGTTGTGCCCTTGGGCTTACTGTTGTCACAACAGGCAGATAACTTCCACTCATGTTTTTCTGAAGCTCATCTTGCTCGCCAGTTACAAACCCTGTGGTCATTTGTGTGGTCAATTAATGAATTTGCTGTCAAATAAGATTTAAACTAGGGAAAAAAAGGAAAATAATTTAGAAATTGTATTTTCTTGCACTTTGGGGGTCAAAATTTTGAAGGTTTCATACCAGCTTTGCTGGAAAGACAGAAGAGTAAGATTATTTGCAAGTATATATATGCAGATGAATTGTATCTCTCAAATGAGTATTTGAATAGATAAACATTCACATTCAAGAACTAAGGTGTAACAGATGCGGTCATTTAATTAAATTCCATATACACATTTCTGTTCAAACAGATTCATTTTCAAATGTACAAAAGGGACATTTCTTTTGTGCAAGAGTTCATACTATATTCAAACTAATTCCTGCTCAGCACTGCTAATTAGGAAACCCCAGCAGAACGAGTAATAGTGTATAAAATTACTACAAGTCTGAAAAACAGCAAACTCCAAACCCTACAAACAGAATGTCTTAAGAACTCCTTGTGCGAAAAAATGTGCTCCGTATGAAAGCATAGCAGCTCTTGTTCAAAGCCTCAGCAAATGCAAATATCATCACTACATATAGACTCTGAGCTGATGTAATTTGCCATAGCTTTGTAGAGGTCAATGACGATACATTGATTTCCACTAATAAGGGTCTGACCTAAAAAAATGCTGCTTTCATTTACCAAATAAACGTTTCTTTTCTTCCACTTTCAAATTGTATTTAGCTTCTCTCCAGGGGAGAAGTAGTATTGAATTAGCATGTAAGCACACTCAGCGCCTATAGTTTGAGCCAGGCAGGATAAGTACAAGGTGGACACAAGAAATTTGCAATTGTTCCTCTTTGTACTATAGATTGAAACATTCAATGTCATAGTGATGAAGAGAGAGCAACACAGAAAGTGTTCTGCAGAAAAAAGAAATAAATCACAATTGTTGTAAAGAAAACTTGTGTCAGTAACTAGGACACAATTTACAAATACAGTTACAAATAAAGTGATTTTCTCCTGTTATTAGCATTTTGAAATAAAGAGTAAAGCAAATTGTTTACTTAGGATGGTAGAATCACAGAAATATAGCATATATATATGCTATATTATATATATGCATATATATATATATAATGAGCTGGAAAGGGCTCATTATGATGGTGCAACTTCATTAATGAGGAATGAGCCTTGATTTCATCTATGCAAATTTCAACAAGGCCTTTGACACAGTCCTCTCCAAGGCCTTTTTTTTTTTTCAGCCCCGCAGATAAGGACTTGGAGATAGATGGTAACCTGGACACAAGCCAGCAATGTGCCCTCACAGCCCAGAAAGCCAATCATGTCCTGAGCTTCATCAAAAGTTACGTCAGGTCAAGGAAGGTGATCCTGCCCCGCTACTCTGCACTGGTGAGATCTCACCTCAAGTACTACACACAGATGTAGAGTCCACAGTACAGGAGAGACACAGACCTGGTGGAATGCATTCACATAAGGGACACAAAAGTGATTTGAGGGATGGAATATCTTCACTATGAAGCCAGGCTGAGATATCTGGGACCACTCAGCCTGGAGAAGAGAAGGCTCCAGGGAGACTTAATAGTGACATTTCAATATTTAAAGATGCGGCTATAAGAAAGAAGGGGACAGATTCTTCAGCAGAGCCTCATGGGCTAGGACAAGGCAAAATGGTTTCAAACTATAAGAAAAACAGATCAGATGTAAGGAAGAAGGTTTTTTATGTTAAAGGCAGTGAAGCACTGGAACAGGTTGCCCAGAGAGGTGGTAGATTCTCCCACAAGAATCTAGCTATAGATGTCCTTGTTCATTGCAGGGGTGTCAGACTAGATGATCTGTAAAGATCCAACTCAAACAAATCTATGATTCTATTCTATGATTGCATTCAACTCCTGGCTCCACACAGGACCACCCAAAATTTAAACTCAACATCTGAAAGCACTGTCCAAACATTTCATGAACTCTAGCATGTTAGTGCCATGACCATTGCCCTGGGGGGCCTGTTTCCTGTGCCCAATCACTCTCTTGAAGAATCTTTTCCTAAAGCCCACCTGACCCTCTTCAGATGCAGCTCCACGCCATCCCCTCAGGTCTTGCCTGTTACCAGATAGATAAGACCAGTGTGTGCCCCCCCATTCCTCTCTATAGGAGTTTTGTAGACCTTTTGAATCAGTGCACAAAATTTTTTTTCAGAATTAACTTTCAGGGAAATAAATTTAATTGGAATAATTAAAGTAATTCATAATATAGTCTGCTGTTTGAGTGACATTTCTTCTGCTTCTATCAAAATACTATGTTTTTCTGTTTTTCTATAAGAAGCACAGAATATAACTTTTCATAAGAAGAATGATGAATGACCCAGGGTCATTTTTGGGGTAGCATTCCTACAATTATCCTCTTGATTTTACACTTAGAATATTATCCTGACACTGGAAAAGAAGCTTTTCTGTAGTATTCCCGAGGTAAACTTAGAATTCTATGCTTACAGAAAAAAACTAAGCTGATAAGACAAAAAGATAAAGAGGCTTCATACAGGAGTTCCATAAAAAGAACCCTTTTGAAGTTCTTATTTTTTCTTACTGTTGTAATTTCCTTTTGTGTTCCTTTTCCAAAACACAGCACTTGTTGAATGACTTACTTGACACTGCCACCCAATTCAGAAAAGCTACTCACGGGGAAGCTCCTTATGTTTGCAGAAATTTTAAGTAGGACACATTCTCCTCACTGAAGTGAGTAAAGCCCCAGGCACCCAATGCACAAATGCCCACTTCTCATCAAAGGTACTGAGTTTGTTTAGAAGCTAGAAATCTATCATAGCTAGTGATCATGGTTATGTCTGTATGTAATAAAATGCTTTCTTTAAATGTTTCTTTCCTTGGTCATATCCTTGCTCCTTGACTGAACTAGAACCTATAACAGTCAAATCAAAGGGTAGTTTACATGTTAAAAATGTTTCCCCCATTGTCACATATACACAAGTTTTTTGTCCAAGAGAGCAACCTAGGAAAATAGTTGATGCAAGAAAACTAATGTGCTTGTCAAGGTAACAATAATAATGCATGAAAATTTTACATGATTTTCTTTGTCGATCAATAATACAAAGAATATTCTTGTTTGAATTTGCCAGTGATCAAAATCCAGCTGGGGATGAGATTTGAATGAGATCCTGGTTGTAAGGCCAGACAAATAAATCCAGCCATATTTTAGAGTTTCAGAGGATTTAGCTTAAAATTCAATAACTTTTTTTTTTTTTTTAAATAGGAATGTCATATTCCAAAGCTTTTTTTTTTTTTTCCTCCTCCTTTTAGGTGCCTAAATCACCACTAAGATTGTTATGTAGGCACTGCAGGGCTTGTTGCAGTGGTTGCAACCTACAGAAATTGACATTAAATATGTATCACAAACAGCTTGATTTTAAGGCCAGAGGAAATTCTTATCCTTCACTTTTCCATGAAACTCAGACATATAAAGTTATTGTAAAAAACTCATGTTTTGAGATTTTTTACATAATTATAGTCGTTTTGTGACATACTCAGGATATAAACACAGAAGTGCAATTGCGATTTTCAGCAACAGATAACAACAACACTGCTCTAAAATTAAACCTACTAAAATGTTATTACTAATGCTAGTACCAGGCTACTATGCCTGGAACACAAGGAGATAATCCTAAAGCATTGTTGTTTCATAAAATGCATCACATAGAAACTTCAGAATTCAAATTTTGAACATCCTGAGTGGTATAAGAAGGGGTTTGCATATTGTTAGATGAACAAAGAAGTACAGAGCATTTGCACAAATGTTTTTGATATCAATTATCAAGAGGATGAATCATAAGAAAATGCCTCTAACAAGTAATAGGAGATTTTCTAAGTTTTGTAGTGAATCATTATCATTTTCTTTTTCTTAAAACTATTTTACTTTTGTTAACTCTTTTCTTCTACCAGAGTAATATCATTCTTATGTTTATGGTCCTATTGTATTTGTAAAAGAACAATAGTTGGGTTTTTTTCCTATGAAGTTGCTAAAAATCTTTGAGGAAATATTACATCAAAATATATACCAAATACATACCAAAAGAATGTCTAGCATTTCCCTCAATATTGTTGCTCTACTGATAGGATTTGAAGATTAGAATTCACTTAATTCTTATTATTTCTTTTTTTGTGATCTCTTCCATAAGATTGCTCTCATTTCTTCTACCATTTTGTTATGCACGCTGAACAACTTTCATATCTTCTGAAGGCAAATAAAAACTAAGGAAACAATATTAAAGTTATTTTAGCTTTTCCCATCAGGAAGACAGCTTACACTTGTGTGGAATGGGTAGGATCTAGAAAAACAGCGTACCATGCTTATGACTCTGATATATATTTTGTGCAGATAAATCAGCTCAAGTCTGCTGTGTACCAATAGAATATCTGCTTTGTCCACCACTCAGGTTGCAAGAAATGCATTACCGTTTTATTCATATTATTAAAAAGGAAACAAGGTTTCAAAGAGGTTCAGTGGTATACAACATCTGCATGTCAGCACACACATACAGTCCATGGAGCAGGAGTCTGATCCAGAAGGTGCAGTTTTGCAGTAATTGCATCCAGGAACCTTAGATTTTTTATTTGTCTTTTTTACATTGTCCAAAGGGAAACCTGAATTCTGAGACCAGGTGATACAAACATGATAGAAAAATGCAGATCTGACTTCTCTGATGCTTGCATACATTACAAAAGCAAACGAGGAAACACAGAAATGAAAAATATTCACTACTGAATTTTTCTTGTTTTAATAAACTGGAATCTTTTCTTATGAAAATTGCAGAAGCTTTACCACAGTAAATAATGTATAAGTCAAAATTCATTTCTTATTCATGGATGTACTGGGAGTTCTTGCATGATCAAGTTTAGCTTTATAAAACTAGCAGTTAAACTGACTTCTGAAATCAGTTAGCAGACAGCTACTTCTTCCTCTTGTCCTGGGATCACCTTAAGAAAAATTCATAGAAAGGAATATATTACCTGATGATTTTAAAGACAGAAGATAACATTTTCATTTTCCAGTACAATCTGAAAACATAATAAGATGAACTCTTCAAAAAATTTCAGTGTAGCTTGGACTATCAAAAACACAAAAACTTAAAATCTGTGATAATAGTCAATAATTTGAAGTACCCCTTGTAAACAGAGCATCTCCCTGAATTGAACTGCTTTGTCATTCTTTAACCTTAGAGATCAAAGGACTTTTTTAATAAACAATGTGAGTGATGACGATGACACATATTTAAGACCTCTAATGTCTTCTTATGTAATAATTGGCAAGTGTTACTGAAAGTTTATTAAACAATAAACACAGCATGAAATGCCAGCCTGTGAATATCTGGAAGTATAGTTTAGGGGTGTTTACATCTCCTACCTTTTCCTAGAGGAAAAAACAAAAAAAAAAAAACAAAACAAAAAAAAACAAAAACAAAAAAACATCACTCAGGGTAACAATTTATATTTTTTCTATTTAGCTCTAAGTTTGTACCAAAATTACTCTCTAAAAATTAACTACTAACTAGTAACTGTATGCTCCCAGTATGCTACAGTCAGTGATATCCATTTTCAGAATGTGTAATAGTCTTTTTATGCAAAACAAAGACTAAATAAGGAGAACAGTACAGAAAACAAGACTAGATCCTCAGTACTTCTCTCTCATGAAAGAAATGCTTAGCATCAGAGTTTTAACTATGTGAGTATAGTCTTTGGCCAAAATCCACACAAAGATGTTCCTGCACTTGGCACAGATATGTGCAAAGCATAGTAACATAAGCAATAAATTACAATGAGTCTACAAGGAAAAGAATACAGAGGCAGAATGGGAAATGAATTCAATTAAGTGTAACCAAACTAAAAAGCACCTGGAAAAGCACACTGGGGTGGGAAAAACAAATCTTAAAATGCAAGCGGTATCTGCATATGTTGGAAAGTTGTTAGCTCCAGCATAATTCTGAACTGAAATTGACTTTATTGCATTAGCTGTTATGAGTCTTTCCTTGGTCTTCCTGTCTAAAAGACGCACTAGAATCCAGAATCTATGAAAATCATCTTTCCATCATGTCCAGCTAGATTCCAGATATCAGTCCAAGCTACTTTGGAAATGGCTGACATTGATGCGTAACTCCTTTTGGTACTGAAACTGCTCATGCAGAGTTCAGAGGGAAGGTCCCCTCTACACATCATGTAATCGACACTACATGGAGTAAGTAGCTTTCACTGATAACACAGCAGGCTTGAATAAGAAACCCCAGCCACCCAGGCATCTTCAAAATGATCATAGACTTGTCTGAAGTCTAAGAACATCACCAGAGGAGGGGGTGATAAATGTTCAATAGGCCCTACTAGATAATAAGCTACTAGAAAATGTGAAACAATTTGCCTTGTTCAGTGTTGGTTCATGTTGTATTTTGGGAAAGCATTAGAGACGGAAGGCTGCTAGATGAAGCTCTACAAGAAAAGTTGAAGAAATTTATGGAGGAGAAGGTGAATTGAGCCAATATGCACAAGTGAAGGTCATCCAGCTGGCTTTAGGTACTGCTGAATGGGAAATAATTTTAGTCAACAATGAGGGATCCACCAATTGTACCAGACAAAGCTTTCACATACTGTAGAAGGGGATAAAGTCCCTGTAATGCACATAAGAAAATATGCTGGCTCTTTCCTACAGTTTGGCTCTTTCCTGCCTTGGGTAATGACAAATGGACTTTCTCAAGCATAGCGATGGTGGATCTACAGCTGGCTTCACCATGCAGTGGTTCAATAAACTCCATCCCTCTCACCCTGCAGGACTATTATGACAGATGGATCCCAGCTACAAATTATACAAGCTTAACAGATGTTTCAGAGGAATGGATCATAGAATAAGGGAATGATATATCAAGGGGAGATCGTGCCTGAATAATCAGGTGGCCTTCTATGATGGAATAATGGCATCAGTGGACAACGAAAGATGACCTGATGCCATCTACCTGGATTCATGCAAGGCCTTTGACATGGTCCCACACCACATTCTTATTTCTGTATTGGAGAGCTATGGATTTGAAGGCTGAAATAAAGAATTTGTTGAATGATTGCGATCAGAGGTTTATGATCCACCAATGTGGTGACAAGTGCTGTTGCTCAGGGGTCAGTCTTGGGATTGGTGACCTTCAATATCTTTATCAATGATGAAAATGGTGGGAAAGAGTGTACTCTCAACAAATTTATGAATGACACTGAGCTAAGTGGTGCAGACGAAAAAATAGAAGAAAGGAATGCTATATAGAGGGACTTAGACTGGCTTGGTAAAGGTCACATTGGAACCAAAATACAACAAGATTCAACGCCTCTTTTTTCATTCCCTTACTTTGATCCTTTTCAGACATCCCTCTCACTTTCGTCCCAGTGCTCTGTCTACTCGAGTACTGAGTGACATGACATCGAACTTTGAAAGCTATGCTCTGAAGATTTGCTGATTACCAAGCACTCTAACCTCATTAAATGCAATTACTCCTTCTGCATAGTTAACTGATTTTTTAGTACAAGAGAAAATTAATTTCAGTAGTAGTAAACTAGCATAATTTGGAATAAAAACTTCTTCTTGAGTACTTCTGTTTAATAGAATTTATTCGCCTGTAGCAGTTTATCTCACTACAATCTTCTCTCAAGTAGAAACCTGATAAATGCTGTTTAAAGGTGTCTAAGTTTCAGTAGTAATTTCTATCGGACCTGACAAAAACAAACCAACCCTGTATTCTGTCTGATCTCTAGAGGCTTTAATACCAGGTGAAATCCTGAAGGAAATCATTAATCAGTGTATAATCAAAGAATATTTGGCTGTTATAATCACAAAATAAACAAGACAGTTAGGCAAAGTAGACTACGATAATAAAAGAGAATAAAAAGAAGGCTTGCCCTTATGCTGGGCTCACCCACAAAACACCAGCAGAGGTGATCTCCAGAAGAGATCCTTCCCCACTGGTAGCCAACTCTTAAAAAGGTCTAGGAGGGGTGCAGCCAGGCTCCACCCCTTCCAGCAGCACAGGTGAATTCAGCTGTGCTCCTCTGGCTGACTCATGGCTCGCCTCAGGTGATCAATCAGAGGTTCAGGCCATGACTCAGCAGTTCCCATACAATCAGCAACATAGAAATACATCAAGTGAATAGAGGGGGGACATTTTTACACCAATGCTGATGTTTTTGGGGGTTGTGAAAAACTGCTGGTAGTATTCTAGAATCCAATGATTGCATTCAGATGTCGACAATAAGAGCTTAGATCTTATTCATCTGGACACCTGCCTTTGGATGCCTAAATTTATCTTGAAAGGTGATCTGAATCTTTAAACAAAGAACCATTATGAATGTCTAAATATGAAGTAGAGCTTTCAGTCTCAAAAATATTTAAACTACACATTCACTCAGAGCCATCAACTTTGTGTTAAAAATGAAAGTGGGGAAAAAAATCTTGAAACTTTGGACTTCTTAGTCTCCTCTCTCCCTGTATTACTCTCTATTTCTGAAATGTAAAACAATGTAAAAACTATCCAGTGCATGAAAATCCACCAATTGGAGGAAGGGAGGATGAAATGATTTGTAAAGGTATGATGGATAAGGCTAAAAAGATGGGGCTTTCTTCTTTAGATCTCACATACTGAAAAGAAAAGCGTACCTGGAAAACAGTGATACAATGAGCTGCTAGCACATCTCCAGTTATCACATCAAGAAGACTAGCTGAGACCAATCTTGACAAAATGCAAAATTACACCTTAAACTGCTGCTGAGTAGAATACTTGTTTCAGACCTATCTGGTCATTTTTTTTCCTTGCAGAAATCATACACTTCTATCCTAATGCTGAATAACTGACTTTTTGTGCAGCTTTTTCGGGGAAACTGCTGACACAGCTGTTCTGCTAGCAGATCAGCTCAAACTGCCAAAATGCAAATGCAGATGTATGTATTCCAAAACATTCCAACTCACCAAGAAATCTCTTTCTTGACAGATAATGCTGAGCATACGAGAAGCTCTGTGACAGTGATTGCAATCCCTGATGATAACAGCAGGATTGTTATTTGCCCTCCAACAGCACGCTGCCAGCAGGAGCCTTTTTAAGCTTCTGAAACATGCAAGGTCACTAACTCTCATCACATTTTTGTTTATAAACTTCCCAGGGGAAAAAAAAAAAAAAAAAAAAAAAAAAAAAAAAAAAAAAAAAGGCTTCTTTTCTGCAACAGTTTCCAAGTGTTTAAAATCAGTGATGAAACATCTCTGGACAAAGGAACAAATTTTGCATTTTTAATTTTAGGCCATTAACTACGTACATGACTTCCACTTTCTCAACCAGTATTTATTAACTTGCAGTCTTGCATTAATCCATGTAGCATCCAACACAGGAGGCTACACAATTGTATTTAGCATTCAACAGATACGTGTTGTCCATTATTACCATACTCAGAAAGCTTTTCTCCTTGGGGGCCTTCTAATGTGGTATTTAGCTTGAATCCTGACATGGCTAAACTCCATTAAAACTGTGCACGTGGACTCAAGGGCAACTGTAAATAATGCAAAAATAGATCAATACTAATCTTGAATTGTTTATGTACAATTCTCACAGAGCTGTTATTTATGACTCCATCCACATCCTGTGTTTTAGTTCTGCTTTGCTGTGTTTTCCAAATGGTAGCAGTGAGAGTGGGAGCATGCACAGTTGCTTTAACAGATTATGTAAGAAATATAAGGAAAAATTACACTCTCTCATTATAAGTACGTAGAAGGATATGCTTTCTGAAAATATCTTCTGAGAAGAATAAATTTAAGGGTGGAAAATGAATAACATTTCTTCAGCACAGATCATTCTTGTGGAGCTTAACTTGCTGATTCTATTAGGTGATTCTGTTTACTAACCACCCTTCCAAGCATAACTACACTGGGAAAATAACTGTGTCTTATTCTAAATATTAAAAGAAAACTTGTGAATAAATACATTGTGCTTGTCTAGATTAGAAAAAAAGTCAAACATACAATTGTTTATTGAATATTTGAATCTACTTCGAGAATACAAAAGTATAGCCCCATTAAATAATAAATAATTATTAAAGTACGTATTTTTCTCTTATGGCTAAGTTCTCATGAGCAAATCCTTTTAACATAAAAATCTCTTAAAGATTATTCAGATATCACTTTGAATCATAGAACTGCTTGGACAACAAAAGGCCTTCCTTCTTTCCTCCTGAATCTGCCTATTTTGTTTATCTGTTGTGATTTTTCTAGGCTTGTTTTTTTCTTCACCAATTTCTTTTACATACACTAAACAAAAAAAATGTATTTCAGATAAGAAAATAAGAAAGATTTTGAGGAAAACCGCTGCTTGCAGGGTTGTATCACTGTATTTTCTCATTAAAAAGTAGCAGATGGGTTGCTGATGAAAATTCTAATAGGTAATGTTAAAGCATTAATACCATCAGCTCAGGGTTTTGTATAACACAGCGAACCGTATGCTGCAGAGCTGGGGATCTCTTTCCAGCTGTCAGCTGACAGTATCCCTGGGTTCCTGCTAATTGGCGACACACCAAGGCAAACAAGTCAGCTAATTCCAGAACAGTGAACTGATTAACTTCTGGTATATATACATATTTATAAAGAGAATTTTTGTTTTTGTCTCAGTAACTAAATTGTTCACTTCTTATTTGCAAAAGTTGTGGACTACGGAAGTATTAATAACATAAAAGAAACAGGACTGATATTTTCAAATGAATGTTTCAAGACTCTATTAATGCTAAAAAGAGCAGTTCTATGTGCATGTAGGAAACTGAGAACGATCATATAGCTCCTGTTAACCCACATAAGCATTTCAATTACCATTCTTCTATATTTGACAAAGAAAACGCAAAAATTTCACGAGATTATTTTCCCTACTTTGTACTGAAAATACATCATTAGAGAGTTAAAACAATGAAAATCAAATTAGTTTAATTTAATATACTTATCATAAAGTCATAAACTGATAAAATCTACTATTTTTAGATCAGTAACACATTAAGTTATTAATTTTGATTTTATCAGGTGCAAATATGAACGATTGTGTCAGTAGATACCCTTCACTGGCACATATACTGGGCAGTCCCTTGGTTTTAAAACTAATGTCTGGACAGCTCAGAAAACTTTTTAGAATGTTCAGGAGTGTTCTATTTTATTAATAGAATACCATAAGTTGGTTAAAAAATAAAAGGAAAATTAAATACAGTATCTGGTAAAGTAAAGAAATGTTAAGGAATTATGGATCACTGAACTGCAGGATTACTACATTAGAATATGTATATGGTGAAGACAGATGGTGGCTAGAGAAGTTTTTTATTTCATTTTTATCCCTTAACAAAAAATGCAACTTTCAATGGACCGATGTAAAATTCATTCTTTTTAATGACCATGCTGAAAGCAATTATGGTATATTTTAATACAATAATGTTGAATGAAAGAGAAATAAAAAGTTGAGAGAGCAGAGGCAGGATCCCCATATATGGCTAGTATAAACTGAGTGTCTTAAATTGTAAACCAGAAGTAGCCACTTTTAATTGTTCTTCTAGGATCATCACTTCCACGTTCCTAGTTTTGGATTGCCACAGTGTCAAGTGAAAGTGGGAATACACTCCCTTTCACAGAAAGTCCATTAGTTGGATAGCGTTGTCCTGATGGGAGCAGCTGTGATTTTAAACACCCTGGAGATAGGAATGGCCTTGAGATTTGGCCTCTCACTTCCTAGCCCAAATCAATAGAACTTATCCATGGTTACAACTACAGTCACAGTGCTGATCTGTGGTTAGCTACCATTGACTTATTGTTTCTGAGAGAAAAAAAAAAAGCTAAAATATATTCTCAGATCCTTTCTCCTCTGCTCAAAGTTGGACAATAGTGCTTTAGTCTATAGTCTGCCCTGTGATCTACAGCCAGTCAGGATGTGCATACATTTATTAGTGTAACTTATCAATAGAAAACTCAGCAGCTTGGCCACAACTGATTCTCAATCTTCTCAACTAATTAATCTATTATGCTTTAACATTCTAAGACAATAAGTCTTTATTTTAGGTGTTCTTTTCCACCATTTCTTTTATAAGTTAGAGCAACTTCACATTAGCAGTTAAATTTAAACCAACTTCTTGTCAACCCCATTTCCTTCCAACAAATTCTCTTATTGATAACATGATAAGTCCAGCAATTATTTTTCAAGTGTTTGGCTCCCCCCCCTCAAATCATGTCCTAGTTTTATATGAACATTACTCTCCCTAAAGATTATTACATTCCTTCTGAATACAGTGCACACTCAATAAATTGAGCCATTCAATAGCAGAGAGTGGTGCTACAGCTGCAGTCAGGAGAAGGAATCCTAAAAAAAATATTCAAATATTTGAAGACAATATGCAGTATTTTCTAGTTCCTGAATAAGCAAATCAACAGAGTAAAGATTTATGCTTATATAAAGTATTTCAGCTTGAGTGTGACAACATTAATTATCCACTGTAACATGCTAATTTATAATTATGAAATCAGTAATTTAATTGGCATCTAGTGCAGTGAAAACATCCCTGACAGTGTTATTATCTAAGTGCCGTTGCTTGATGCTTTCAAACTTAGTTAAGCTGTCAGAAAACATTACTCTGTTGAATCTTTATGCTTGCAAAATTGATAAGAGTTTGACAAAAGATATTTCAAAAAGTCTCACTACATGGCTGCTGCAGACACAATCTACGCATGTCAAATCAGCCTAGCTGATTTGACTGCTGGTCAACAAGCACATCTTACTACTGATAGAAATAATGAATATCCATACTCCTAAAGAGTAGAAGCTGATTATCTATATGAATTACTGACTAGGACAGACTTACTTTCAGAGTTTTATTTATGGATGTGACAGTGGGTATTGGCATTCATGTGTTTGTAGAAGCATGATGTGGTAGTATGAACTCCAGATTTACATTACATCAACCAAAAGATGAGAGCAGCAACTTGAAGTAGAGATGAGCAGCACAAGAACTGTGATCAGATCAGCCAGTTCACTGTACTGGAGATACTCTACATTAAAAAAAAGCCTGGGGACTAGTTTTATTCCTGCTATTCCTTTCACTCTTGAACTAGAGATTGTAGCTGGAGCAGCAGGCAGTTCTTCAAACTTGTAGACTTGGGTGAAGGGCCTGATCTTCAGAGAGAGAATCACGTAAAGGGAATATATCAGAATAACCTTAACAGGACAGTGATCTGCATGAGTGATGCTCTGTCAAAGGATGAATCCAACTTAAAAACTAGGTACAGCAGGTGGTGGAAGACATGGAAGAGAATAAAAACCCATGCTGTAGTCAATAAATCATCCTACAATGGTTTCTTAGCTCTGTTATACATGACATACCATGCCTGCGTAACTATATCAGTGATGGAAGGTTTTCTTCCACTAAAATTGTTTTTACCTCTCCTGCTGTTAACGGGACTGAAATACCACCACTATAAGCAGTTCATTAAGCCCTATGGGAATAAGCCTGGATAAGCAAGATATAACTGATGACATAACAACATGAGCTGCTGAAATATTTAAGCATAATTTTCAGTTATTGCACAGAGACTTTTTTGGCTTCCTGGCAGACTTGAAGTGCTACAACTGCTGCATGTGTACTAAATATGTTATTTTAATAATCAATAAAAACATCCAACTAAAGCTGATAAGCTGAATACCGACCAAAAATATATTATCAGTAGCTTGGCCTATGTGTACTCAAGAAGACAGAATACAAAACTCCCACTAATATTACATTACATTTTTGAACACTGATGGAAATCAAACAGTGGATGTGAGCACAGTGATGCAGTGGGTGACAGTGAATCACCTCCACTGGTACAGATTGTTCTGAGTTCAGTATGCAGACAAAAATGCAGAGTTAATGCTGGTACCTACGTTGAAAGACAATGGTTCACAGCTGAGAATCTGCTCTATCAAATAGCGTTATTGTACTCTTCATATCTGTTGTAGTTTTCATGGAAATAAACAGAAAGTATTACATTTGGGATGACATGTACCATATCACCCCACATTATAAGTATCATTCTGTCAGATAGTTACATGTAGAGTAGTATTCAGATTCCAGAAAATAAAGCTCAGCAACAAACTTCAGGTGGGTAATGGAAATTTCTCTACAGATGGAGGAGAAAGGCAGCAACATGTGGGTTGCCCTTCCTGACTTAGTACTGCACAGCACCTTTGCAATTTCTAAAACTGAGAGCAGTTCTTGGCAGTTCTGCAGCTAGCCTTTTACTCAGATCTCTACTCTCTCTTTTAAGTCCCATGACATTTTTTTCCAATGACTTCTTTTTATTCCATTATTATTCTTTTCTTTCTTGCATTTGCAAGCCCCAGTATTGTCAATGGTGACTTCTTTTGGGAAATGACTGTCTTTCATTGTATCCCTAACCTTTCGTTACATACTGGACAAAGTAATATGCATGCACGCAGCTTAAGCAGCAAGTAGCACCTATCCTTCAAAGGGTGCTTCCATCAGCCCTAGCAGCATCCTGCCATTCAACAAGGTCTTTCTCCTGGATCATAACAGTCTCAGGGTAGGCCTGGGGAAAAGTGGCTGGAAATTTGACTGGCAGAAAAAAACCCTGAGTTTGCTGTTTGACAGCTGGCTGAACAGAGCCAGCAGGGCACCCAGGAGGCCAAGGAGGGCAATGGCATTCTGGCCTGCACTGGAAATAGTGTGGCCAGCAAGAGTAGGGAAGGGACTGGTGAAACTGTGCCCCAAGTACTATGTTCAGTTTTAGGCCCCTCACTATAAGAAGGACATCAAGAATTCACATGGAGGAAGAAAGCTGGTGAATGGGCTAGAAAACAGGATTTGTGAGGAGAGGCTGAGGGAATTGAGACTGTTTAGTCTGAAGAGGCTGAGAGGATGTTTTATCCATCTCCAGAACTACCCAAAGGGAAGTTGCAGCAAGGAAGGTGTTCTCTTTTCGCACATGACAAGTCTCAAGAGCAATTTAGATGGGATATTTTCACAAGCGTTTTTTCACAGAAGGAGTGGCTAGACATTGGAAGAAGCTGCCCAGGGAAGCGGTCAAATCCTTAAAACTGGACCTAGCACTAAGGAATATAGTTTAGTGACTGGACTTGCTAGGACAAAATGATGGTTAGACTTTGTGATCTTGAAAGCTTTACAATCTAGATTATTCTGATTCCATACTGAAAAACGGCTGGTAGCTTGAGCAGGATTTTAACATAGTTTGTTATCAGAGATGCTTGTACATGTAGTGGGAACCACCTGCTTCTGATGTGAGTAGAGCCTGTGGCCATCAAATACTCAGATGTTGACCTTATCACTTCTCTAACCTGATACTCACTGGGGATAATATTCCCTTTCCCTTTTCCTGTCTCTCCCTTCTGTTTTTATTTTTCCCCAAAAAAGCTATTTTAACTGTCAGTATATGATGCCAGCTATACACTTATGAATCTGTCTCCTTTGTACCACAATAGGTGATATTTTTTAGCCACCTAATTTTCTGACTGTTGGAGTTAAGTAAAACATATCCCACCTTGAGTCAGTACTGAGATTGAGAGCTGGCAGGTCTTTGCTAACATCTGACTTTCCAGTGCTTAGCTGACGTGCACAGCTGAGTTCACAAGTTAACAAAGAGTAGCAATAGGGCTATAACCTGTGCTAGTAGAATAGCTTAGTCTCTTATGTTCACTTTTTCCAGCACTTCCCACATCTTCTGCTTCATTTGAAAGTAAGCCACAATTTGACAAGAACTTTTAGGTTTATAGAAACATTAATATGTTTAACATGATGGAAAGGGCACCAATGACAGCAGAGCAGCAAGATCCCAGGCAGCAGCAAATAAGAATTTCCTCAAAAGTAACAACAGTGAGCATAGAAGTAAGAGAAAGAAACTGCTTACCTCCAGAAGATATTAGTAATAGTATTTGTAGGAATAGTATTAGGAATAGGATTTGTAAGTAATAATCACAGAAGAATTGGAACTCTGAAAAGTATGTAGATTGCCCCCAAAATAATGTCCCCTGTGTATTTCTATGGATGTTACAACAGATATGAAGAGCACAATAACACTATTTGATAAAGCAAATTCTCAGCTACAAAACACTGTTTTTCAGCTTAGGCACCACTATTAGCTCTGCATTTTCACCAGTAATGAACAAAAGCCTTCAGAACAGTCTGTACCAGCGGAGCTCCTGCCACTGATGAAATGCACTCCCCACTGCGTCACTATGCTCACATCCACTCTTTAGTCACCATGAAAATTCAGCAAGCACTGAATGAATGTCAGTGACTGACATTTTTTCTGCATGAAGGAATTCAATGACACATCTTTGCTTCATCGGCACTTACACATTAGATGCTGTTGTTTCAGACTGCCCCTTTGCTGCCATTTGTCACGTGGCCACAGAATGTAATGGAGTATTGGTGGGAAGGTCCAACCTCTACTGCCATATAACCAATATTCACCTCTGATGTCACGGGCCAACATAACAAAATAAGAGGCATGACTTTTGGAGCTGCCCTTGTAAATCCTCTAGCCTAGCACTTTCAGATCAAGATTTTGATCACTATCAAGATTTTGATCACTACTGAAAACAATTAACTACATCATGAAAGGGAAATAAATGTGAAGAAATAATATCAAAAAACTAAGCCATTATTTAGAAATTTGGAAAAAAAGAGTGTGATATGCAAAATGCTTAATTCAGTTTCCTTGTGTATTTTCATTACTGAAATTACCAAGAAGACTCACCATACATAACATCATCCTAGCCTTTAATCATTTTAAATGCAGATTTATGAAGCATAATATAACTACCATGGGAATCATATGAAAATAACTATTTTTAAAGTAACATACCACAACACATAATGACCATGCATTTATAAAACATTAACAGTTAGCAACACTTCTGAGTACAGTGATTTGATACTCCTTTTCTAATGAAAATGAAGCCAATTCAAAGCAGTCACTGCTGCAAAAACATGAACTTCAACATAGACTACAGACTTGGATGAGAATCAGAACATCTTTAAAAGAATGAAAAAGAAACAAGTATAACCAAAATTCTGAGATTAATTGTGCAAAATATGAAAAATTTCAGTTATGGCATTTGAGAGAGAGGCAGACCCACCAGCCTCCCAAGTCTGGGAGACAGCAACTGAGACACCACGGAGCAAATTAGCAACTCAGACATAGTTATGCAGTTTTGAACCAGAGCTGATTCACATGCAGCTGAAGAGAAGCCTGAGGAAAATGCTAGCTTGGTAGAGATAGTCTTCTAGAGGTGGTCTAAAACACTTGCTTACTCATTTTGCTATAAGATATAAACCATAATTCAGCATTGTTTGTTAAAGATAACTCAGTGTTGAGAGCATCTATAGCTTTTTGTGTGTCTCCTGGTGAGCTTTTTAAAGAACTGGTTTCCAAAAGTTATGTTTGTTTAAATGCTATGTTACAATTACTAAGCATCTGTTAATCTGAGTTAATCTGTATTACATAATTGTTAATCTGAGTATCTGTATTAAACTTGAAAATATTATGAGAGTATATAAAAACAGAAGGCAAATAAAACAAAATAAAATTACAATTCAAACAAACAAACAAATCCTGCAAGTGTTGTTGTCTTGTTTTGCTTTATTTTTACAACAAGATTTTAGAGCAGTAAAAGTTGAACGCATACTTAATGCTTTTATTAACTTATTTTATTGATTATTAAATTATTTTATTAATTTATTGAGGTAAATTCCTGTATTAAATAGGGAAGAGAACAGGAGTGAATAGGACTTAAGTAGGACTTATGCATTTAAAACTAAGGACATTCTCAAAGACTTTGTAGAATTAGGATTTAGTTTGCCTTTTGCACAAGCTAATTTAGATTCTATTTAGGTAGAACCATAGTTACACATTTTTCAAAATAATTACTGAATAAGTAGTAAAATAGAATTTAAAATGCTGCAATATAACATTTCTGTAAAAAAAATAAAAATTAAAAGGATACAAAAAATGTGCTTCCATTTGTATTAGTTACAAGAATAGAAAAAGTAGTTTAAAGCCTAGGAAATTCCTATATCATGTTCAACAACATTAAAAATGTCAAGACATGAATGAATGTCAAAAAACGGATGGGATCTGGCAATGTTAGGCAATATTAAATAGGCTGAGATTTTGTATAATATTTCACCATTTTTGACAGTTTATATGCTACGGATTTAGAAAGAAGGCTCATTAATAGTTATAAGATGCACCATATTCAATTTTGTTCCGTGTTCTCTGAGGCACTTCAACGGCAATGAAAAGATGATTTGGACTCAAGGAAAAGCTTTTGTAAGAGCTGTCAACTTGACCAAATACTGTTTTGAGAAATCTGAACAAGAACTTTGACAGTGAACTTAATTCAACAGAAAATCAATAAAGGAAATCAAAGCAAAACTTTTTTTTGGTTTAGAGAGGAGGAAAAAAGAAAGAATTTAGTACATCCACATTCTTTTAGTTTTTTTTTTCCTACCATGGACTTACAGCCATTCATTGAATGTACAAATTCCATTTGGGTGAATGGCTGCCTACAGGAATTAGCCTGTGTTTGGGACAACAGTTTCTGAAATGAAAAATACTCTTAGATACTGAGTTATTCATTCAGGCTTATGTGAACACAGCATTTAAGAGTTTGTTCTTTTTCATCTATTTTTTATAAAATATGGTTTATTACCACTTTCTGCTGTAGCCAAATGACACACATAGTGATTTCCAAAAACACTTTTGTTTCTTTATTCCACCATCACTCATCTTCACCTTATTCACCTAATTAATTTCTGTTCCCAAACTTCAGACCTGAAATCAATTCTTAAAATTCTTATTTTATTATTAAGACAAATATTCTTTTAGTGTTTATGGAAAATAATGATGTGTCTATTTGAAAAAGAACCCTTGACTAACATAAAAGAGGATTAGAACTATAAAGTCCAACATTTCTCCCCAGCACTCCACTTTGCAGAGTAGAGAGGTTTTGGAAGATTGTAAAAGGATAAAATATTAACCATAGGAGCTTTTATCCTTTAGCAACCCTTTGATCAGAAAATGTTACTATATTGTCTCAAGCTGCATTTGTATTCCTAAATGTAAATTAACGAGAATAAACAAAATGTAAATATACACACTGGAGCAATAAAAAAAGAAATATAAAACTATGAGGACATGCAGAACAATTGTTCATGCTGCCAGCATCAATGATTTTTCTTTTTTTTTTTTTTTTTTACTCCCCACAAAATCACAAGGATTGGAACAGACCTCCGGAGATTGTTTAGTCCTACCTCCTGCTAAAGCATGATGCCTACATTGCACAGCAGTGTGTGCAAGCAAGTCTGGAATGCCTCCAGAGAAGGAGACTTCATAGCCTCTTTGGCAGTTTGTTTCAGTGCTCTGTCACTCTCAGAGTAAAGAAGTTTTTCTCATGTTCAGATAGAACTTCCTGTGTTCCAGTTTGTGCCCACTGCCCCTCATCCTCTTGCTGCGAGCCATCAGAAAGAATCTGGCCTCATCCGCTTAAAACTCACCCACTAGATATTTGTAAGCATTGATAAGATCTCCCTCCCTCTTGTCCTGGCTGAACAGCCCTGAGTCTCTTAATCTTTCCTCCTTACGGAGATGCTCCAGGTTCCTGCTCATTTTTGTGGTCCTCTGCTAGATTCTCTCCAATAGTTTCCTATATTTCTTGAACTGAGGAACTCAGATCTAGATACAGTACTCCAGATGTGGCCTCACCAAAGCAGAATAGAGGGGGAGAATCACCTCTAAAACACTTCGTACCACCAATAGATTATGGTTATGTGGTGAAAAAGAATGTTTCATGACCCAAAACTTCCTTAGTCCAATTAAAAGGTTTGTTTTTATCCACAAGACTACATTCTTCAAACTAAATGTGTTTTCTGTTCTAGTAATTTTTTTTTTTATATTTTATTTACATGCTTATGTAATCATTATTCCAAATACTATAATGTGGACACCAACAACTCTTAAACAGAAAAAAATCATGATCCCATCATATTAATAACAACACAATGCAAACAAACAAAAATCCAGCTATCCAAGAGGAAAAGAAGAAGACAAAGTGTACCACACTCCAAAGAACAGCTATAAAATGCTGTACTACTTCACTCAGTAGCTTGAACTAAGACCTACACTTCTGGACCAGAGGTATCCTAAATTAGGACACCTAAGTTAATTTGCCCTGTGTCTCCATGTGTTACTCTGGTGATCCTGAAACAATAACATCACTGCACAGAGCTATACAGATGTTTGAACACATCTGGGACTGGTGCATCTCAGTTGTGTTTGCTGAACAGATAACACTGTCCACACTTTCACAGGTGGCTTTTTCTTTTTTTTTACTATATAGTAAATTTGATCTAAATGTGTTTATACTAGTACCTGTGTTAATTGCTGACAAATAAGGCTGTCTAAAATCTACAGAATTTAATTTGGTCCACTATCTTCCAATTTTAGAGTAAGGACATACACTAAGTTACCCCAGAGTTGATAACATTTGCTGTTCCACAGTTTCCTCTGTTTTCCTTCTAGGAGACCAGAATTGTGAACTGCTATTTGTGATAGCAAATGCTATCACAAGTCACCACAGTATCCACACCACAAGACTCTATGAAAATATTCCCCCAGAAAATCTCTGAGTGCATACAGAGAGCTGCCAACATCACTTATTTCTGCTCAGCAGGATGGCCTCTTTTACCATAGAGATGGTACCCTGAAATTGTAGTGAACTTTGCAGACAGTTCTGAGATGTGGCGAGATCAGAGTTTCTAAATAAACACAGCAGAGAGAAAAGTCTCCATTACCTATCTCAGAAAAATGAAAAAGTTTTAGGCAATGTGTTTCAACAGGATGTGTCTGACATGCGTTTCTTAAGTTATATAATGACAGCCTTTAGTTTTCTGATTCACATCCTACCTTGCAGTGATAGGTACGAATCAAAGCCACCTCTGGTTAGAATACATTATCCATTGCCTCTGAAACCCCATCTGATGGAACGAGAATTATATAAACTCTCAGAGATGATATTTTAGGCAGCTACGTTTTCCCTCAGATGCAAAAAAAAAAAAAAAAAAAAAAAAAAAAAAAAAATATCTTGAAAAGTTGAAAGTAGAATTAATTATGAATTTACTTGTTCATGTAGAATAATTTGTCTTTAAAATAGCTCGGCATTACAATTGCCTCAAAGGCAGGAACATCTGCTGTAGAGGACAGGAGCATACATCCTGGCTAAAAACAGAAACCTGAGATTTTACTGCTGATCAGTTCTGCCCTCACTTGTGCTTAACATTGCTGTCCAATTGCATTATGAACATTATAGAAGTTTAATGATCACTTTTAATGGCACCTAAAACACGATATTCAGGCAGTACTACTATGCAGATTCAGAAAAGTGATGTCAAAATGCATTCACATGAAATGACAGTCCTAAGAAACTTGCTTCTTCAGCACATACAGCTCACATATATATAGCTCTCAAAAGGATTGTATTCAAGAAACAGATGGAAGTTTGCATATTTTTCAAAATGAAATGTGAAGCAACGGGAATTAGCCTGCAGAGCACCAGACAGTCCAGATAGCTCACCAGTAGCTCACCACTCATGGAGGGGGAGCGCAGGAAGGAAAGAAAAACCCAGTAGTATACAAAATCTGAAGTAACCAGAATATCTTTTACTGTTTGACAATGAAATGACTTATTTTCCTTTACAACAATGTAGGAAAGATCATTGTGATAGGCAGGAAACACTGGGGCATCTAAACACTTTTGCAATAATGACTAATCAGCTATAAGCATCCTGCAGCAGGGACCAAGTATGTTATGCAGCATCTTGCCTTGGAACAGCAGCAGGGCTTATTGTGAGGCTTCAGAACTTCAGCACAGTCCTTCATATGTGTATGAAAATGCATGGGAGCAGGTAAATATATGAAAATGCTATGTATGGCCATTCCTTATTACTTGGAGGTCAGTAGGCAACTGTGAATCTCCAGGCAGCTTTGCCTGTGTACCAATGTTCTAGCTATTTGGTCTCCAGTGTAAATGGAGCAGGAGAACATTCTCCTCATAAAAGCTTCTACTCTTCTACCCAGTCTGGATGTGGCTCCAGGCAGTCTGGTCTAGTAGCTGGCACCCGTGCACATATCAGGGGGATTGAAAATAGATGACCAGTTTGATCCTTTTCAACCTAGGCCATTCTATGTTTCTTACCAAAATATATTTCTCCCCTTATTTCAGTAATATGGGGTAAAATGTAAATGTGTGTGTTGGCTCACTTGAAAATTATTTGTTTGCTTTTCTCACTTCCTCTAAAACCGATGAAAAAGCCTCTTACTGCTTTAAGCACACAACTGTGAAAGCCAGCTCACGATCTTCTGGGATAATAAAGGGGCCCAGACAATGCAAAAAGATGGATAACATTGTACAAAGGAATTATAAGAATATGTAATTAAAAAGTAAGAAAACAACATGCTTGACTGCAGACAACAAATATGAAATGCACAGAACTATCCCATCTATGATGCAGCTGCAGGCCAGACAACTATTAATAAGCTTTTATTTTTTTTTAGTTTAAATTACTGCTTTTCAGTCAAGATAGCATAACACGTCTATTTTGACAGCAGTAAAGAACTGCATCTATCCTTCTCTTTCACTGTATGTAATGAAGGAAAGATGACAAAATAAAAACGCTTTTACACAGGTGAATATCAGACTCTCATTTTGCCTCTGATAACAAAAAGGAAAATACACAACAAGATAACTTGCTATTAGATTACATTTTCCCATGGACCCATGCCAGGGACATCAAGAAATAACATCCATGTTTTCCAAAAGATGCAAACATATAGAACTCCTTCAAGAAGAAAGGAAAGCCAAGATCTTAGAAAGGCAGAAGACAATTAAGCCCATGTGAAGCATTTTAACCACTGACCTAGGTCTGGCTTTGTTGACAGATCTCTCAATCAAATCATAGGATACACTACTGAGATTCTTATTTTTTGCGAAACATACTACATAGAGAAAAAAAGATTGAAACTATGATAAAATGCTAAGGAAAATGCCAAAATTAGAACAAAGGAGAAATTTGTTTGCAGTTTTGCAGTATTTGAAATTCCACTGTACCACAGTTTTGATAATCTAAACACTATGTCTATCTATACATTGCAGGAGCATGCAGTGATGTATTGACTGACTTCATATATATATATGAATATTCCTTTCTTTCTATTACACCTTCTTGACAAAGAAAGAGAAAAGACCCAGCTGAGGAGTTCCCCTGTGACAGGGTTAGCTCAAGTGCTTTCCTCAAGTCCCACTGGCATAAAAGAACATATTGGCAGTGAAGGGACATGGTTATACTGTTCTGGCAACCTCCATCTGGCATATTTTTCCCAGGGGTTCTGCAGACAGCTGGCATTAGATTCAATAGACAGTCTCAAATCTTTCCCTGGATCAATGTGTACAAATCAAATCGGTAACTCTGGTGGTCACTATGCTCTGCATCAGGCAGACTTTGTCACAGTTGGAGAACCAGGGTTTTATCTTATCAGTTTGCATTTCAACCTAAAATATTATACATAGTAATACCAGTTAGTCAGCATCATCTTCTAATATTCACTGTCCATCTAGAACAGAAAACTGAATATGTCTCTTCAAAATTAAATGATCTGTCCTCATTTGTTGAAAAAGGAAATAATTAAAAACGTACCTCTTACTTGCAACTTATTTGAATTCATATATCAAAAAGTGTAAGCCAGCTAAACTGAAACTGGTCTTCCATAGAGAGTACTGAACAGCAGACTGGATAAACCTTCACCTCAAGGCTTCCCATAAAGAAAATACAGCTGAAATATGTGAAGAATTTATAAGTGATCTTAAAAGTTTCAAGTATATTTTCAAAATAAAATAATAAAAAATTTGTTACTTGCTTATTTGTTCCAGATACTCTGAACTCATATTTGTGGTAATAAATGTGATTGATGCATCAAAAGAAGCATGGTCCACAGATTGAGGGAGGTGATCCTTCCCCTCTACTGTGTGCTGGTGAGGCCTCACCTGGAGTACTGTGTCCAGATGTGGAGTCCTCAGTACAGAAGAGATGTAGACCTGTTGGAGCGTGTCCAGAGGAGGGCCACAAAAATGATCCAAGGGATGGAACACCTCTCCTATGAGGACAGGCTGAGAGAGCTGGGGCTGTTCAGCCTGGAGAAGAGAAGGCTCCAGGGAGGCTTGATAGTGGCCTTTCAATATCTAGAGAGGGGGGTTATAGGAAAGAAGGGCACAGACTCTTTAGCAGGGTCTGTTGTGACAGAACAAGGGGAAATGGTTTCAAACTAAATGAAGGCAGGATTAGATTGGATATAATGAAGAAGTCTTTTTTTTATATATAATCAGTGTGATGAGGCATTGGAATAAGTTGTCCTGAGAGGTCGTAGAAGCTCCATCTTTGGAGATATTCAAGGTCAGGATGGATGGGGCCCTAAATAACCTAATCTAGCCATAGGTGGCCTTGTTCAGCAGAGTTGGAGCAGATGACCTTTAAGGCCCTTCCAAATCAAACACTTCTATGATTCTACAGTATTCATTATCTATTATAGAGAATTTGTGCTAGCAACAAAAGGTCTAACAGCCAAGAGACTTATTTCACAATCCTGCATCAGAGGCTAGTAAACTGTCACCTCAACGCTGCAAACATTAGTGCTTGAGGTAGCCTCATTGAAATTAAAAAGTTTCAAATGTTCTTTTTCATTATATTTAAAGAGGTCATATTTTAGGGGAAAAGAAAAAACAACAAAACAGCAAACAACTTCAAAGACACTCTAATATCTAAGCTGTTGGTGCTCCCATGTGAAGGTTCTTCTAACAGTGAAGGGAGTTGAAAAGCTTTTTTGGAAATTTAAAAATGTGCCTTAACTTACACTTTTTTTTTTCTAATAATATGAATAATGATGCAGAAAAAATATTTTCTAAATAAATGTCCATTTTCGTTTTATGTTGTCTTACATATCTATCATTTTTTTAGTAGTTATACTACTAAGTTATACTACAGTGCCAGCTGTGCACAAATGTCAATTGTATTTCGTTCATGACTCAACAATTTTGTGTGAAATTAATGTCAAATGCTTATAATATAGTGAAAAATAAAACTGCCTGAGAAAGCTTCTTTGTGGCATCATATTCAGCTTGCATACGGTAGTTTTATCATTTCATATTTAAAAATATTATGATCAGAAGGGTGATTGATATTGAAAAAAGAAAACCGAAATATTCCCTCTACTCCATTTTTCCTTCCCTAATGGCTACCTAGGGAGATATGCAAATTTGACTCATACATTAAAAAAAGAAATAAATGAGATGATAGAAAGGTTTTTAGGACAACTCCCTGTAACAGAACAAGAAAAATACAGGCTTTTAATATTGCATTTCTTTCATTATCCATATCTGGAACATGATGGCTTTTCTGACATAACTTTATTTTTTGCCTCTGTAAGACAGTTCAAGATGCTGAACTACCTCTCAGGCATAAATATATCGTTTTTTGCTGATAACAACACTGAAAAAATGTGTCAATTAAAACTTCCTTTAAATTTATCTTGACATTCATTTATTTCATTATTATCTATTAAAATCATTCCTATGTATACCCCAGAGCTACTAAATATTGGGGTTTTTTGTTTTTTTGATTTTTTTTTTCCCCAAATAGTTATTTCAACATAATTGAGGTAAGAACTGTAATGCAAGTAACTTGAATGTAATAGCTCTGATCAAAAGCCCCTTGTCTTTTCTGGGAACATTTTCAAAAAGAATACTGTTAAGTTCTTTGATTCAAAATCTGACTAAAATACAGAAAATTAAGTCTTAGATAGGACAGGTTTGTAGCTATTGTAATTTTTCATAGCTCTTCAAAGGTGCTTTCATAATACATAGTAGTAAATTATTTGCCACAAAAAATCATGAAAACAACTTTCCTTCCTCCACCACTGCTCTTCCACTGTGCACTGACCATATTTTGGACAGTAATTATGAATGCACAGTCACTACTTTGACTTTTTTTTTATTATCAGCTATTAGGAGGTCAATAAGTTTTGTTCACACTGATTTTTTCCTCTTTTGTGTGTGAAGGTAACAAATCCATACCCCACCAAATGCACTTTAGAAAAAGATGTAAGGACATTAAAGCAGATAATTAGGTCAAAGGTGGCCCGGATAGATGACTTGTCTGGAATCTGGGATCTTACTGGGAAACAAACTGATTATAGCTTGTAGGCATTTTCATAGACAGGAAAAGATGCCTGAAAATTTCAATTTTTTAATATATATTTTAATAAATCTGTAGGTAGTAAAGAAAGCATTTGGGGGATTTTTTTTTTTTTTTTTTAAGATGTAAAACTTTTGATTGTTGTGAGATATTGAGGTAGGAAACAGATATTTTGTAAGTTTACAGAGAAGAGGCATTTGGGGCTTCTGGCAGAGTTAGATTATAAATGATATTCAACCGGGAAGGATGTAATTTTATATCACAGAATTACAAAATACCTCAGGAATGAAGGAACTGTGGAAGTTGTCTGGTTCAACTCCCTGTTCAAAGTAAAGACACCTTTAAAGATAGATCTAGGATTTGAAGTTAGATCTGGTTACTGAAGGTCGTATACAATCAAGTTGTGAATATCTCCAAAGAGATATGTCATACCTTCCCATAAGTGAGTAACCTGTGATGATGGAACACCTTTACTTGAGAGAGTAAAAAATGTTTTTCCCAATACATAACCGGAATACCACTCATTATAGATTGTGTCCTTTTGTTTTAAACTTTGAGAAGAGGCAGCCTTCTCTGTATTCTCTCATGTGCCAGTTGAAGATATCCCTAAGACCTCCTTTGCCTTCTTTTAGGACCCTTCTAAGATATGTAGAAGAAAAGGATTTGTGTTCAAAGACCTTTAAGATGTAGCTATGCCTTAACAGATGTGGTTAAACTTTAAGATAAACAGATTATTAATTCTACAACAAATTGCTTTTTTATTCATTTTATGGGGCATGAGATTTGTCTGTAGGATAGAAAATAGAGAATGTATTCATTATAAAAAGCACCAACATTGGAACTTGGATGGCAGCTGATATCAATACCTGAAACAAAAAAGTTGGATTTGCAGATTACACCATATCTGTATGTCTTCATAAGGTCATGCAGATTTAAAATGGGTACAGTTTTTCAGATTTTTTATTTCTCTCAAGTGTTCTCATAGCAAATATGTAACAGTGAACTCCTCCACCTTTGTATTGTGAGATAAAAATATTTCCTTTGGATAGGGAATTTCAGACAGGAACTCTGGTTCAGTTATCGGAGCCTCAATCATCTTGAGACAAAGCTGACAAAATATAGCCTGTGTGAAATCATGTATGCATGTGATCATTTGGAAGCTGAAGAAATTTTCCTGAATATTCCTGAAATTTCCTGAAAGCACTATTTTGACACAGACACAAAATTTTAAAAACTACATTTCTGCTCAGGTGGTGCATTTAGTCAAAAATACATATTAAGCAACTTGAAAATATTTGCTTTGTAGACATTTAGAGCATGTAGACATTTAGAGGTATAAAATTTTCTTTTGTTTTTTAGAGATATCCTCAGAATCTTGTCTCATGCAACTCTATCAGTTCTCTATCTTGTGTATTAGTGAAGTGTATACACTCTTCAACATGCAGCTCTATGCAGATATGCTATCAATAACCAGTATTTTTCTCTGTTGCCTTTCGTGTATTCTTTGGAACTGTTTCACAGACTTCCACATTTCTGCTGACCGTAAATTAAATACAATTTCTTTAGTGTGATTCAGGTTTTAGAAACAGCTTTGAATAAAGAGCAAATTCTTGAACAGTATTTTCAAGACAACTGTTTTTTTGAGTCTTGAATCTCAGAAAATACTTTGTTCAAGGGTGTAAGATATTATTCTGTTAACGTCTGTGTCTCATAGCTTGCCGGGGACACAGATGGACTTGTTCAAGTCCCGAGCAAGGATTATGAAATCCTTTGTCTGAAGGACACAGATGAACAAGTGCAGGCAAGTCCTGGGCAAAGGTTGTGAGATCCTTTGCCTGGGGGACGCAGACGGGCAAGGCCAGGGGCAACGAGAGCGAGATGAGCTGCAGCTAAATGGCTGTGAAGTGCTCCTTTGTGTGGACCTATCTCAGGATGATGGCCATCTCAGGGGTTACTCAATGACTCTTGCTCAAGGCCCATCCTTGTCATGTAGGCAGGAGAACAAGGAGGATAAAAGAGGAACTGAAAACCATGAGGATAGGTTTCTGACAACAGATTCCTCATGAAGAAGGAGAGGGATTCCTGACGATCAGATTCCTCGTGAGGTGACTCCTGCATGCTGTCGAACTCTCCTGTGCCTGCTGCCTGAGCGCTGCTGCAGCTTCAAGGTTTGGCTCCTCGACTTCCTCGTCTACCTGCTTGCTGTCCAAGCCCGGCTACGCTGCCGCCCCTCTCCCCCCACTGCGTCTGCCTGGGACCTTCAAACGCCGTGCAACAAGACCGCTGCTGGATCCTTCTGGTGACTCTCCCCGCTCTACGCAACTCCTGCTTCTTTTCCATCTTTTCTATCGCCCTCCTTCCCTTCCCCATCTCCCTGATTAGGTTTGGCAATAAACTGGATGGAACAACAAATGAACCGTTGTTTCTTAATCTCACGCCGGGTATACAGATGTTAAAAGAACCTCATCTCCCTCCTACAAATTGGAGCCAGACAAAGGGATCTCAGACTTCCTTAAGAATTTCTGTTTAAAGAACAAATATACAAAAGTTAAATCATGGTAACATTTGCCTAGTAAAATCAGCAGTGTGATTTTCATAACCTGACTGAAAGCTCATTGAACTTCTTATTCTGAATATCCAGTCATACAGTTCAATGGGCTTTGTAATACCCCTTTAAAAGATGATACTTGGGTTTTTTTTTTTAAAAAAAAAAAAAAAAGCCAAGAAGTCAAATTCCAAACTTTGCAAAGAGTTATTCATAAAAAGAAATAGAATATTTAAGAAATGTACTTTTTATGTTTTCTTTTATTAAACACACCCAAGCCCACTGAATTATATCTACAAAATTGTTTTCTTGGAGCATACAGTGTTACTATGTTCACTTTTGATTCTCTGTGAAGAAAGGTCACTGTTGCTGTAGAATCACCGACCCCTTCTGACAGCTCTCAGCAGGCAGGTGTTCAAAGGATGTGAAAAAGCAAGGAAAGGAAAGCACTCTGACTCCAAGAGGCAACTTTTTACACTTCTATGAATTAATAAAACTGAAGCTAGTTCTTGAGAATTGAAGAATACAACTGCATTTCTGGAAGTTCCCATTGTTTCACTCCCCAAAGAAGAAACAAGAGATATCAATGAATTTCATTATTACCATCAGTGAAAATTTTTAATACCTTAGTCTTTACCTGGACAGGTGACTTAGCAGCTTCTTACATAAAATCACGTTGTAGAAAAATCACACAGAATTCAGATACTGCAGTTGTTTCCATAAAGCAATACAATCTTAGAAATCTTTCTGATCTCCAAACCATGTTTCTATATTATGTAGATAATTTTGAATAGATCAACCTACATTGTAAATTTTCCTCTTCCCTCCCTTCCCTTTTTTCTTTTTTTCCCTCCACTATGTGACCTCTGATTTATGCAAGCATAGAAGTTAAGCACTGACATTATCCGTTCAGTTTAGCTGACAAAAAAACACCTGGTTTACAATCTGTAAACCCAATCATCCACCCAACTCTCTTGCCTGAATGGAATCACAAGAATTCAAACTATTTTTGCAGAAGCAGACAGACTGTTTATCAATGGAAACAAGCAACTGTTGATTTGTCATTGATCCGAGGGAGAGTATAAACAAATTTGATTCACTCTATAGTTTCCTAACTTTGAAACACTGTTGAAGATTGTCTCAGATGTAATAATAATGTTATCTCTAGAGTAGGGCATGGCTTCCTGTGATAATTTTGAGATGCACTGAGTTTTGGCCAAAGCACACGGGGATGGTCTTCTCTTTAACTTCAAATCATTAGTATTGCTGTTTATTAACAGTACATGTGTAGTGTTCTCTTCGATATCAGAAGAGTGAGTTATGAAGACAGGAGCTGATGAGAACAATACTAGACTGAACATATTATCTGTGTTATTCTAGACTTAACAACATTTGGGATCTTTGACCGTTTGTAAAATGTGTGGACAACCAGATTCCTTAGCGGAGGATGAAGGGCTTTTGGTTTTTTTTTCATTTTCTAATTAATTTTTGTAGCTTTGGAATTTTTTAATACATATGCTCTAATCATAGGCTAGCTCAAATCCAAAAATACAGAACTGTTCTTTTTACTTTTTTCCAAGCTACTTCAATTGTGGTTTTAAGTGAAATAAAAATCATTCTTTCTCCTGTTACAAATGGAGAAATAGGCCAACACAAGTATTATTTCACTTAATTTGTTGTATAATCCCTTAAGCTAGGGTTCTTGTCTTTGGCAGTTTTCTCTGTCTTCGAAGCATTTAGAGCTGTGAAATTTTTTGCACTTTCAACAAATATTCCAGCACATACAGATTCCATTTATCTAGAAAACAAACACACTAGAAAATAATGTGTTTGGAATGCAGGATTTTACAGAATTTAAGCAGAATGTAGCAGCCAGATTTAGCTGGAATCTGCTGATTATTTAATGCAGAAAACTTGGGAGGTTATTTTTCTCCTAATGTAGCTGAATAATCTCATTGCATTTTGTTTAAATATCAAGAGGGTAAAAGACCTCCTGTGCCTTGTGGAAGACAAGTGGCTTGTTTTCTAAGGAAATTTTAACAACTATGCGACTGTACCAAAATGGAAGACTTGAAAACACATTTGATTTCCACTTTTTCAATGATTAAGAAAAAAGAAGAAAAAAAGATCAAAAGACTATCAGATATCGCAGGCATAAAGCCAATATTTTCCAAGATAATAGTTTACACAATACTTCTAGATAACTATAACAATGACCTTCCTAAGAAAACAATTCTCTTTCCTCTTACAATCTCAACACTAAATACATCAGGGTAAAGAAAGATCTGTAACTGTAAGAACAGTAAGACTATTTAAGAATGAGAGGAATATGATTACCAGTCTCAACTGGATTGCACTAGCAATACAGTGGTTTGTGGAATCTGATGAACTGTTCAGTTGCTTCTAAGGTCTTATCCATGTGCTGGAAGTTGCAAGTATTGTTCGATAATTCTGTTGGATAAAGGCCTACTTCTAGTCATCTACTAAATTCATAGCAACATTTTGGTCACATTTGGAGTGCCTGAATCAAACAACTCACAGAATTATACTATTTGTTAAATTGCTGTAGAATATGAGGCCTCTACTCTTCCCTATTTCAAGTGTGTGGTTTAAATGTCATGACAGCTTCATATGACATGCTGGAACATGCTGCCCAAAGAGGGTGCCACATCCCTGGAGGTGTTCAAGGTCTGGTTGGATGGGGCCCTGGGCAGCCCAATCTAGTATTAAATGTGGAGGTTGGCAGCCCTGTTTGTGGCAGGGGGGTTGGAGCTTGATGATCCTTGAGGACCCTTCCAACCCAAGCCATTCTATGATTCTATGATTCATATCTTTGTTCTGTATTGTGATCACCTGTTATCACCAATTGCAGTTCAGAGTCTCTGAAGAAACCAAGAATGTAGAAACATCCTCTGCAATGCTCCACTGGCTCAATTCTCCTTCACTGGAGGAAATATGTGATTTGATACAGAATTACTGACTTCTTGATACTACCTACTTATTTGTTTCTTATTCAAAAATGAAGTAAAATAGGCACAAATCTTTTTTTTTACTATAAAACTGGAATACTTACAGTTGAAAAATAACCCTTGTTTTGTATAATTTTTGCTACTTTACAGAAACTAAATTGTTAAAAAATTATTACTTATTTTTTTCTTAGAAAACTGAAATCTCATTTGTAGACTAGATCTTGACTATACTAGATTTTGAAAACCAGATTAAAAGTTTAACATTCTTTTATGCATATTCATGTTAGAGGAGATGAACACTGAGGAAGAAAGAAGACAGCATTCTTTCTATCAATATTTGCAAAAAATTAGATAACAGACTAAGCAGACAGGAAAATATAGTTTACCTTCTAAGAAATTAAAATAAATGCTCACTGTTTTAGGCTACAGGTAATGTAATTAAAGTCTCATTTATGTATACCAAATTAAATATCTTGCAGTGAGTGAGTAAGATGAACAAGGAAGTAAAATATTTTCATTAGTTTTATCTTACTTTTCTGTCCCACTTTTTTTCCTGTTGTTCCTGCTGACGTATGTACAACGTGGAACAGTCTGCCTTTCACATACACTGTGATTCATCTCAGTATTTACTAAGAGTATAATGAGTGAGTAGCATTGGAGTAAATTGTGTTTGTCCAAGAGTACCCAAGTGACAAAGACATTAAAAAAAAAGCATGCACTATTTTTTTTAAATTGCTTGTTTTGTGGTGTTTTTTTTTTTTTTTTTTTTTTGTTTGTTTGTTTGTTTGTTTTCTCCTTTTTCCCCAAGGACCACAGACTTAAATACAAGAGGAAAAAAGAGAGGAAGGAAGATGAGAAGAGAGGAAAACGTACCTCTAATGAATCATTCCAAGAAGAGTTATCTTTCAACTTATACAAGAAATATTCTTCTGTAACCAAGTTATTATTTTGTCTTTCACTTCAGTTACATCAAACATGTCAGCATATCCCATAGAGGAAGTACACACAAACAATAGAAAATTTAATTCTGATAAATTATCTGCAAAACTTGTTTAGCTTGACTGATGGGAACAGCTAGGTTGTAAAGAATAGAGATTTCCAAATGATCAGTGCAGGGTACTTTGGAAGACAATCAAATTCAGCTACATAGTTGTGAGAGGCCATGGATGGATGCATGGTTTAAGAAAAATAAAAATTTAAAAAAAAAAAAAATCCTCAGTTTAAATTGAATAACTTCTACAATCACATAAATGATGAACAAATTATTTTAATCTAGCTATACCGTTTTCACCTGTATATTTCAGTTATAAATCTGGAATGAATTCCTTTTTTAATAATGTGCTTGTAAAGTATTTATTTCAGATTTTCAAAAAAAAAAAATCGAATTGAAATAGCTAGATGTGTTTCATAAAAATTTATAATGGCTTTATAGGAAAAAAGTCTCATTTGTTTATACCATCACGGGAGATCATGTCACAAACTTTACCACAATTTCCCTCTTGCTGAGATGACATTTTCTGTAGTTTATGAGCTGATTAGAAGAGCCTTTATAAATTTTTACTGAATTCTTCCTGACTTTCTCATATCAGCCTGGCATTTGTAAACCAGTAGATTTATTTTTACATTTAGAATTTGATCATAAAATGGTGGCAGTTTTAATTTTGTTTGTTCAACTCCATTCTTTTTCTTTTTCTGATTTTTGTTGTTGTTGTTGTTTTTTAACATTAAATTAGGAAGCATAAAAATAATGCATCTCAATTTCTCAGTGGGCTGACCCATTAACATCCTTCAGGTTCCTACCAGGAGCATTTTTCCTCATTAATTCTTTGTGCTTCTTTTTTTGCATGTGGCTCCCATTTACCTTTGTGTTTTTGATCCTCAGACGTCTCAATCCTTTAATTCTAAAATTATTTTCACTACCTTTCAAATGTTTTTCTTGTCTTCTTTTCCATAACCAACCCTCTTCCCAAGGAATTTCATCGCAAATCACACAAACTAATTTCCTCCTAGTAGCACCCTCACTACAATTTATTTAATCAGAAGATCCAAATTCAACTGAGTAGTTATATCATTAAGATGATAAAACAGTGTTACTTAGTATTGAAGTACTATGAAGTTGTTCCGAAAATAATACCTCCTATTTTATCATGTTGGCCAACAAGGTCAGCAGCAGATGTCAGCTGTTCAGCAGTAGATACTGAATACTGCTGAATGCTGAATGACTGATACCAACATTCCATTACATTTTGCTGTCTTGTGACAGATGGCAGCAGAGGGGAACTCCGATAAAATGGCATGTGACATGGAAGTGCAGAAGAAGCAAAGGTATGCCATTGAATTTTTCCATGTGGAAAAAACTGCAGCCATTGACATAGGGATATGAGACAGTGGATGTGAGCATAATGAGTTGGTGAATGGTGTGTTTCAGCAGTGGCAACTGCGGGTCACCTCTTGTTGTGCAGATTCTTACAAGACTCCTGTTCATTACTGGTGAAAATGTACAGCTAATGATAGTGACTGTTGAAAAACAGTGTTTTGTAGCTGAGGATTTGCTCTATTACTGTTATTGCGCTGTTTGTATCCATTGTAGTTTCCATGGAAATAAGAGGCATTATTTCCAGAGTGACCTACTTTTTTTTAATATTTTCAATCTGACAGGTTCAATATAGTCACTGTAAGTTATGATGAGAATTCTCAGAAAAAAAAAAGTAGAGATTTGTGGTGACTTGTGTGTTTTATCCACAAACTAAAAAGACAGTAGCTACAATTGGTGTCCTAAAGATGACATTTTTTGAAAAGGTATAGATAAATTGTAAAGTCTTATTTTTAAGGAGAGATGCAAAATTGTCACCTGTGAGACAGTTCTATCAACTAAAATTTTAGGATAATCCAGAACGAAAAATTAAATTTGAAGTTACTGTGAGTCTTTGGATTAGGTAACTTTTTCTGGATGATGGGGTAGAGTGCACCCACTATGACATGAACTACAGGGAGTTGCTGACTCAAAAGTATACAGCCATCCAGAAGGACCTTGACAGACTGGAGAAATGGGCTGAAAAGAATCTCATGAAATTCAGTAGGGAGAAGTGCAGAGTACTGCAGCTGGGGAGGAACAATTCAGGCATGTGTTTGAAGTCACCCAGACCAAAAGCAGCTCTGTCCTCTGTCACAGCGACACAGGAATTTGTCCCCTCTCTCCTTGGTCTGTGCTGCTTGAGCAAAGTGAGCAGCTGTCTGTGTTCTGCCTGCTTGAACAACTTTCTCATGCGCACTGCAAGGATAATTATTTCAAAAGATGATCTGTACAATTTGAATACAGAAAAAAGAGAGCAAGACTGTCTTAAAGATAAACACTTACTGTCCCAAAGGCGTTCTTCCCTCAACAAGTATAGGAGTATGGCAGGAAACTTCATCAGGTTAGTAGAATTAATTTCTCTCTAAGCAGCAACAAGGGTGTGTTACACTGAATACAAGGTTAAAATGGGCTACAAATGAATCTACAAATATTTTCTCCAGCTTTCAACCCCTTTTCAACCTTTCAACTTTTATCTACATCTGGTTTTATTTTTTTCTATTCAGAACTGAACTTGGTTTTTACTTTGAAGGAACAAGAATCAACTTCCATTAAAAAGATAAATGACAGAGTCCTTGAAAGTTGTGTTCTTGAAAATCTCTGCAGCAGAGCAAATTTTCAGTTCTCTTATTTGTTAAGAAAATCCAGTAGGTAATTATGAAAGATCCTTCCCTTTAACCTCTCTTCTCTTTTTCATACATGGGCACAAAATCAACATGATGAGATAAGTTATATACCAATCCTGCTCTGTAGTAGCTATTACATTTTCAGATTCAAATTAATTTGTATTCACAAAGCAGCCTGGACAGATGCTTTAAACACTACACAGATCAGCTTTAAAAAGTGTTCACTGTACCAAAAAAACAATGAACACTATATATCATGCTGCAGGCGTAAAATGACGAATATGTTAAGCTATTGTTCTATTTGTAGTCTCAAGATAATTATCACTTGATTAGATTTACAGAGTATTCAAGGTTTTTTTCCAGATACAATTCTGAAAACATCATTTTAGGATGAGTGAATGACTAAATATTTTCTAAAAATTACACTTTTTGCCTTGAACTTTACATAAAACAGGAGCCGCATTATTTTAGAAGAATCTAATCAGATAAGACATCAAAGTAAAGAAAAATGTTTTAACCAACCTTTTATGTACTGATAGACAGCCTTCAGGAAACCTGCTTATCAGAGGCTGTATATCAGCTCAGTATTTTAAAAATGATCATATGTTCATATGGTATGTATTACCCAAGATACTACACTAGATTTTAATTAAAAATGCCAGTGTTCTATGTCTGTAGTTTTAGTAGGAATTCACTTTTCTAAGTAATCAGAATGATTACAGTTTACTTCTGTACTTTCTTTTAGCAGCTCTGTAGAAACAACCAGGAAGAAAGAGTTCTTGTCAATACCCTGAACCTGCGAAAGAAGCATCTCTCTTCAAAAGCAGTTGGAGAAGTAACAGTGATATACACTTGTATCAAAGAGTAAACCTCGAAAATAAGCACAGCCATTATTAATGAAAACAAAGTTATTTCTAGTAGGAACCTTCATATATAGCTCATTCAAATGTAATTAAACCAATGGAACAATTAATTGCTCTATAAGTAGGCCATTTTAATGATAAAATTCAATCTTTGAATTCAGTCAAAGTTGTATGACAATCCTAAGTAGGACTGAAGTTTGATTCAGAAAGCTATAAACTGACAGATGGATACTAAATGAATTACTCATATACTACAGAAACTTTTTTTTTGGTTCATTATAAACTATACTATGAGAACTTATATCTGGACTTGAAGCTGCTTGTTTACTATTTCCCTTTTTATTTTCTTATTACACAACATAATATTGCAATAGAAAAACAGTGTCAGTTTTCTGTCAGTTCAGCAAAAACGTTGACAGCCTCAAGATTTCAACAAGCTAGATATTTCCAAATCTTGATGGAATGATCAGTCTTAGAGAAGGCAGCAACTCTGGTATTACTTCTAGCTCAACATACAAGCTACTTTTTGCAAAAACTTCAAAGAACAGAAATAGTAAGTCAGTGACAATAGCTAAGCATTACTTTTCATATGTACAATCTACTTTGCCCAAGCAAAACAGAATTAGGGACAAATGCAAAGTATCAGCTATATAAATAATATTCATAACCTTCAGCTGTTGAGATTATCAGCACCTTGAAGCCAAACAATAAGAAAAAATATCACTTCATTAATCAATCATGCAAGGCCATACCTGATAGGAAGTTACACATCTTCTGACATTTACATTTGCTGAACATTGACTAAATTAACTCAATTTAAGCACTAGGACAAAGATTATGCTTCTAGATATTCAGGAATGTAGAAATAGACTTTTTTTTAAAAAAAAAAACACATACAGAAGGAACTAAAAAATAAGATAAAAATTGAAGAAAAGAAGATGGGAGCTGAGGGAGAAGGATTTCCAACTGGTCTCTACAGTATTATTTCTGTTTACAATTCAGTAGACAGCATAAAAGCTCCAGCATCAGAGTCCAATAGTATCTTGTTGAAGCATTCTTAAGGCAGGATGCTCTGGGTCATAGCTTCTTGGTGCCTGTTCTTCCCCCAATGACTTGTACTTTCCTCACAGGTGAATTGTTTAAGAGGATGAGGACACCTACCCAGATCCAAAGTGAATGCTGAGTTATTTGAAGTCAATGGGTCTAGTCACAAAAATGAGAATGAGATGTGACTGAACTCTATAACAACCCCAGCAATCATAGCTTTGCAGTTCTTCAGGTTTTGTTGGTGAAGTCCCTACAGGTACAATAGAACCACTGACACAGGCTTACTTATTACAGGGAATCAATCATATCTTGGCATTGCTGCTGGTATAAGGATGTTCAAGCTGATAGGGCAGCTACATGCAGCTAGAGTATAGCTTTCAAATCCCACTGCTGACTCACTGGCTTCTGCTCCTCTGATGGTTTGCTGAATTAGTGCAGCTCATTAGTCCTGCAAGAAGTGCAAGTGATTTTCTGCCAGATTAGTGAGCTGAATGAGACTGCTGGAGGCGCACCAGAGTCTGTACAGAAGAGATGATAAGAAAAGGAGAAGCTGACAATGAGGCAGGATGGAGGAACAGAACAGTCAGAGGGTTTGGGAACCACCACATCAATGATAGCTATGCAGTTACAGTGATTCAGCTCCATCACCTGCCTGCATCACATTATGACTTTCTAAATACTTTCTGTTTGAAAGGTCTGTAATTTAGCTTCTGATCAGGAATCCACTGGGAACTGAGAAGCAAGTGGCAGGCTGAATTGTAATGAAGATCCTGCGTACTGTGGTTTGACATTAGCCATGCCATTTATAACAGACCAGTCCTATTCACTTTCCCTGTTTTTAGACACTAGTTTCAACACTCCCCTGGAGATTCCATTCCCCTCAGTTATAATGATTCAGCTCTATGTGGCTGTGCACCCAATTGGACTTATGAAATAAATTCCTGGCGAGGGCTGGGGGGGGGAAATCTTGCCTTTAACTGAAAAAGCATTTACCAATCTGATTTATAGTCAAGGCAAAGAACTGCTGAACTTGTGTAAGTAACTATCATGTCTCAGAGGAAGTCAGAAATGCATGGCAACTTGTGGAGAGTAGGGGTACATCTTACATGTGATATGCTACTGACAGAAAAGGAGCATGAGGAAACTGTAGGCTTAATTCAGGCATCAGTTTAGACGTGTGAAAAGTATAGACAGGAAGCAGAACAGACAGCTTAGGGGGCTGTGAAGACTTCTTCACTCAAAGTTTTGAAGACTAGGTTAGAAATAAGCCTGTCAGAACATGTATAGCTTACCTGAGCTTGGAAATGGGGGTGTTATAGCCTTGTTTACTAGCAGTCACTAAAGCATACTGAAATATTTCCAGTATTTGATTACTTCTATGTTTTCAAATTAAATAAATATTTTATAGAATTATCTGAATTAGCAAAAATATTCTCTAGAGTACCATTTTATTGGTCCTGTATCTCCATGGAGATTCATTTCAGCAAGAGGATATGAATGCCATAAAGTTACCCACACTTCATCTTAAGACCAAAAGAATCTAGAACATTTTGAACATATTTATGTATACTTACATCAGTGCTGATGTTGATAGCGCTTGCAGCCCAGAAGGCCAACTCTGTTCTGGGTTGCATTAAAAAAAAAAGGTGGCCAGCAGGGGGAGGGAGGTGACTGTCCCCCTCTACCCAGCCCTTGTGAAGCCCCTCTGAAGTACTACGTCCAGGCCTAAGGCCCCCAGTACAGGAAGAATGTGGAGCTCTTGGATTGGGTTCTGAAAAGGGCCACTAAGATGATCAGAGGGCTGGAGCACCTCTCCTATGAGGAGGAAAGGTTGAGGGAACTGGGCTTGCTTATCTTGGAGAAGAAAAGGCTCCAGGGAGACCTGTTGTTCAGGTTCTGCTCTGTTGTTACAGAAAGAAACAGTGAAGCTTGCTAAGGCTCAAACTACCAGAACATTGAGTTTGACCAGCTCATCTGCTGGTTAATTTTTCTTCTTCATACAGTTGAGAAACAGTACTTACAAGGAAGCACTATCTTTAACCTGTTAAATATCCAGTTTATTTCCCTGGGCCCTACTTGAACTGACTGAAAAATATAAACTCTGCAGTAGAGTAGGGAGGTAGGTTATGACTACCTACTGTCTCAGAAACAATTTGATATTCACAAGTTGTTTAAACATTTTGCATCTCTAAATAGTTAGGTCTCTCTATAAATCAGAGAAAGCATTTTGTTTCAATTAAACATATCATAAAAATGACTGTAATATGCATGTAATACTTGCTAAACCTTTAGTTCTCTAGTCCTCCAGTCTATATGCAGTATCTTCTGTTTTGCAATTCACAAAAGCCTGTCACTGTTTTGAACAGGTTTTATTGCCACTATATTTTCACACATTCACTTTCAGTCATAACTGGAAGACATTGGCTTAAAAGGACTCCAAAGGCTGATATTATAGGCAGTATGTTCAGGTTTGTTTTTCTCCCATGCAAATGTAGCCTGCCAAAATTCTTGCTATTAGTAGCATCTTGGCTTTTCACAAGATTAATGTCACAATGCCCTATAATTAAACGGCATTTGTCTCTCCACACTGTCATTAGTGTAAAATTGACTTGTATGACCAAAAACCATGTTCAGCATTTGGTTGAGCCAAAATAGCTGAGGGAAAAATATACCATTAAGCTCTCCGAACTGTTTAACACATTCTGAGGAGATTAAGGGTTATATTTCACCTGTAACTGTGCTCACATAAAATGCACTGCATTTAAATTCTATGTAACCTGAATTAAAAAGTCATACCATTTAATTCTCACATAAGTTCTTAAGAAGCCTGTATTTTCTTCTTGAATAGAAAGATTCTGAAAAGACCATGAAAATTCTGTGGTGTTTTATGGAAAGTATGTTCAACTTTACCACTGCTGCTTCCTCACGTGCCATTGATTTCAAACAATTTGAAACCAGAAAGAGCATTTGATCAACTAGTCTTATGTCTGGAATATCACAGCTCATTAAATGCCATCCATTTGTCAATCTATACTCTAATGTTTTGACTTGATTAAATTGTTTTGATCTGTAGGTGATTAATATGTTATGGGAAAAGCAAGAAACTAAGGTATCACAGTTATTTAGAATCCTAGCAATAGCTGAGATTAAGTGGAAAAAAGCATGATATGCCTGGCTAATTCTGAGACAGGACTCATACCTCACATCCAATATGCACGTGAAAATATGTACTGACTTCTGTTGGGTAAACTTTCCTTCTCAATTCCATGAGAAGTGTTGGGATAGGGACGTGAACAAGACTTATCACAGAAAAGCGTTCTTTATTCCATTTCCTCATCCATAATAGGCTGTAAATAGCATGCTAACTATTTCTAAAACCTCAAGAAAAATTGTAAAATAATTTCAAACATACATTGGCCAACTTTTCACTAGGGAAATATTCCATTTCATGCAGAATAAGGTAAAACATGTACAGAATTAGTAAAAACGTTAACTGAACTATGTATTTGTGCAGAGAACAAGTAACTTCAGAGAGGAAAACCATGAATGATGCCATAATGAATCTCAGGGAAAGTACTTAAGCTATTAATATTATTCTAATTATTGTTAAGTTTGAAACAATTAGGCATATAATATTTTTGTTTTAAAACTAGAGCCTTGAAGTCACTACCAATGAATCAGTAGAACAGACATAATTAAAGCTTCTGGTCTGCACATTTAGGCTTCTCTTTTAGCAAGATCGCTCCAGTTTAGCATGCAAATTCCCACTGGGTGAGATGTTGAGATTCATTATCCAATGTTTATTTTCTATAAGAAGCACAAACAAAGGAGTCAAGAGCAAAATACAAAAAAAAAAAAAAAGAAAAAACCCAAAAAAACCTAAGACCTTCCACAGCAATATTTTAATCATAATAGTGGCTAAAATTACTTGAATATTGTATCCACTGTTGACAATGCACTCATTTTTTCACATTCTCCACACTTACTTACTGGAGAAGATGCTACTTACTCAACACAATAGTCAAGTGAATGTTTTTTTCTGTTTGTTTTTTAATAATTGAAAACTATGAATAGTACTCAAGAATATCAAAGTACAAATGGTTTGTGCATTTCAAAGTGTTAAATTTTCCCTTGATGTAACATTACCAGCATCATGTGAAATACAGTAATCCATTATTGACCAAAGATTCAAGAAATAGTGGTTGTCAAGCGCAGTATTTTAAAGCATCTGCACTGAAAGAACAAGATGACTACTACAACCGGGTAATACTTATTTCTCAAAAATCCCCAGCTGAACTTCTGATAGCATGCAGTCATGTTTTTTTTTTAATGTAAGCATCACTATAAATGCCAGTATGTTTACAGGAGTGTAGGTTTCCCCAAGTAACTCGGTGTTACACAGTCAATTAATACATTTCAGGTACAAATTAGAAATTTAAAGATCTGGAAATTGTATTAATGACAGTTTTCAAAGACACAGAACAAATACAAGGCCCTGGTTGTTTATACCACTGAAAAGGGAAGATATTTCTATTTAGAACTGAATAAACTTGAGAATTGATAGAAGGTAGCTCATCTTCCAAGAAAACTGATTAGAAGCCACTCGCACTAATAATTTTGTTTGCTTACACTCTTAGTCCAGGAAAAATAAGTGAAGGTCAGGAGTCCTGAGAAGAAATATGCATGAAGACTGCACGTGATAAATACTGGGTAGAAATGAGGAAGAAATGTAGAGAAGTGAAAGTTCTTGCCAAAACTCTAAATTTAAAACATGTATCTGATAAGTTTGGTTTGAACATACTCTGCAGCAGTTAAATGAAATTACTCCTTGCAAAGAATAAACTAAAGTTCCTCCTTTCATGATTTTCTCTGTATCTTCCCCATCCACATACATACACACACATGTACACATGCAAAATCTGCCTTGTAAAGAGTTTTGACAGCAATTTGGATTTCTTAAAATGATATTCATGAGTATGACCTCCAGAAAAGAAAACACAGCAGAAATCAGAAGCTCCAAGTCCTTTCTCATGTCTCATTGAGATAAGATCTTATTCCAGTAAATACCAGGTTACAAACAGACTATGTTACACAGATGGGTAGACCAATTAGAACAGAACAGAGGAGTGTAGTGTGACTATAACAAAATTCAGTCACAATTTGCAAAGAAAAAAATATTTGTTCTACAGAGACTTTTCAAATAGAATTTTGCATAAGTGCTGTAATTAGTACTTGAACTTTTAGTTACATTTTAAGTATACAGTTGGTATAAGTCCTAGTAAGAGCACTTAAACAATATATATATATTTTTTCTAAGTTCAGGACTACTATAGAACTACTTTGTTCTGAAATACAATCAAAACACTCCTCTTGAGAAGACATCTTAAATTAGAGAAACTGTACTCCAGACAGTATACTTTACTCCAGAACACCTTTGCTCCTACTACAACAAGTTATCTTGAGAGCCTGGCTGCACTTAACAGCCTTGGTGATAAAGGCTGCACTGATAGAATTACACCAGCCACTCCTTTGAAGTACAGTAGTAGACTGTTTGGATGAAATAACTTTCTTTGCAGGTAAAGATTAAGCCAGTTCTTTTTACAGAATAACAAATACCATCAAAATATTTTTCTCCTGAGTTTTGAACTAGTGTTTCTGCCTTCATACTGTTTCCCTTAGGGGTATTATATCTAGACTGATCAGGACTGTAACATCTTTGAATGTAGACTGCTGCTAGCAGAACCTTGATATTCTTGGCTTAATTGATTTTTCATGTGCTTTTACTGCTATAGTTACGCAATCAGAGCATGCATCAGCCTTCTGGCTCATATAGCTCACTAGTAAAACGCCCAATGTAAATTTGTCCTGAAACTGAAGTAACTTATCCCCTTTCCATACAGGATTGATCTAATATATGTTTACTTACACTAGGCAAGTGTTTAAATCACAGATCTCAGTAGTAGAGTTTTCATTGTGTACTAGTGTGCTAATCTTGATGTCCTCCCTGCTGGAGGAAATTGCAGTATTTCACTTATATTGGATTTCAATATAGCATAAAGCTTTAATGAAAATGTAGTTCTGTTAATCAGCTGCTTTGGTATCTTACATATAATCTTACTCTGTAGCATCCTCTGTATATGTCAAGAAGATTACCTTCTTTATTGAAGGATAACCTGAATCAGATACTTCACATTTATCATGAAGAAATGAAGCATGAACAATGCGCAGTTATCATGGCATCTTTGATGCCTTTAATATATTATTACCTGGTCACTTGCTGATAGTTATACTGTGATAGACACTTGCATAGACAAAAAAAACAAAACAATAGTATATCTAAATATTTTCTATAAGTAGAGTATGTTGGTGTAATGCAAGTTTCATGTTGCAAGTATCAATACAATTTAGCAGTGTTCTATATAATAGAAGCCTAGATGGGTGTCTTCATGTTTTAAACTAAGACATGGGAAGTTTAGGTTAGATACTAAGAGGAAGTTTTTCCCCCTGAGGATGGTGATGGACTACAACAGATTGTCCAAGATTACGAATGCCCAATCCCTGGAAGCATTCAAGGCCAGGCTGGATATGGCTCTGGGAAGCCTGGTCTAGCGATTGGTGACTGTGCACATAGCCAAAGGGGTTGAAACTAAGTGATCATTATGGTCCTTTTCAACCCAGGGCATTCTATGATTCTATGATTTTAAGTTAAACTAAAATTGCCTCAGTAGCTGCAAGACAAACATAACCTTTCACCTTCAAGCATGTGAATACTTCATTTTTTGACAAAAGATATTCTCATTCTAAAGATGTTTAAGCTCCTTAGAGTCATGAAGCAGGTTTTTCAAGTGGTAGACATCCACATTGTTCCAAAGGAGGGATAATAAGAATTCTTCCTTCGCATAAAGTTACTGCAATTTGGTTTATGCCTTGACCTCTGTCCCTGTGTCCATATGTCCATGACTTTGTGTCAGTGCAAGGCGATCTCATTCATAAACCTGGTCCCAGATGACCTATAAAATATACTATTAAAATAAAAACGGTGTCCACAGGCAGATTTTCACCTGTTTAGAAAGGTCAATTTAATTCATCTTTTTATATCTATTCAAATTCCGTGTGCAGCCATGGCTAGAAAAAGTGCAGGTGGTAGAAATTTTTTCCTTTCTTATAGCAGTGTTCTCTTTTTGAGCAGATAAGTGGGAAGAAGGAATTTGCATTTTTATTTAAAGCAACAAAAGTGAATTTGCATTTTACTTAGAACTGCATTTTTTTTCCTCCTCAATGCCTAATAAAATATTGATATTAAAATAACAAAGGTGCTGAAAAAAAAAAATTAATTAGTGCTGTTAAATGTTGAATTCAATTTTCTTTTTGTATTTAGAATGCTTTCAGATGCTGCCCACTGCTCATTTTGGATTCAGGAAAATTTAAGCTTTTAACTACTGCATATAAAACAGAAACAGAAATTAAGTATCTGGAAATGAAAAATAAATAAAATTAGTTCTGTACTATCATGAGCCAGAGCTGAAAGAGTCACATCTGAGCTGCAAAAAGTGTTTGGAAGGAACATCAATATGGAAAAGAAGGCTCAGTGGGAGAATAAGCAATAGACAGGAGTGACTCTAAGACTCCGGAAGCTTTCAGGAAAGTTTCTGGATGACAGAAGAGAAGACAATGTCATCTTGTTCTCTCTCTAAATTGAAGGGCTGGTCTTGATTGATATGGCTGTGTTTTGCTTGGATTCCTACTCTTTGTCTAACACTGATAAAGGAAGTGTAGCTTTTCTGCTCCTTCAGTTTTTTTAAGCTAAATTCTACCAAGAGTTACATCCTAATTCCCTGGCTTGTGTCTTAACAGCATTTCTTTCTCCAGTGCTGAATGAGCACCATCACACATTACTTTCCAAAGCAAATAACTTATAGTTTGCAACACATCAAAGCAAAGAAATTTGATTTTAATTGAGCTTCTTAATTACCCTACAAGAGATTTCTCATTTCCAGATCAGAAAGAGCACATGGCCCTTTTTTCTCCAGGAAAAGAAATGACTGCAGTAAACAGGACATTAATTCATAAAGGACAGCAGAGAGCTTCAAGAAGTAGAACAGTTTTAAATAATAAAATGTACAACAGCTTCTGCTGGGATTCCAAAAAGACACTTGCAATGCACACATGGGAGGATTTCACCCTAAATTAATAAACATCATTATAAAGATAAGGCAATTACATCAATAAATAAATTCATAAAGCAAGTATTTTTTAAATGCATAGTACAAGAATTAGATGTCCTGTTGGAGCATGAGCTGTATGTCTCGTGTACTCAGTACTTCACTTACTGTACATGTGCAAGAAAAAAGACAATGTCAGCATTAATGATAGTGGTGATTTCTGTAGAAAGTTACTGAAGGTAATAGTATACTCAACATTACAAAATTGTCTACTTTTCAAGGATGTTAAAAGCCTGGGCTAAATTTCAGCTTTTGACCACAAGTTAGAACTCCATGAAACACTTGGGTAACATATTCCAACAAAGCAGAAAATGCATTCTCTTTCTCATAATGAAATTCAGCAATTTTAGACTAAGATTTTCATCCATATTCAGATTTTCAAACTAAAGCAATTTATGTACCTGAACTTTTCTGCACTAATTGACAGAATTGATTCTAGCAGGTCTGTGTTTAGGACTTGATAAAAATTGAGACTTAAATGGATATTTTAAGCCTGACATGCAGAAGGCATTGAGTTCTTATTTACATGTTGTTTTTCCATAAAGCTTTTGTCATCTTCTACCACTAGTTTCAGCACTCTGAGTGCGAGGAAAAAAAATTGTGGATACTTGACATGCGCATTTAGACAAATATTCTTTTGAATAGTTAGTGAAGTTTTACTTTGTATTGACATATGTATATGTAGCCTTCTTTCATTGTCAGTACCCTGTTCTCCAGAGCAGAATATTTGCTTATATGCCTAAGAGGAATTAAATAACATGGTCAGTGTTACCTCTTTTCTCTATTGCAAATCCTGTGAACTTAGTAGTGATTTGATGATGCAACAGAAAATATATTAACTACTAAGCCTACTGTTTGTGAAGTCATTACACCTGTAAATATTTTCTCCATTAAATTTGACACACGACCCTTGGCAGACAACCTCTTCTTTCGCTCTGAACATTTACAGATAAAACACTTGCTTTCTCCGTAATTATTTGTCTACCCAAAGCAATACTCGGAAATCTAAAATTTAATAGAGGCTATCAAGTATGACAGGCAAAGATGAGAGTATCATGTTATGCACAGCCTCAAAAATATCCCTGATAACTGAAGAGTAGGAAGGTGGAGGTAAAAAAAAAAAAAAAAAAAAAAAAAAAGAGATAAGAATACAACAGACAGAAAGCAACAATAGAAGGTAAGTTTAGGATAAACTCTTCTTTGATCCCTGTGAAAATTAGCCTCAAAGGAAGGAAATGCAGTGCAATTGTTTTCAATGCAAAAGATGCTAAGTTTTTTTACTTTCTATTGCACTTTCTATTTTAAGTCTCCTACATTTTTCTGTTTTATTTTCTGTGTATCTCTTGCAACTTATTTATGACTTTCATTGCTGTGTGCAAGGTCAATTACTATCACAGCAGCCTTCCAAATACTCCCATTTGGTCCTTCACTGAACTCTCAGAACACTCTGTATAACTAGAACATACTATCTCATTATCTTTGCCAAACAAAGAATTATGCAGAGAGCCAAGTAAGTTGGATAGAACTCTGAACTCTAGCAGTATGTTGAGAGTGCAAATGCATGATAGTTTTATATTCAAGTTTCCTGTGAGCATCCTGTAAGTCGAACTCCAAAGCAAGACCAAACACATTGTAATTTCGTAAAGTAAAAGGAGTTGCTGGTAAGAGGTTAGTAATCATTTAAAAGTACTAACAGACAAACGCTTCTCCCATCCCCCTATTTTCTTTTATTCCCCCCCCAAATTAATGCTGTAGAATAGAAATCCTTCTTTGCATGTCATCTTAGTGCAAATTTAAGAAGGCCATGCTGGAAGGCAATAGGCCCAGCTTGGGATGGCACCTTAATTTTAAGCGTGACTGGACAGCCAGAAAAGATTTTGGGACACAAGCAGTTGTTACTATTATCCTTAGTGTCATTAAGCAACCAGGAGAGTTATTTCAACACCCTGAACTTTATTTCCTAGTTATCTGTTTTTTTTTTTGTTGTTGTTGTTTTGTTTTTTTTTTGTTTTTTTGCTTTTTTGTTTTTTTGTTTTTTTAAACAACCCGTGTTTATGGAGCGTGACCTCTAATTTTCACTTCAAATGTTACTGTAACCTCAGAATTGAAGGGAAGCTGCTAATTCCAGCCTTCTGGGTTTGCTAGGATTGTTTAAAAGTGATCATCTACCATCTAAAAATCTGTAAAAGACCTGGTTGAAGAAGAGATCATCCACTGCTTCATCCAAGCAGAAGGCCAGGGATGGATTGCTATGGTTATGAAATTATGCTGATCTGGTAAAGCAAGGGAGCTTCAGCTAGCAGTGGTTATGTTCCCTTCCATAGTGTTTTCCAGTTCCTTTAACAGCAAGAATGCAACCAAGCCTAGCACTGTTAAAATCAGCTTTATCTCATGCTACAGTGAGACAGCTCTCTTCTCAAATCTGATCTCAAAAGATCAGAAGAGAACAAAAGTTCCCAAGAATTTCCGGAAAAATCCATTTTATGGATTTACATGCTGTTCCAATTTTAAGGGGGACCCTTTGTCACCCTTGGAATGTGATTTGATGTTTACAGATGAATGATGCTGTATGGGCTATATTATTTCTTCCACAAAGACAAACCTATAAAAATGATATTATAGCTAGAAAAATACACAAGGATAGAAGATGAAATTCCTTCCCCCAATTCACTTGATCTACACTCTTTTAAAACTGCAGAAGAACTTGTATCACGCATAGAAAAAAAATAACCTGTAGTGAGCAGAAAGAGAACCAAAGCATTGTCTGCCTTGTATTAAATTCTTGCTGCAGCTGTGCTGCTAGGAAAAAAAAAAAAAAAAACAACAACAGTATGAAACAGATGAAAACAGTATTTCCTCTGTCAGCAAGGCAAAACAAACAGAGCTACAATATCTATTTCTGAAACTTTAAGTTATTCAAAAGGACACCTCCCTGCATAACTGCGTTGAGTCCCTGATAGCCATTTGAATTGACTAATGGTAAGAATTTTCAGATACATGTTGGCATGCTTAAGCCAGCAGAATTTCAAAATACAGGCTGAATCTTGCAGCAGTATTTGGCTCCCATACGTGTACCGGCCTCCTCAAAGTGTCTGGTTCATGTGATGAAGAAATAAAGTTTTCATACATCTTAACACTAATCAACATGTGCATCCCAGTTGAAATATGAGGAAGTTATCAATTAATCTGGGCTCTTCATCAGTTTGTAAATAACCACTAATATATGATGACATTGCTGGCCTATTTAAAGCCTGACATTTTCTTCCTTACCCTCCGAAATACCCATTGACATTAACAGGAATTTTTGATATGCAACAGTGCAGGATTGGATCCATAGTGTTCAGGAATAATTGAAAAATTAAAAGGTTATTCCAGATGAGTAGTGCTCTTGACTGAAAAATTCTATACCCGGAAGTACTTGGAAAGCACTTTGATTGTAGCAGTTTTGCTACTTGTAGCCAATGATTTATTTCATTTCCTAATGTGCTAAAAAGTCAGTAGTCTAAATTTACCTCAGTGCTTTTCAACAGGTTATGGTTTCTACAGTCTAAGTTACCTTTAGATGCTAATTCTCAAATATTTCAGTTTTCCAAGTTAATGGGAATTTATTTTGATACGAACTTTCCTTCCCCTTCCCTCCCCCCTCCCCTGTTCTAATGTGTACATAAAATCAACTTGCAGCAAGATCATATATTATTGTTTTTTTCCTTGTTTTTAACTGCTACTAACAGCTTTTAATTTGGAAAGACTATCTCTGAGTTTACTGCGCCTGACTGATTTCAGCTCAATTGTTTCTCTAGCCAACAGAGCATTTCATTTCTTCTGAAGGTCACTGAGAGCTGCCAAGGCTTTGAAACACACCAGCTATTCATTCACACTGCAATCCAACACTAGTATCATTAAGATAAATGGAAATATGTATGTGTGTATGTTTTTCTATTAACAATTACCAATATATTATAACACAAAAGAAATTAGGCCATCAGTGAAAGAGCAACTGATAACTCCCTCCCCCTTGCTCCTGGACTTCAACTCTTTCTTCAAGTTTCTAGAAACTAATTCTTTCATTACAGTGGTTTGGCTGCTTAGTGATAACTATTTGTATAAATTACACCATCATGTCATCTGCTTGTGGAAATGGCTCTTCCAACTGTAGCACCTCTAGAAGCAATGCAACTCCCCCATAAAATGAACACAGTGGCCATCTGTTGGAGGAGGACAGCTATTAACAGTTTTAAGGGTCTGGATACGGTCCAGTATTGTTCATTCTGCCACAAAATTGCAATGACCATTCTAATCAACAATATACATTTTAAAACTGGGTCATCATATGGCTCCAAAGCTTATGCTGCTTGGAATCAATACATACACTGCTGACTCACTGCTAAGAGGTAAACTACTTCAATTTGTTGCCAACTTGAGCTGTTTTCAAGTTTGCATACCTTCAAGTAGTCAGGATTCACTTAATATGAGCAAATGCTTAAAATTTTAATTAGAGTTTTAGAAATGTTAAAATAGACAGTCTGATGAAATAAACTTAGTTTCTTGACAGCTCTATAAGACATTTCACAGAAATGTAAATATTGTAAAATATTGCAGGTAAACATGATCATAAGAACAAAGAATCTATAGGAATCTGCAAGAATATCCTCATTAAAGAAAATAACTTAGATAGTACAGATAAAATCTGGATTGTCTGACAGTTCTCTATTGCCTTAAAAAGAAACAGCAAGGCAGGAGTTTGTTTCCTCAACTGTACATTTCCAGTTGGAACTGGAAAAAGCTAGACTCCTGACTGCCTTTGGAGATTTAATACATTCTTGGATCTCCTAAAAACTCACTGAGCAGAAAACTCACTAGCTAGATGTGGGAATAACAAAGTAGGCAAAGCACTGTTTTTCCTTACGAAGGCCAAAAAGCATAAAATGGTTCTATCAACACTTTAGTGCTTCTACAACTGCTACCTTGGGAACAGGTACTGCAAATTATGCCTGGTCTGTGATAGTCTTGTCATACAGATAAATACTTACTACAATCAAAATCAATTAAGTTAATTTTATTCATTGTTTTGCACTGTCAAAACTGAGTGCAAACCTCAAGCAGTGAATAACTAGCATCCTATCCAAAAGTGGAAAACTTTGTCTGATAATCAGTAAGACAAGATAAAGGAGGAATTTTACATAAGGAACAAATACTATCTAATTAAATCCTAAATAAATATTAGAATAACTAAATATTGCTTGCCTTTAAATTTCTGAAACCTGAAACAAACTTACAAGTCTGAACAATGGTACTAATGTATTTCTGAAGTAAAGAAATGCTTCTTATGGGGTTTCAGACTATCAAATACCCATATTTTAGATGAGTGATGTGCTGTAAAGAGCTAGTTAAATAATTTGCCTGTGGAATTGATCTGAATCACAGAATCGTAGATTCATAGAATACCATGAGTTGGAAGGGAATCACGAGGATTATCGAATTCAGCTTCTGGTTGAACATATCTGGTCCTTATACAACAGTTAAGCCACCTTCCTCATCCAATTCAAGTCCAGAAATGTAAAAGGAAACTATGTATAATCACCTTGGGTCAAATAATTCTCAAAACACAAATAAAACTTGCCCCAAAAAAGCAACTCTATATAATTTCATATTTTCCACAGAGGATTTATTTTTTGATCAAGCACAATGTGGGAATGTAATGTTTTCTTCTCTTGCCATTCTAATGGAGTAAGCAAAGTCTGAAGCCACTGGACCTGCAAGAAAAGCTGAACTGTTTCTGATCTACCAACAGGAAAGCTTCCTGGCCAGTGACACCAGAATCCAGTCCAAAGGACGAAAATTACATAAAGAGATTTTGAAGTCATGCTGCCTCAGGCAGAAAGATGTTCTGTATAGTCACAGATATACTATAATAGGAAGGAAATTATCTCAACAGCACTATTTTACCCAATCTGTATGGCTAGGATGTATTCCACGGATACACAGCTAAAGTACTTGTAGATTTCCCCACTCACCGTTGGGTTTGCCCTGATAGCTCTAGTTTGCATTTCATATAATTTGTAGTGGGGGTAGTGACTGAAAAGTATAGTTCTAATGTAATTACATAGTATTACAGTATTTTACAAGGTCTTCTGCTATATTCTGGGTAACTTAAATTGCTGCCTAAGTATGAAATAAATCTAAAAGTTGAAAGCAAATTGGCCTTTCTTCCCCCTACAACTTCACTGGGGTATAAAAAGGATGAAGTAGAAGAGAAACACACTGCTGATTTCACCAATTATTTCAGCAGAAGGTGAATGAGGCACTCATTTTGTGATATATAAGGATCTTTTCAAAAAAGAACTGAGCTATTCCTGAGTAATCTCATAGCAAACACTTTAATGTCACTGTGGACATTTGATTGCCATCAAATAGAAAAGCAATTACTATAACGGAAACAAGGACAGCACAAGTATAGTCTTAAACCCAGTGTAAGCAGTGTCTGATTGGTGCTGATAAGATAATTCAGCACCTTCTATAATCTTCTCTCTCAGAAACAGAGCAATATGAATGGGTATCTGATTCCCCAGAAATCCTAGCTAAGTGATTAATTAAGGCAGTAATTCATACCAGATGACTGCTCTCCCACTTCCAATGACCATAGACCAACTTACTCGTTTGCTAAGACTAGCCTTTTTAAAGCAATTCCTTAAATAATAAGTAGGATGGATTCTCCACACATGTATTTTGGATGTGTCACATTTACAGAGTGCTAGACAAAGGAAACAGAAGTTCAGCCATGAAGTGCACTGGATAAGAAGTCACCTGTGGAGTTACTTCGACACTCTCTTCCTTTTTATCTATCTTTGGCCAAAGATTCTGCTCCTGTTGCGGAGCTAGATTGATATAACTGCTTCCTCATCCACTGCTGGTGAAATCAGCTTAAATTGGACTAGCAGTGCAAGCTGTTTCAATAGCCTACATCACTCTGCTTTGGAAGCTGGCTAGAGATTTCTCTCATTGAAAAGCATGGAGCAGCAAACACTGAAGTATCCACTGCTGCAGGAAGAATGTGGCTGTTCTTTTATTTCTCTGTTGTCTAAAGTTTGTATGATACTTTAAGGAAAAATCCTGAGCTGCTATATCAATTTTACCTCTTGCCATCTGTTATTCACCCCATTCTTACTAAGAAAGAAGCATAAAGAAAAACCAGAAAACTGTACCTTGTAATTTGTTCTCACTGGTGTCCTGGGTAATCAAAGAGCCTCAAGTACCAGATAAACACTGTTTGCAATAACTTGTTTTGGTTAGTTCCTTAGCTTTTTCTAGCTAACAGCAACACAACAGATACCTCTTCACATTGCTGTTCTACAATATAGCAACATCAGGGATGATTAAACCTCTCAGTTGAACCAGTGTAAGAAGCATAGCACATCTCTAGTCTCTTCCACTTTCATTACTGAAATAAATCTATACACACACAAGCTTGTTCCAACCTCTTTAGATCCTGGTTTGCAGTAGTAATAGTTACAGTAACTATCTGACATAGCATTTGACAGTTTCTTCTGAACTAAGATAAGAGCCTAATAAATTTCTTCTGGTATGCTACTACATGTGGAAGAGTAGACTCAGAAGAACCATAAGGTGAAACCATAAGGAGCAGCAAGGTTTTAGGAATCTCCAGGATAAGCTACGTTATGTTATCTTGGTTACATGTTAAAAACCCCCAAAGCAATTTGGCAATATTACTATATAACACTTAATGCAATGGAAATCACAGCAATGACAGCAGAGTAGCTAAGTCTCAGGCTACAGCAAGGAAGAACTTGCTCAAAATCAACAGCACAGAAACAAAGGAAAATATATACTTACAGTCAAAAGGCCTCAGGCACACAGTGGTCTGTAGCAAGAAACCCCTGCTTCCACTGCCAACCCTTAAATGAGGTCCAGGAAGGGATGAATCCTAGTCACACCCCCTTCCAGTGCAGCTGAGCACACCTCCACCCCTTCCATGCAATGCATCTGAGCACACCTGGGTTGGCCCTGTTGACCATCAGGTGCTCAATCACTATTCTCAAGCCATGACTTAGCATTTTTGCTACAAACTGAAACATAGATTCTACAGAAATCTCAGGTCAGCTGGAAGAGCATCACTCTTCTATCTCACAGAACTGTGTCTCTTGCTCTGGCTACAGCTTCTGTAATTTCTATAGATCTAACACAGCAGAGCTATTTGTTGTACTGACAGATGAAAGGTAGCCATCAGGACAAAGTAATGTGTGAAAATCCCAGCATAACAATACTTAAGTAGAGGGATAAACTGAGTAGGGGTAAAAATCAGGATCCCCCTAAGCAGAGCAGGGTTTTGCCATATTCAGAAAAGCAGGAAAGGCTTGTTAAGCTATAAAATGATCATCTCTAAGGACCTGTCTATGCTTTGAAGCATCATCCTTTTTACCTACAATATGTATATCACTGGGATAATCCCTCATATGAATGCTCTCATAATGGAGTAAGAATGGTTTAGTTTGGCAAAATTATAAAAATGAGAGATTTTTCAAATTGGTGGACTTACAGCGATATACTTGCCATTTTAAACCCTGTCCATACTTATATTGTTGTATTATCCCTAAGCTGACAAGAAAATAATGCCAAACCATTCCATCGCACTGTGACTGTATTAAAAGCAGATATACTCAGTGTAAGAAGTGTGCTGTGAGGGATACTGAGCCACCCCTTGTCCAGGGTACATAGTGCCATGAAGAACTTCTGAAAACTTTACTGAAGCTTGTAGAGCCATGTATTGCCCAGGAAGTATAAAATAAATTTCTCAAATACGCAAATCTACCATACTCTTGAACTAAATATCCTCAAGAATTAACCATTGCGTTTGCCTGATATTCAATTATCTATTCCTTTTTAGTGGATGGGAGAAAGACAAAAGCTCTGTATAGATACCCGGACACATGACCTGGATACTTTCAGGTCACATGCAATGATGTGCAATGTAAAATGACAAAACACAATATGCCAAAAAGTGGGTTCATACTGTTCAGCATGAATGAGAAAAGGAAATCAGAAAAGTTTGGCACTTATTCGGTACATCTTTCTGAATGAATATACATATCTGATAAGTGACCACCCAAGAGGCTAGTGTAAATAGGCTGTATGGAAAAAAAGTCTTCAAAAAAAAAAAAAAAAGGTCAAATGAACTTGCTCTGTAGATAACATGGTGATATTTCTCAAATGGTCACTTTAGAAAAAGGTTGTTCATTGAGGGTATTTTATGAGGTTAATAAAAATCAAGAATATAAGGTAAGATTCCTCTAAAGGCCAGAAAGATCTTCAATAGATTTACAGGGGTTTGCTGATAAAGCTGTATGCTACTGTTACACTGGTAAATCTTCACAATGGAGATAGGTGTTTCATTCCTGGAAAAGAATACGCTATATTTGCAAAATGACTTTTTTTCCCCTTTTTTCTTTTCTCTATTTTACAAGCATTTATACATCCAGAGAGCTGCTATCATATTTATGTCAGTCATGATGGTGAAAATATCTCACCCTTTCTCAGCCCAGCGATGTCAGCAAATTGTTTTAAGGGCAAACCTGGTTAAAGAAAATAAGTTGTCAGAGAGTTTTTCTATTTTTTTTTGTTATATTTGGAGGACTGGTTGCTTCAGTAAGAGTCACTGGAAATTATTTCAGCTTTGTTGTATTAAATTTTGTTTATAATATTTCAACTTGGATTTCAAGCAATTCTTACCATAATTCTTCATCTGTCCTATCCTATCATTCTTTTCCTCAATCTTTCCACAACATTATGCTACCTCAGAAGATACTGATTATTTGTGGGGAAATATACAAACTGCAATGATCAATATCATACGAGAAAAAAATTTATTCTCAGGTTAAGGATTAGATGGTAAATATGACTTGTATGCCTGTTCTGCAAGGAAGTGAAAATTAATTTGAATTACTAAATTGAGATTCTTGATTTGAATAAATACAAACACAAGTGTATATTTGAACTAGTTCCTCTAGGCTTTCTCTGTAATTAATGGAGAGAAATAGTTACTTGTTTGCCATGTTTCATCTATTCCTAAAGTAGACATTAGAAACAGGTCACATGAATCATACATTAAAAATGCCTATTTTTCAACACTGTAGATGTTGAAAGCTGGGTGAGATAAATCTCAAATCTACTATGAGAGTTTCTCTGAAAGAAACGCCTCCTATGTTATTATGTTGGCTCTAGATGTCAGGCACAAATGTTAGTGGTGTGGCAGTAGAGATTGAACCTACCTGCCAAAATTCTATGACAGGTTGTTGCCATGTGACAGGTGGCAGCAGAGAGGCAGTCTCACTTGGAATAACAGCACCCATTGACATTCACTGATGCTTATTGAATGTTTATGGAGATCAAACTGTGCACGTTTGTGTGTTAAGAAATGGGTGGTGCATTTCTGCAGTAGCAATAGTGTCAAAGTCAAACCATGATCCAGATATGCACAGCTTCCACACCTCGAAACCTATGAGAAGTAAACTTCAGTGGATAACCATAATTACCTATGAGAACTGAGAAATTTTTTTCCTTTTTTTTTTTTAAAAAAAAAAAATTCAAAATACTTGCTACTGCCCACCCATAAACTCAGTATTTCAGAAGGAATTCAGACAGCAAGTTTTACCTTTGTGCACTGACTGACCATGCTTATAAGGTCTTTGATTCATTGAGACATTTCATAACAGTTTAGTATATCTCATGCAATCAACATTCTAAATTCTGGATAGTATTAAAATGGCAGAAGTACATCAATTTTCCAGAGGAAGAGGAAATTAAAAGAAGAAAGAAATATATCACACATTTAACTCTTGCCTTCTACTTACCTAAAAACACCTTTATAGTTATGTGCAGATTAAAGAATAATATTGATAATATAAATTAACATTTTGCAGCAAAACAATGCTCCTGCCTCAGCTCTATCCATCTTCCCAATAGATTTTCACAGACTGACACTCTGAGTGAGGAGAAAATAAAATTGCAAAGGAGAGTGGAAAGGAGCTGCCAGATCCACAGAAAAGAGAACATTTGAACACATGTAGAAATAGTACATTCCAGAAAACAGAAACAGCAAGAGACCCATCGTGGTTAGCACTGGGGACCAAAGCTCTAGGTGTGTGAGCAGTGTAAAGATGAACCTCAGCATGAGGAAAGGGGACAGCACAGATGTGCTGGTTAAAGAGTGGAAGTGAATATAAATACAGGGAAAAAGGAATTAGGAGGAAAACGGGGAACAGAGCATAGTGAATCACATCAAACTATAGAAAGTAGAGACCTGGTATTCAAATTAGTGAAAAGCAAAATGCAAACAGGATCTATGGGGAGAGATGATGAGTGGACTGCAAGAAAAGAGAAGGGTGGTCAGTAAACAGAATTCCTACTGCTTAGGGACGGAAGTTGCTGGTGGAAATACTTTACAAATTAGTAGAGTTGGAGAAGTTTGTTTTCCATCTTGGCACAGAGCTTCCAGAGGATACACTTATTGTAAGTCGTTAGAGGGATTTCAAGAATTCATTTTATCATGTACATCTTTGCCAACTTTAATGAGCACAATGCAGTTAGGCAATATATATATATTTTTTTTTTCAGAAGTCTGGTGACTATGCAAGCAATGGGGCAATTTGTACTCAGGAGCCTTTTGTTTGTCTGAAGAGGATTATTAAAGTCCAACAAAATCCCACCTATTATTAATTGATTGCAGTGTCCTCTGAGCAGACAGGGGCATTTCTTAGTTGTTGGTCCAATTAAGCACATTAAGAAAAATATGGTAATTCAAACTCAGTAGAGTTCAGCTTCAGCTTTGGTGTAAGGGTTGGCAACTTCCACAGGAAAATGAATTAATCTCTTTTTAGAAAAAATGATCATCAAAAGTTACTCATTGTGTATCTAATTATCTATTGAGGTCTTACCACTAAGTCCAGTAAAGAAAGAGTAATGGCAGGTGCATTAAGCATTGTTTAATCTAATCTACCCATTTAAGTATTTTATAATCACTAACACAAACTCTGCATCACTTGGTGTTTAACTGATGATACATTCTGAAAATCATTTTCTGAATAGATACTCTTATTTAGTACTTTTAAGGGACGTCCAGCTCATCTGTTACTAGTTCACAAAGACATTGTTTGTTTTGGTTTTGTTCCTAAGTATCAATCAAACAAAAACCCTGGCTGCTGAAAATCAAGCTGTGCTCTTTCCTTTTCACTCATCATCACTAGTAATAAAGATTCTGTAGACAAAATAAAACCCGAAATAATGCTGTGCAATCCCACTCTCTTTAGATTAGGACTGCAATGGAATTGCATAGACATAGTTGTCTGGAACTTTAGTAAATAATCCTGGCAGGAATGAAAAAGTAGATTGACTTAGTTGACTCCTTATTACCTAAGTTGATCTACAGTACTACAAGAATTAAGATAAACTTAGATTTTAATTTTTATAATTTTTCAATAATTACTAAGGCTACTCTTTTGGACTATTAGTGTTAAATTTAATCATGTAAAACAATGTTGTACAATCAATAATTATACAGATGATATATCTGAGAGCTTGGCATATGTAGCTATATTAGAGCAGAAAGAAAGGACACTCACCCTATCCCAGGCCCACGTGGTAAACTCCAGTGGAGCAGATCTCCAGAAGAGATCCTTCCCCACTGGTAGTGAGCTCTTCAATGGGTCTAGGAGAGGTGCAACCAGGCTCCACTCCTTCCAATAGCACAGGTGAATTGCCTTCACCTGTGCTCCTGTGGCTGATTCAATCTAAATTATCAATTCTTGATAAAGTGTACTCAAATTGCAAAGAAAAGTCATTCTCTCCAACAACTCATTGCAAGAAAAACAGTTAATTTGCTACTAATTGCATGCTGAGGGAGGAGGGAAAAGCATAGCTATCTGGAATTCTATATAAAACTGCATTACAGCAAATAAAACTATTGACAACTTCAGTGTGGAACAACATAAATAGTAGATTTTACCTCTTTCTCCCTCTTCCCTTACTCAAAAAGGTTGTGTTTCTGTCAAATTTTAGCCATGTAATCAATCTTGTAAGACATGTGGGAAGTATGTGGTTCAAAACAAAGAGTTTTGAACTCACTTATCCTGAGTTCTCACCCAAGATAATTTCTCCGTAACTTCCCCTGGTACCAAAGTTAGGCTGACAGGCCTGTAGTTCTCTGGATCTTCCTTATGGCCCTTCTTGTAGATGGGAGTCATGTTGGCAAACCTCTAATCCTCTGGTACCTCTCCTTCCCTGAAAGTCTAGGTCATTTTCTACTAAATAAGCATTTTTAAAGAAATATAATGGTACAGTGTCACTGGCGTATAATTTTAAAAAGCAAAATTTTATAACCCGTTGCTAAACCAGTTGCAGTTCTCTACACTTCAGCAATAGTTTGTTGCTGAGGACTTCAGTAAATGCATGAGGTGCTAATTAAAGAAAGTGAAGAAGGTGGAGGATTACACAGATGTGTTCAATTCCACTTGACTGCACAAAGCAGAAGAGATTGAGAGTTGTTTTTATTTCTCCTAACTAGACTCTTCAGTTTTGCATTTCACACCTTACTATAGCTCTTCCTAATACAGTATTGTGCTTGTGTTTTCTCCAAAATCATTAGGTAATATTAAATGAACATGCATTTTATAGCATCCATTTTATAAAATGAACCACTGAGTCAAGTTCAATTTATTCTATAATGGTGGAGGAAACATTCATCTAATCCTTTAATAATTTTCTGGTTAATAATCAGAGGAATTTGAGAAGTTAAGTGAAAACATAGGTAGGCAAAAGAGAGGTGTATGACCATGCCACTACAAGTAATTGTGATGTCAGAAAGTATCATTACAGAGCCACATATTTGCACAGTCACTACCTCTAGATATGAAAGACACCCAACAGGAAAGATGCTGAAAACTATTTATTTATTTATTTATTTGCTTCTTTATTTTTATTTTAGATTTTATGGACAAGATGAAACTTTCTTAGTTTGATAACAGAAATAATCACTTTTAACTTTTAGGCTTTCACTTTGGTCACTAAAATGTCCTCTTTCTTAACATTTATTGTACCTGTTGATGGATATAGATTCACGTGTCAAAGAATGACTTTATGCATTCAGGAACTGCATTTATGCATTCACTTAAAAAACCATATTTGGGTGGAGACATCACTGCACAAAAGTATTTTTATTATTTCTCTAGGGATTTTATGAGATGCTGCCCATTACTGAAAAAGAAAATATGACGAAGGGAACATAGGGGTGGTATTTCTTAAGGGAGAGGGTGGGTGTAAATGAGTTTCTACAGGCATACAATCTGTTGCTTCCCAGCAGAGTGACCTGAGAGAGGCAGCAGCTTCCAGCCCCTGCTGAGCTCTTTAGTAGCAAGTGGCCTCACACTGCAACAAATTATCTCTCTATGAATAACATCATTAAGCAAACTCAGAGGGAAAAAATAAATTGCCATTCAGGATGCAACTATTTACCTAAAAGAAGTGGTAGCATGGAGTACCTCATGACAGTTTCTGCATTCACTGGGAAAAAATTTCTTAAAAAAGATAAGGCATACCTATTTGAAATGTGGATGAAATGAGGCGATGTACTCAATTTGGTCCAATATCTTAGAATGGTCCCTAGGATACTCTGTCAAAGCTAAATCTGAAAAGGTACATAATAAGAGCATATACAATTGTGTTTGTTTCAGATTAAGTACTTTCATAACACATTTGAGAGCTGCATAAATGTCTCTTCCAGCTTTCAGTTATCCATTCTAATACACTACATTACACTTTTACTGAATACATAATGTGATACAATGAACACAGTTTTTATTAAAGCAGCCTGCGAAATCTTAGATTTGGCATCATTCAAAAAAAATAAAAGTGAATTACTTTCATGCAACTTTCAAAGCTGCAGTCAAATTTTGTTTTACTCTTCTTAAGACATTAACATTCTTTTTGTTTTCTTCATGATAACAAAGACATTTAACGTAGGGACTTGAGGTATGAAAATCGGATGCTTTTCCAGTTTAAGATAATTTACCTCATTTTTAATGAATAAGTTCTTCTTTTTTCCTAATGAACAGTTATATACCTACAGAGATTTTAGGAACTGGGACAATTTTTTGGATGGCACAAGACTGAAGCTAGTAAATAAAGTTCAAAAGAGGGATGTTCTTCAGTGCATATGTACAGATATTTCTGTTACTGTAAAGTTTAGAAAGGATTATTTTCCATGACTTGGCATTTCAGTGATATCAGCAAATACTTTTGCCACCTGAAAAATATTGACTGCCTGTCCTTTTTTTGTTCCAGTCTGAAAAAGACTACCTGATCTTTTACAGTTATTCACTTACTATAATCTCTCTAATCAGACATGATGTACCAGAAAGGGAAGAAGAAATGGTCAAAAACCCAAATAGACTCAAACACAATATATATGTATATTATATTCATATATACATATATATTGTTTGTATATGTGTATATATAGGAAAAATCTAACTTTCTCAGTCAATTTCTGATATACAGTGGTAACATATGATCCAAATAATTACATTGTCTCCAAAAATAGAGGGTGGGTCCGATCTGGAAGTGATCCTTTTGAAAATTATACATTGTGACAGGCCTCCCCAAATTGTACAGCTGGCTTGAGACCCATCAGAGACTCTGCCAGAGTTGGCTTCCAGTGGTAGTCATGCTCTGACAGATTACTTCTCGTGTCAGTCATGCAGACTCTGTGACCTGAATGAGAGGTCTCTTGTGGCCACCAAACTGCCAAAATGTGAGCTCTCCAGTGAGATGCTACACAGTGTTCTGCAAGACAGTTGTGCATAACCTCAACAGCTCTGGACCGAACCCTTTGCAGTAATTATTGCTGCTTTGAGGCTGGAGTTTTTAGCAGACATCTTCAGAGGTTGATGGCGTACAGTTCTTAAGTTTACACTGAAGGAATATATTGTTCCCTATGTTGCTATCCTAAGTGTGAGGTTAGAGTAAGATAAAGTTCTGTTACACTGGCAGTGAATGAATGATCCCTCTGAAGGACAATGTACAGTAGCAAGCATTTTTTTTTGGCTATTCTGAGTCTGAGGGACTGCTTTGGGAGCTTTCAGTTAGCACCTAAAGATTATGAGTAGTAATGACATATAACATTTGAGTTTCTTAAATTCTTGATAGTTAAAAAAAAAAAAAAAAAAAAAAAAAAAAAAAAAAAAAAGTTGATATGTCAGCAGAAAACATGACACCATAAAAACTTTCAGGCAAGCACACAGGGGCAGGGATCTCTCTTTCCTCTGCAACCCCCCAGCTCACAGACAATTCTGCTTTGCTGTAGATAGGACTGGAGCAGGCTGAGGCATGATGAAGCATGATTCATTTTTCATCCAGCCATTTTTGCCCTCCTAGAGGGGTAAAAAACCCTGTCCAGCCCAGAAGTTGCAATGTTATATTTCTTCATGACATTACCTTCTTGCTTTCAGTCTCCAAAGAGCAAAGCAATTTTCCAGTAGTGACTTAGCTGCTCCACCATGTAATGGCCTCCTATCCTTCTTATCTTAGCCACTTCCTCTTATAACAAGACTTCCTTCAAACCCTTTTTCTCAGTGAAAAGCTGGTGTCAAATCACTACCTCTTCAGAGCCCTCTGTGAAGAAGAAGCAACAAATGAGGACTGAACTTTCCCCCTGTCTATGCTAAAGCAGATGCAGCACTGAGATTCCCCAGGATTATGCAATGCTGATTTCACACCAACACTCAGCACTTAGAGGCTGACTCACATAAAATGTGTGTGTTAGTAATTCTGAATGTTCAGGCACCAATGGGTTGGCAGCCTTAGTCTGCAGGAACATTTTTCAGATCTCTTCATGATAATTGATCCTTCTGGCTTCTGTTTGACCAGGAAGACTACAGCAGCCTGGCTAACTATAGCATGGTAACATGGCAGGATGTGCAAAACAGATCTCCTGCAGAGACCAGCTGAAAGCTCCTGGCAAAACCCTCACAGAACATGGAAGAAGTCAAGAGCTCAGCCTCTATTTCCATAGGCTCTCTAGTTATGTGATTTGCATAACTATATAATTCACAGATATGCAGTATATTCACAGGTGAGCATGGCTGGTATTTTACAGTCCTGAGTACATATCAGAAGCACCTTCTGTCAAAACCAAATCACCAGAACCAAACCCAACTGAATCCATCTGTTCTTGACTCCCAGATCATTCCACAAATTCCTTCTAACTATTCATATCACAGAAAAATCATAGAATCACAGAATGGCCAGGGTTGGAAGGGACCTCAAGGATCATGAATCTCCAACTCCCCTGCCACATGCAGGGCCACCAACCTCCATGTCCAATGCTAAACCAGGCTGCCCAGGGCCCCATCCAACCTGGCCTTGAACACCTCCAAGGATGGGGCATCCACAACCTCTCTGGGTAGCCTGTTCCAGTACCTCATTAGGTACTGGAAAAAAGACCCATTAACTTTGAAAATAAGGATACGGACCTTAATCATCGCTTACATTTGATTGCTGAGTATTTATATTTCATAAGATAAGAGACAGAGAATAAATTCACTGGGGACATACGTATCCTTTGTTGTTTTCTGTAACACAAGAAAAAAAATACCTGCATAACTGTTTTTAACAGCTATACTCATAAAACGATCTTGTTGGATTTTTAAACTGAGAGTGTGATGTTTTAGATTGCATCATGCAATTTCTATGTTGCTCTGGGGTAATTCTCAGTTATAATATCCAAGTGGCAGGTGTGGAAATCCAGCAGAACACAGAGCCTTTGTGGTAAAGGGCTTGCAGCAGCAGAATTTCAGTGGAAGCAGCAGATGCTCTGATCTGCGCAGGCCAGCTGTGCTCTTCAATAGAAAGGAGAGACCACAACACTCTGTGTCCCTCTGAGTCAAGAGCACCACTTAACATACTTGGGCACATCTGTGCTCAAAGTCTCTGATTGCTCCTGTCCTCGTAGCGGTCAGTAAGGTCACTGGAATCTCCAAATACATTATAGTTTATCTTTATATGGTAACACTGCCATATCAGTGTACCATATCTTCCACTCATCTCGTTTAGATCTTGATCTTTTACATAAAGTTGAATTTACCATGAAATGTCTGATATCCTACAACAGGCAAATGTTATTCTGAACGGTCAACCTTAATTTCTTGTGACATACTAGTATTTCTACAATTACTGTTGCTCAATGTTGAAAAGGCTTTAAAAAATTAAACTGCAATAAGAAGTGCAGTCCTTTCTGGATGGCAGTGTACATCCATAGTATATTTGCTAGTAGTCTAAGTAAAGAATCTCATTTAAAATTTTGGAGGAACTCTATGCAGTCTATAAATTAATCAATATGAAACATCCTTGCCCGCATAATAAAGTACCATAGCATATTTTTCCTGTGATATGAGAGGCTGAGGACCTTGAATAATAATGTCAAATAAAAACAGAATGAAATCACACACTAGAGCTTTGCTTCATTAGTTCCTTATAAGACAGCAAACAAATAATCAAAGAAAGCAACAAGAATAACAACAAAAAAGACACACACAAAAAATCTACAAAGATATACAACTAGAAAAAAATTGATCAAAAGATCTTGGATTTTTTCAGTTCTCTAATTGCATCAAAATTGAATAATAACTGAAAATCAATAATGCAATTCATAAAATAAAAGCCTTCTTTCCAGTCAACTACTGATGGTGGCAAAGTTGTGTATAGCATGAATTTCTGATAAAATATATGTAGAAGTAATTATGAAAAATAATAATTGAAAATTTGTATTATATGCATTTAGTATATTAATGAAATACACCTTTCAATATGAAGAAAAAAGCTTGTGATTTAAAATAAAATATTTTGAAAAGGTAGTAGATCATCAATATAGAATTTAGATAGTTATCTACATCTCTGAGAGATATTATTACAGTTCTTGGCAAGGACTTCTATGGAGTTCAGTGCAACATGTAATTTCAAAAATGAGTTGACCCATATTTTAAAAAATAGACTACTATCTTAATATTACAGTATATTACCAAATTATATCCTCATCTACTCATGAGTTTTCAGAGTTTTTTACTGCTTCATTGGTTAGAGGTACTGTTGCAGTGTAGCAACATAAGCAGACTGCCAGAAATCCCTATTCCAAAATGCAGAGCTCTCTCTCTCTCACTGATTTTAAACATGTGAAATTTGCTAGAATGAGTCATGTTCTAGAACTGAATACTTGAACACCTCGACTGCCCTTTCAGGATCATTTTTTTTTTTTTTTTCAAAGAGAGAGAAGAATTTAGTTGTCTTCGCCTCTTGTCTTTTTCCCTTTGAGTTGTTTATAGCTATATTGCAGAATTTCAAGCTGAACAGTAAGTTGGCATCCAGTTGAGTTTCTGAATGGTGAAAATAGTGTAATGATAACCTGTTTCCTCTTCTAAGGTCTATGAGAATTAGTAACTAAATGAATATTTTTTAGCAAGTTATAACAGTGGACATTGGAAAGAGCTAATCGGAATTTCTGCCTTCAAAATAAGGCTCTGACAGCATGAAGTAAAGGAAGCATGAGTGTACTCAGAAAACAATAAAAAGAAAAAGGTATATTTAAATGTTATTATTTATATTTTGTTCTAATGATTTTGCCAAATGAGTCAAGATTCCTTCTGAAAAAGTACTATGTGCTCATGTAATTGAAGTCTCAATCATAATGCGTCTACATAAGAGGCTGAAAACAAAGTATTTGCCCTTTGTTATATGGTTGCTTTCTTGTTTGTAGCTTTGTTAAAAGACAAGTTACTAATTTGACATCATGATCTCTCATCTTATTTTTTTCTGGTTTGGATAACTGAAGAAGATTTTTCAAACTTTACAACTGAAAGCAGTGTTTATTTTTGAAATCTCCTTTTATACAGACAAGCTGTTAGTGCAAATGACAATTATATACATTCCCCATCATTTAAAAAAAAAATTGGTTAGATAACAAAATACAAAAAGAATTATTGAGCCAAAATTAATATAGTAATGATTTAATTTGACAGCTTCATTATGTATAAAGCAGATAAAACTGATAGAGAACTCCTTTTAGATTACTCCTGCCTTGTTCTGAGCAAGATTGCTAAACCAGCCTAGAATCACAAGTTTATATTCTTTTGTAATAAATTTATGATAACGGTGCATGCATATGCAGCCATATATTTTTCTCCTTCATACTAAGTGTTCCAGACAGTATTTTTATGTAATTATATTTCATCTAATTATAGTTTATCATAGTGAAAATATCAGATTTAATGGTATGTCACGGATTAACAGAATAATTTAATTTGTACACTGTTAATTAGAATGTATATTTTCATGATTATGGAAAGTTATACATGAATTAAAAACTTAATAGTGTATATTAGTAGAGAAATGTTTATGCCTATGTCTAAGAGAATCTATAGAAAAATGAATTTAATAAAAAATCTGTTTAGATATTTAAAATCAACTAATGGGTTTCATGAGGAACTGTGCTCTACAATAGACATTTTAAAAGATAAAAATTAGTTGCTGAGAAATCAGTCATTCATGTGGGACAATCTCAACCATTAACTTGGAAGACAGAAGGAATTCTCAGGCTAATTGTGTCCCTAATCTGTCTCAGTTCGTACATTCTCAGAAACTTGCTTCCATGTTGTGGTGCAAAACCATTTGTGTCCCATTATACTGTTGGTTTGAAGGCATGTGATAACCAGGAAGAACTTCACAACCAGATATTTAAATTACTGTCTAGAGTAGACATGACAACAAGGCCATTCCAGTCCAGAAGACATAGCTAAGAGCTGTACAGAAATGTCCTACCCTGACCAGCTCTAGACCCACAGCAGATGAGTTTATGCTGTTTAGTTAGCTGCAAACATTGTGCTGCTGGTGGTCACAGAGACAAGCGACATGCGTCTGCATTTAGATCTGCCCTCAAATTCTGGCACAGATAAGATTTTCACTTCCAGCTTCTCAGCCAGAAAAATTATCAGATCCCCTAGTTCAAATGCAGAAAGTGTGCACTTTGTATACCAGAAAGGCTGAATAAATCAACAACAAAACTGTAACAGTCACTTTTCAGACTGCAGAAAGTCATAGGGGCAATGGCATATGACACTATGGGCTGTGCAGGAAAAGTACAAAATGCTGAAGAGAGACAGCATTCATCTGTAGGGACAAATCAGGATTTAATTCCTTCCCAGTGATGTAACTATAAGCACTGTTTGCTGACATAGCACAGGAGGCAAGACACTGAGGTAGTTATTCCACCCAGTGAGGAAGATCAGTAAATGAAAGAGGATATTTTTAGCTTTTCTATTTTTATTTTTTTTTCAAATGCATGGAAATTTAAACTTCTGAGGCAAATGGCATTTCGCTGTCATGTGGGAATTCCATAGCATGTAAATGACTATGAGAAACACTGCCATTGAGGTAACTGTTTGATTTTGGATCATTATAGAATGCTTTCAACCTCACAAAAGCAGTTTCCTGTATTTTCCTACTTCTTTTTACTTTCACCTTTGCAAATTCAAGTGCCAACAAACTATGCAAATCTATACACTGCCAGCATTTAGCAGGAATATAATTTGCGTGTGCGCAATTGTAAAAGAGTTATAAATATGCAAATGGAATTGAAGTCAAAAGTTTTGAAAAGCAAGGAAATACTCAGATGACCTCTTGACTGTCATGGCCATCTTCTGAATTTAAGACCTCAGAAAATTTCATAGAAGTGTAGTATAAATGTCATCAAGAGAATGAGACACATATTAACTTTCCAAATCCTTTAATCTTCATCCCCCTCCTTTTTTAAAAAAATAAAAACAAAGAACAAAGTAATATAGAAGAGCTCCTCTTCATATTCAATGTCAGTAGAAATAAAAAGTCACTTCCATCATGCTGATATGCTTTTATTTCTTCTTCCAGTGCACTAGGCTACCCTCATTTCCTTCTGGAAGACTCAAGAAAAAGCAAGGTGACAACTTAACACAGTTAAAAAAATAAAAAATTGGGAGGTGACCCACTTTTGGTCATAATAGTATAAAATGCAGTCCTTTAAGTAGTACCAGTTTAAACACTGTATCACTTCGGGAAAGCTTGGCACTATATTATATTTTCAGAAATCATAGGCTGATAGAAAAACAGACCACAGGCAGGAAATATGTAAATAAGACTTTTCATCATCTAGTGACTGAACCGCATATGAAAGAATGGATGGAGCTAATTAGCTCCTAAGGCAGTTGCTGAAGACTGGTCCTACTTGGGAATCTCAAAGGGAAGTCTGCACTGCAGTCATGCTGGGAGCACAGCTAGCATCACACCAGTTCACATATAGGAGAGCCACCACCACAGAGAGCATGTTCTGTTCCCATGGTCCCAGACAACATGAGACTTGTCTCAGATCACAGGCACTGGGTGGAACATGCAGAGGGAGTCATGTTTTCAAAGGAAGGTATAATTACCTGTATGTGGAGGTACCAGTTTTCAACTGGGTTTCCTGCTGGTTATACATCAATGCTACTTCCCTCTATGCTACAGTCTCTTCTGAGGTAGTGATGAAAAACCTACAGCTAACGCTAGGAGATTGCAAGTATGATCCCTGTTCTTACACTTTTCTTTTAATCTAGCCTCAAACAGTTCCTGGAAAATTAGTTAGCCACTCAGTAGTACTGGGCCACATGGGCACAGGTGCTAATTTTGAACCAAAAGGCTCACTGCATGTGCCTATGAGTTGATACTCTTCTGCTAGCTCCTTCTGCCATCCTCAGAGCATTTCCATTCTTTTATTCAAGCACATGTGTTCCCACATAAGTGACAGTGAAAGGTGTCCACCGTGGGTCTTCCTAATCAGACAATGATTGTGCTGATTGTCCTCCTTCAGGAGCAGCAAGGAGTTAGAAAAGTTTTGTTTAAGGAGTGCAGTTGAAAAATGTCTGTCTGCAGATGGATAGAATTTTTCTGTTTTCATCCTCAGTGTCGGTGAACGCAGGCCAGCCTTACCACTAAGTACCCCTAAGTATGTTCGGTCTTGTTCATCATTAATAAAAGTAACAACTGGCTCAGCATGATGGTACCTGCAGACACACTTTTGGGTGTATTTGGGGTGTAAACTCTATCAGCTGTAACATTATCAGCCTCATTATTGAGGTTGTATCTTATCTCCTATTCTCCCCACAGTGATCAGTCCTAGCACAGCCATTTACCTCCTACTAGTTAGAAATAGTGGCTTTTTATTTATGGAGTGTATTTGAACACTTTCAGAACCATTAGGTATCTTATGTCTCCCTATAAATAATTTCAATAGCACATTTTGGAAAAAGAAAATGTACATATATATAAAAGGGATGAAAAAAATCTGAATAACTCAGTTAGATAAAAACCTAATTTGTTAAAGTGTACATTCTGTAGAAATCTGCAAGGCAATGGGATTTAATAATAATAGAAAAGTCTAAAGATTTTATTCCAATTTATACGCTGGAAGCACTTACAGAGAACATTTCTTTAAAATTAGCATAAAATATTAAAGTAGCAATAGTTGAACAGCTTCCCAAAACTCAATCCATATTGAAATGTAATATTTCCCTGAGTATTAATTAATTTGTGTATGTAAAGAAGGGAAAACACCAAGAAATATGGCTAAGAATTTAATGTCATGTAAGAATGCTGATGGTGGCAAGGCCCATTCTCTATGAAAAACAGAGATGTAAATATTTTCTGAATATATGATAAACTAAAAACAAAGAGAAACTTTTTTAATAAACTCACAGTGACTTGCACATTGTGCAGGTGCTATCTGGAAAGAATCTCACCTTTTTCCTTCATCTGTAGAATTGTATAATATATAATATATATCTATATCTATCTATCTGTATACATATATAACTGTATAATATATAGTCGATAGTAGAACTGTATGATATATAATATACGAACTGTGGAATATTTACATTAAAATCAAAACAATAATACAAAAAAAAGAAGAAGGGAAAATCAACTCGAATGGATTCTGCGACCATTTTTAAAGTATTTTATGAATTTATTCCTTATGTCTTTATCTGAAAAAAAAAAAAAAAATTCAAAATAATAATGTTTTAGGAATAACTCAAATACTATTTAGTCATATAACCTAGCTTCTGAAAATTCAGTGAATATGCTAGAGGAATATCCTAGATCTGAAAGCAAGTAAAAAATTATTCTGGAATTCATGCCAAGATTTATGAATTCCTATATCTTAGAAGATTATTTGAGCAATGGAATACTGATTATCTTCTGAATCTCTGCTTATTTGAATTATCTTTATTCCTTATTTCTTCAGAAAGTCTCCTATAACACAGAAGTTCTTTTGTAATTAGTTGGGAAAAAAATCTGGAATGCCTTATTTCCGTAGTAGGATTGTTGTAGGAAGCAATGCAACATAGGGTACAGGCTTCTAGAAATGGAAGCAGAATTCTCACACATTACAAAGGCAGATTCAGGCCCAATGCAGACACAAAGAACTTTGGAATGACTATTCAGACCTGAAATTAGACTATGTAGAGTAGTAAAGTCCAAGTGCCGCTCACTGTCTCTGAAAAAAAAAAAAAAAAAAAAAAAAAAAAAAAAAAAAAAAAAAAAAAATGCAACGTTAACTCCTTTTTTAAAAACAAAAACAAAAAGCAACCTTTTTTTTACTTTTATTTGTCATTTATTTTTCCAAAAGGAAAGAGAGAAGCACTGGAGAAAAGCAATTGCCAGGTTTAAATAAAAAATAAAATGTGCTGACACAGATTCTAAGATCAGTAGGAAATAATATAATCATCTAGCCTGGCCTTCCCAAAAGATAGGGTGCAGAAAATCAGGAGACAATACTTGAAATAAAAGTTATTTTAACTAAGTTTACTTTTTTTTCACAGACACAGCTGTAATTTTCTCACACTGAATGGACTTTCAGTAGGATTTTTCGAAGGTTATCAGGCAACATTGTTCTGAAGGAAAATGTTAGAGGAAGGTAAAAAATGAGAAAGAAAAGATTTCTCATTTTAAAATATGCTGACTCTGTCACTTAGCTGCCTGTTTCAGATATGGTCTACCCCATTTTCTGTAGGCTATCCATAGGATAGCATTCTTCAAAGAAAAGCTGAAAATGCGCATTAGGCATCCTTCATGCTGAATACAGAGGACAAGAGATCCCTCTCAGTCCTTTGCATGTTCTGTATATTTAAAAAACGTATGGTACAAAACTACTAAACAGAACTACACTTATAAATAGGTTTAGAAAAAAATCTTGCTTGTTTGTGAAAAGCTCTATCTCAGCCAAATGCCTACAGAATAACTAAATCTATTGTATAAAAATTTTATTTGGAAATTAGCTTTGGATTTGTTCTTTTCAGCTTTTCAGCCCTAGAAATATCATTATTTGCAGGCATTAAAAATATCCAAGTCTTCTGTGTTTTGTTTTTTTGTTTGTTTTTAATGATTTTTGTGATTTGAATTTTCCTTGTAAATAAAAAAAGAAACACTTTTCCATGAACTTTCCAGATATGTAGAGCAATAGGTCTAACTTGGAAATTTCAGCTAAGGAACATTTTCAGAATATGACAAAATATTCAAAATCAAGGTTAGACTCCTCAAACACAACTGAGTTGGTGAGAGCCACCTCCAAATTTGTGTTATATGGCAGGTGCCGCTGAATGGCTCTGTTCTATCTAGGCTTTTCATTTGTTCTAATACAATATTTAGTTCAGGTTATGCAAGGTTCTCTGTAAAGGAGGCAATGTTTTTTTCCGTCAGTTCTGTTTGTGCAGTTAAGGACTTTATTAACAGTGGATGCACTTTCTATTGAAAAGCTGCAGCGTAAGAAACAGGCAGGATCTTTGGACTGTGTGTTCAAGAAACAGAACTGGGTGGTTTTTGACCTCTGCTTAGGACAGACATGTATGCACACAGGAGCAAGCCACACATGAAATAGATCGGGATTACCTGTGATTCTCTTCTATTCATCTAAAGAAGCAGCTGTGAGACTCCAGATAGTTGTAACTCTTCATAAGAAACACTCATGTCAACATATATTCTCCCTGTCTGCGCACTTGTGCAAGAGCTCTATACTTTATACCCAGTGACATGACATGTCATATAAATTTTGAGAGAAGTGCAGTTAATTAAAAAAAGGCAGTCAATGTGTGTTCAAATTTTAATGATATTTTTAGAGAAAAAATGCAAAATCTTTCTAAAAAATTCCCAAGACTTCAGCATAAATAAACTAAGTTGATAATAATTATTGGCAGAACAGTGGCAGAATCTCATGAATATTTGCAAATTTCAATTACAGGGAGGGCATGAGTATGTTAAGTAGTCATATTTTTTGTTATTATTGGGACAAACTCCAATTTATTAATCCATCATCTAATTTTGAAAAAGATGAAAATAGGATGCTTCTGAGAATGATATATGATAAAGCAGACTATTTTTGCATTGCTATAATATTCTTTTCTTCCTATGACATTGAATTTAATGTCAAACTCTGGGAGGGAGGAAAGCATAAGAAACATAGGTCATTCTTCATCTAAGTGAAAAATTGAGATAGATCACTTAACATGATGAAAGGAAGTAACACATTATTTCATTATTCAACATCTGAATCTGTTGGATAACTTTCACAATTGCAGTTCATGAAAGCTGTACGTGTAATTCCCAAGATGGAGAGAAAGGCAATGAAATGACATTCCTTCAGCAAAGATATCCTCAAATGAGGAAATGGACATCTAATCCATAAGGATATTCTGACAGGAGAACTCTATCCTTATAGAGTATCACAGAGGACCATAACTCAAAAAGGCTGTCTAAATACCAAAAGAGATAGAGTCTTCTAGATAAAACGTTGCATCGTCAACTGCATGCTTCTAGGTATTAACATCACATTTTGCATACACATTTTTAAATAAGGGATTATTTATAGTTGTACAACCTTCTTTTTCCCTGTTCTGTTTTGTTGATTTATAAATTTTATTATTACATTCGTATTTTTAATATTTGGAGCCCACTTTCACCAAATGACCCTGCAAAGAATCAGGACTGTTATCTATCTCATATACAAATCAAAAAACCCCAGTTCCTAAGGAGTCAATGATTATTGACCAGGACAAAGATTAAAAAAACCCTCTGAATCAAGTCTTGCCCTCATTCTAGTCAAAGAGCAGCACTAGTGTATTATGCATCACACATCTAGCATAAAAGCTACCATTCAGTCACAAAAAAGAATAGCTTGCAGATGTCACTGCCTGGCACAGTTTGCTGTCAATCTAAAAATAAGACACACAACCTTAGAAGGAATCAAAGAAGCATTCTAGAAACACTTTGCTAACTGGTAAAGGGCTGGACACATTTCAAAATTTCTAAGACATTTTTCCAGTGCAGAGTAGTTATTGGACCTTCACCCCAGAGCTTGAGGGAGCACTCCAACAAAACCTGTGATTTTATTTGAGAAGCCAGAGAATCTCTTTTCCTTACAGTCCAGGTACACAGCATGCTACTGGATTTCACTGCAGCAGCCATCCTAAGCTTTTCCTTTATTCTACTCTTGAAATCACAACAGTGAAACACATCTGTTTTGGCATTCTTCATTAAATGTGATAAAGAAAGAGAGACTGAAACTACAGCCTCATCACCTATGATGGAAGTTGTCACTCTGTCTCATCAGAGTGTGCAGCATGAATGGATCTGGACTCATGGTTCCTTGGAGGGAAGATAAATACATTTTGTGGCAGCTGGTAGAACAAGGAATATATTGAGCTTATCCTTCCTTTCCCTCTGGCTCGAAAAACCCCCTCCCAGAGGAAAACCACTCCAGTCAAACTGAGTAAGATGTGCTACGAGCTGGGAAGTGTTTTCAGCTTTTCGAAATGTGATGTCAGCTTAGAGAAGATTCGGTCTATCATGCGTCTAAGGCTATCAACAAGAGAGATTTCAGAGAAACCAGAAAGGTACAGTTGCTCAAGGCCTTGCTAAAAACTGCCTCTGGGTAGCCTTTATCCCTAATGATCTGGCAGAACAGATGGCTAACGGGTTGCAGTCCCTGCAGTAGGGTTTATTTTGTGCCCCAAAGCTGGTCCCATTCCATGGCTAGATGCCCACTGCAATCTGTGGTTTGGAAAGAGGGCAAGGGAAGGTTCAGACAGGAGAAGGAGGGAGAGGACCAGAGTTTGAGATCAATGAGTTGAAGGGAATGGGCAGCAATAGTTTAGTGATAGTTCTTCAGTAGAAGAGGTGATAGCATGATAGCAAAAGAAGCGTCTGTAAAGCACAAACTGGATTGTGTGAGGATCACTATATGATAAGAATCAGTAACAGGACAAAGTAGAGCACAGGAAAATGAAAAAGTACTGGAGAAACTGTATTTAAAATACTTACAGAAATCAGAATTTACTTTCTCCTGATAAAGAGGTTGTTAATCATATTTTTTTCTTCATAAACACTTATGGGAAACAAAGAAAGGAATGCCATTGCTTGGAAAAAATGGAGTTATATCTTTCACTTTTCCTCATTTCGCATTATAACAGGATCATTTTCCACATGTAATTCAGAATAATTCTGCTTTTGAGAAGGCAATGAGCTACAAAGCCAAAAACGCGAAACAGTTAACTCAGATTCAAATATTAGAATTATGGTAAAATAGGAGTCAAATAGTTAGCAGTCCACAGGCCAGATACTTAGATAATGAAAACTGAAATAGCTGCTCTTATCTACAAATTCAGAGATTCTGACCCTACAATTTTATAAATTTTAGCCTGCATATCAATGTGCTATTAACTGAACAGAGCTCAAAATTCTGTGTGCAGACTTAAAGATAATTTTTGAAAAGCGTGGCCTTCTGAGGATAGTTATTTAAAATTCAGAAGGCTGCCCAGAATATCAGAGTAAGTCCAGCTTTAGTGTAATTTTTCAACCTGACCCCAGAGGCCTAGAGACTAAAATGCCAGCCGATTAAAGTGCCTTTTAAGAAACATACTGCACTAAGTGCATGTGTGGCAGAGTTACACTTTGAGTTACAAGCAGACAAAATCACTTCTGAGGTGGCCGCTGACACAGCTGGGTTAGGATCATTTTGTGAGAGGATGCCAAATAATAGCAGAACGAGGCTAAGAGGCAGGTCTCCATTACAATTACGGTAGCTTCAAGGTTAGTTTGCAAGGGTCAGAGCCAGGCCTACTGCACGCAGAGAGCAGCTGAGAGGAAGGAACTGTTTTGGCCAAAGTGACAGCTGCTTTTTCAGAAGGAACGTGCACTGCCTGATAGCTTGTGGGAAGATGTTGGCATCAATACCACATTGCCAACACGTGTGTCATGATCTTTCTCCATGGATGTCTACACCCAACATCTGTCCAAAATACCTTCATAACGTAGGCTGAAACATTTAATACACACACTAATGCCACAACTGACAATGTTTTAAGATCAGTTCAGTTTGCAGAGAGATTGGCAGTGCTATGATATAATTTAGCAGCTCTTTACAAACAGTGAGCTGGATAAAAAGGCCTGCCCCATCTTTGAAACATATAACTAAAAAAAATCTAAATGTGGTAAAGTCTGGGTCTGCCCCCAGCTTGAGATTATGAGTTCCTCTTACCCTGGATTGCATGACCTGCAGTCATCAGCTGGGAGCTGATGATCCTCCCTCATAGATCCCACTTGATGGGAGAAAAGAGAAAAACCAGGATAGCAGGGGCCTTATGGCAAGATCTCAGGGGTGTGATTCTCTTTAGAACATGAATTACTAGACAGAGACAGGCCTCAGATACACATCGACAAAGCTGCAGGCAGCTATTTATGTGACTATTCATTTTAAAGTATCACTGATAAACAAGTTAATCTTTTTAGAATACACTCATTTTTTTCTCAATCATTAGATCCCACACTTACTGATGAAATGCATTCATGTTTTGGAGTGTGTGTAAAATATGAATTTAAAAATAAACTAAAACTCATTAACTACAGGTACCTCATACATAATCATGCAATATCTTTCTTAGACCTTTGCAAGGAATCTTACAGTATCTTATCACTATGCTTTAATTTTTAAATATGTATGTGGAATTGTATTTCACATGATTTTTCAAGTAGAAAAGATTTTAGGGAAGTCACTGATTACAGTAGGAAGGAAAAGTAAGTGATTTATATATCATGCTGGCTTCTAAACCAAAGCTCAGATTAAAATCTTAGTATGCTTCATTAAGTTTAAAGTTTTCTCACAAAAATTGTCACTTCTTTTTGTGTCAAGCCAAATAGCTTCTATTGAAAATTAGTTGATATTTTACTATTGTCTGTTAAATTCAGATCCAGATTTTTGTAGGCTGATGTCATCAGATTCTTTATATATGTGCCAACATAGAGGTGAGTAAAGACTCCTCAAAACTCTCCAGAGAGACAAAGTACTAAAAGCATTACTTAGAGAAAGAAATGACTAAATGTTTTAAGTTCATTCCTTTTCCCAAGTCCAAATAACCAAAGGTATTAAATCAATGCAATTCCAGGAGCCCTAACAGAGAAGGCACTGGGATCTCATGACCTTGACCCTGAGATTCTGTATTAGTACACACCTGGGATCATAGTGGTTGGAGGCCTCTATTAGGGAACTTTTCCCCAAGAGCACTGTAATTTATATATGTAATACATGTACCACAAAGATGGTACTGAAAGATTAACAGTGAGAAGCAGAATGTCTCCTGGGCTCCATGTATAACATTCTGATTTACCTAAAACCTGATAGATTTCACTATTTTTGAGGTTGTGCAATCCTGCATCTGTGAAACAGTCATAAAACTTTGCCAAAGCTCAACAATAAAATATGAAGAAGTTGAGATTACCTATAGGTGCTTCAAAACATGCAAAAATGATATTAAATACCAAGAAATTAAAACCTGTGATAGGAACTAGTGTAAGTCCACATGTTTTTCCTCCAAAATTAACTAAAGCATTATTTTCGTTATTCAATTAATTCACTGTCATGCATTTTCTTATTACAGGTTTATCCAAGTGCTTCATGTAAGCCTAATTTTCACTGTTAACTGAGGGGGTTTGTATTTTAAAGCTTGAAAGAATCAGATTTCTGAAACTCTACACTAAAATATCTGTTGCAATTTTTTCTGTCACAAAGAATACTGAATATTCTACAAAGCTAGGATATTTGTGTTCTGCTTCTGTCTCTGGTAAAAGTTAGAAACGAATCTTTGAGAAAACTTTGCTTGTACTCCTAATTTTCAAAAACAGATTTTCTATGCTTTACAAACTTGAAAACAAATGTGCTGTAAATGGACAATAGCTTTCCTTTAGCAGTGATTTCTGTATAAACTGACCTCAGCCCTTACTGAAAAAACATAAATGTAAACAGAAACCATGTAGAAAACTAGTTATCACTTCTTAAATATTTTTAGAGCATTTAAATTTTCTGGTACTTTCAGAGACCTTTTGTGTATACCATAGTTGATATCTGTTTGCAAACAAATGCTACGCTTGTTTAATGCAATTCATGAGAACTTCATGCTGTGATGTAGTATTATTTAAACCACTGGAGCTCATTCCAAAAAAGAAAAGTGAATAAACAGTGTGCATATAAATGGAGCCATAGTACTGACCTAAAGACTATCAAGGGTACAACTATGCAAGAGAATTAAATACTGCTAGGGCATAAGTCCATGCCCTGAAACTACCTTTTTCTAAAATATAAAATTTTCAGGGCAGTCCCTGGCACTCATTTGATCTTGCCTGCTTGACCATCCACTTTTCAAGGGCTTCCAGGTCATGGCCAGGGCATGAGCACAGCCCCAGGATGGCTCCCTAGGGGCAGGTTAACTGTAGCTTGTGCTCTGAAGGCTATGAGAGCTAACCATATGGTAGTGGCCATCCTCAGCTGGCATCAAGGCTAGAGTGATGCTCTTCATTATTCAGTTAGCTCATAAAAACATAGGCAAAGAGCAGAAATTCAAATGCAATAGGAAAAAAAAAAAAAACACCACCACCAAAAATTGCACTTCTAATAAGCAGTGTACAGAGGCTAACTTTGCCAATTAAGGACTCATTATTACTGGAGTAAAAGAGACAAACCCCGACCAGTCTGCTCTCTTGTATCCCTGAGGGATAAACAGAAATGAGTGGCCAGTTTCTGCTTACCACTGTGCTGGGGACTGTGCTGTGTCTCCATGCTGTGCATTCCATATTGATCCAGCGCACTGGTGCTGATATACATCCCAGTCCAGAGGCAAACTGTCTTGTTCATGAGCAGGACTAACTGATAAGATGTCAACTCACATAAGCAACATATATTAAACTGAAACTCTTGAAGCAGTAGGCAAGGAAAATTGAATTTCTTTCCAACTGGCCACTAAACATCTTTTAACATCTACATCTCAAGCATAAATACAGTCTGGTCAGAGGACATTCGCCTCTTAAAGTCCCTAAAAAGTCACAACTTATTTCCCCCTCATGCTTTTTTTTTAATTTATGGCAATAAATAAATAAATAAAATCAAGACAAACAAATAATTAAAAAAACAACAGCAGCCTAACCACACAATTTCTTGCTTCATTCTTTCAGTTATCACATCAAGTCTTCCTCAATACATGACCTAGCATTGATCTAAGAAAGCATCTGGTTATCTTTTAAGCTCTTCCACATGATCCATTAGACAAAAAAAATATGGTCTACTCAACACTATTCTCTACATCTGGATAAGAAATATTCTGCTCATCAGAAAAACCATTTGGAGTCTTGGAAATTCTTCTCGGAAGTTATAAAAAGAAGCAGAAAAAAGGTTTTGATTAGGAACAAATCAAGAGTCTGTTATTATTTCGTTTATATGTGGATATTTTTTCAAGTTTTTTTTTTCTTATTTTTATAAAAAATAAGTGTACAGCTGGAAAAAAAACACCTTTCTATTAATTTATTGTTGCAGCACACAGAAAACATGCAAAAACTCACATTTTCTACAGACAGCTTTGATTTCAAGGAATTTATGCTTGAAAAAAGATTATAAAGAAATTTTGACAGCTAAAATATTTTTAAGATTTTTTTAAAAAAAAAAAAAAAAAAAAAAAAAAAATCAACTAACCTGAAGTGCAAATTTTTTAATTGAACACTAAAAAATTAGTTTCAAAGCAATTATAGAATAAAGCAAGACTAAGAAGACATTTTTACTATATGTAAAAGAAAAAATTGTTTGGAAGCTTTACAATTTTATACTCTTTTTTTAAATTATTTCTCATTGAAATTCTTTCCTATCTCTCCACTAAGAAAAGCAGAAGAAAAGGGGAAAATGATAGACATGTCTTGAGGTTATATATAGACTTCTTTGGTTCTCAAACAAACAAAACACAAAAGTACCTAGAAAGCTTTGTTGTCAAAGAAGAAAGTTAAGAAATCTGAACAAGAGAAAAATCTTTTAAAATTCGTTTATCTTAAAATAATTTATGTACAACAATAATGCTGGTAAGTAAGACTTGTGTCATCAAATTTACCCTTTGTTGTTTCCTGCCGTTAAGTTGTACAAAGCAGAGGTGTTTGAAAATGTTTCTCGAAGCATCTGCACTGTAAATAGCTTCTTTTCTGGGAGATGAGCCAATGCAGTTACAGCACCATAGGTCTGATACATAAGAAAGGAAATTGTTGCTAATTCATTTTTACCTGGGAGGTTTCTCCCTTGCAGTCATGAAAGAGCTTCTGGGAAAGCAACTATGGGAAGGAAGCAGTGGCTCCAAGAGCTTAGGCAGATCTCAGTTGCATTTCATTTTTTGCAGTACAGTTCACCTTCCAAAGCCCTAGTAGGTTGACTATATCTCAAAGAACCTTCCCAGAATACTTCATTACATGTTGTTGACATGTGACAGATGGCAGTAGAGATGCAGTCTGACAAAATGGCATTTGACATGGAGGTGCATATGGAGCAAAGCTGTGTCAATGAATTCCTCCATGCAGAAAAAAATGGCACTCACTGACATTCAGTGATGTCGAATGTTTATGGGGATCAAAGAGTGGATGTGAGCACAGTGAGGTGGATGTAGATTTTACGTCATTCAGGAATATAATGTTCCACCACAATACAAACAAAGGCATTTTGTTTGGTTCTAGAACAATAGACCTGTTATTGAACATATGCATATATTTCATTTTACATTGGAGATTAATCTGATTAATCTGCTATCAAATAGTAGAGATTTGCTGCCACCTCTGCAGATTTGCTGCCACCTCTGCATTTAGACTTTATACAGCATTTGCAAGGGTGAAAATATGCAGCAGCAAATTATGGTAAATAATTTTCCTCAAATCTTACCATTTGCATCGTGCCAAAGTGAGCTCCATTCAGTCCAGTCAATTCTTTTCTCAGAATTATAAATTGATATTAAAATTGGTATCTCTATTTCCTGTACTAAATAGAATACTGGTTTCAATACTCCTCTGCTCTACGTGCAGTGATAATACTTACTTGTTCTTGAGCATAGGATTATAGTCATTTTTTAAAGTCTTAACAAGAAGAAATTGACCATGATTTTACATGACACTAGCCCATAGCTGGCAAACAATCTTTCCATTTTATGGTGTTTAGGGTTTAGTGCAACACTGAGTTCTGACACCAAAGATTCATTGATTCATTTTGTTTTCTCCTTTTTCAGGATTCAGTTACTTTTTTTTTTTTTTTTTTTTTTTTTGGCAGTGCCAGATATTATTTATAGCCAAGGGTTTAAAACATTCTGCAGGAGAACCATTGGACCCTGCTGTTTTACCTTCAGGAAACAGTTTAACCACTCTCAGCTATTTATTGTGCTGTCACATCTTCCTTCCTACCTTCATGGTCAGAAAGGAAGAACAATCAGCAAATCCCTGCTAAAGATGGTGAAACCAGACTGTAACAAAGCAGAGAATTATATCTATTTTGATTTTAAAAGGAAAAAAGAGGAATGTATGAATGTTTGTACTCAGACAAAGGTGTATGAAGAGCCACGTAAAATCTGCTGGGGCCACCTGGATTTCCAAAGTGAGAAAAGGTTATTTTCTGGCTTTTGTCTTCTTTTGAAGCTGCCAACCTACCTGCGTTAGTTACTTTTCCAGTGGAAGGAACATGCTATGTAGCTTTACTTTTGTAATCATATTTTTAACCTTGGTTTGATATTTTGTTTATCTTTTACTTCTACCTAATGGATTTTTCATGAAAGAATATATTTTTCCATTTTAAAAAACAAAAACAAATACAAAAACAAAAACAAAACTAAATAAACAGAGACAAATAAACATAAATCCCACATGCTTAAGTTTTTTTAACTTCAATTTGCAATGTCTCCACTAATTCCAACTTCGTTTCTACGTTCAGCTAGATCTTTACCAAACTCAGTTTTATCTGCATTTCCGGCAAAAACCATACATTCTGTAATAATATCTGCTAAGGAAATCAAACCTGTCTGCACATAATCCAGGTTGCAAAGTAAATCTGTTTCCACTGATGTAAAATGACTCGCTTCCCATGGGATGCCAGTTTTCAAATGCTGTCATCGTAGTAGCAATGCCAAGTTGCAAAGGGAGGTTTTGATGTAAGTTGAAAGTCAGCTCATGTAGAAAGTTAACGTGCTGCTGAGCAAGATAAAGTAACTACTGCAAAGGACAAAACCCATATTCGTTGGCTCAGTTTACACTTGATTTTATATATGATTAATCCACTAATATTAATATTTTCTGTGTACAATTAACAAAAAATTGCATTTATATATTGATTATAAATTGGCACACAATGCCCTTCCATCAATCACTTTTGATATCCACAGATATTTTTAAGCAATTTGTGCTTTATTCTAGGTTCCTGTCATCTCCTGGTAGACTCTGAATCTCTGCTATAATACCATCTAATGGTTTTATTTGTGATAGTCCATTGGAGACTTGAGCAACTGTGTGCAGTCAAGATATTTCAAGCCATTCTAATACAAGAAGAGTGATTTAAATGGATAAATGTTTTTTCATCTCCAAAAGCAAAATGAGATGATAGACACTGTTCTGTGACATATCAGTGCAAAAGTGTTACTTTAATCTTCCAAACAGAGAGCTGTATTTTCTCATGCAACATCGCTACAAGCAAGATGCACAAGAACTAAAGGTGCCAGAGCATGAAAAGTAGCAGGATTTGCAGGGTTTGATTGCTTTTTGTTTTTTGTTTTTTGTTTTTTGTTTTTTGTTTTTGTAATATGAGACATGCTATGCCAACATGGGTGGCTTAAAAACATTAAACATGTTTTTTTAAATGTTTTTTAAAATGTTTTTTTAAAATGTTTTTAAAAATGAACAGCTTAAATATGGGGCATTCTTTCAACACGCGTCCTTCAAAAATGGGTATATCTTATAAAATTGGCTAGTAAAGTAGCTCTGATGTAATACTGGGTTATTATATTTAGAGTTCACTTCATGGCAGTCTTTCACTATGAACTTCATGCTTCACATCCAGTTTATAGAAGATCATTTGGATTAGAAACATCGTCAAAGAGTATTGCTGTACATCTATTTTAAAACATTTAGTGCCTTGTAGCACCCATACAAAATGCAAAACAAAATTTTAAAAAAGGAGGTATTTGTCAAGCTTTTCCCCTGCAAGCTAAAAAAGGCAGCTGCACAACTCACTATATGTCATAGGCACGCACTTAAATACTTCTATAAGCTTTAAAGAACTATAACTTTTCATGGTCATTGATCAGGAAAGTATCTGTGTCCAACAAAACTCTTTCCATGTGTGATTCAGTCCCTCTGAGGTCAGCACATGCTTCAAGACTAATATTTATTTCACTGCTTTCATGATATGAAACCTTTCACAATGATAATTTCATTTTATTATGTTTACAATGCACAGTACACACGGTGCTCAGGAAGAAACCTGTAAACAGTCTTATAATACTTGAAAGGGGGAAGATGTGGTGTTTCTGCAACAAGCCAGAAGTACTATTACGTACTTTTACTGGATTGGGCAAATCAGATGCATAAATACAGAAGAACACCACCCCAGTAGCAAGCAAACACTGTTTGGCTATTTTTGTTATTTTCCTTCTGTTTTTGACGACTTCTTAAATTTGCATGCAGTATTGTTCTGAACCAAAACCAAACCAAATCAGTTTTCCTTCTGTTTTCATCTTTATTCATTTAGCCAGAAGCATATCATTTCAGCCTGAATGTTTTTCTCGGGAAGATTGTATTATGGAGTAAAGGTCCTGAATGAAGTAAGAGAAAATCAAACAAGTGGGCACGCACACACACACGCACACACACAAGTGAAGTGCAGTTGAGACTAGACATAGGCCAGTATCTGTTATTTTAAGTTACGTGTGACACTATTTCCTTGTTCTGCTGCACCGCATTTAGATATTGTATGGCTTTCCAGACATGCTGTGCATAATTTTACATACCATCTGCTTTACATGCCAGGTTCCATATGTACAATGTATAACCTAAAACCAATATTTTGATTGATTTGTGCTACAGAGGAGGCTTTTGTTCTTAATTGTAGAAGAATATAGTCCTAAATAAACTGTCTGGAGAATGTCTTCTAGCACTAAGAAACAGTGAAATTTATTTTGAAAAGTTTTTCAAGGGCATAATAATCACAAAAGCAGCTTTCAGTAATCTCACTAAGATTGTTTCCATGAGAGCTGTAGACACTTGTGAACATTCATGTAATAAAGTGGTAGTACAATGCCATAAACATGTGTCAGTCAGGGAAGGGACAGCAAATTTGCAGCAGCCTAGAAAGAGAAATATCTGAATTAACATAAACAGCACTTATTTCTCAAAACAGAATGATGTTTACATAGATGAGTAATGGAGATCAGAATGATCTCCAGGAGGTTCTCTGATTTGTTTTAACCCTTACAGGTAAGACTAAAAAGCCCAATGTGCAATTTTGGAGACAATGCCCACGAGAACACTGGGCTGTGTTCCCACATGCACGTATGAAGAGGAAGAACTGAAACATCAAAATGAAAAGAATGTGGAATTTCACACCAATGGGTCTCAAGACAAAACTGAAGATTTATTCAAATATTTATCCTCATTTTGTGAACTACTGACTCTCCTTATCCAAATATGCAAACGAGATTAAGCATAGCTTTGGGTCTTAAACAAACAGTCCAAAACTCTCACTATGGAAATAATCATATTCTTCACATTTGATTTGAAGTTGAATTATTATCAGAAAAAATAGATTGTGACATTACAGTGTGTTAGTAAATAGCAGATAGAGACAGGAGGTTAAAAAAATAAAGTAAAATTTTTCTCCATATAATGTTCTGTAAAACATGTACACTTCACCTTCATATGTGATAAAAGACACATTTGAATTCAGAGAAATCAGGAAGGAATCAATAGCATGGCATTTAGAAAAGAAGTTTCTTCCTTGCTACATAATTCCAGAAAGAGAAAGAAATAACCATGAAGCACTTGTCCATTTTAGAGGTGTTTTTGTTTTTGTTTATTTCCTTTGTAAAAATGAACATCTTAATCTGTTCACATTTTGGCATGTTAGCTTCAATTCAATGACAATTCTTCCAGATATCCAACTAACAAAACTGTAGGAGAGATGCAGCACCTCAGACTTCTTTCTATCTTTGCCTATTAACACACACCTGTGCTTAGAAGAGAAATATCATTGGACCTCGACTAAGAAAGGGATTTTTTTTCCTTATCAAACACTTGTTTTTCATAATGTACTAGTTGCAGTCTTCATGAGGTATGGGCATGATTCTGAACCTTGACAGCTGGAGACATGCAACATTTTTGGGGTACTTTCATCACTCAGATTTGATAAAAAAAAAAAAAAAAAAAAGAAAAATGTGTCTTTTGAAATTTCTTTTGAAAGACATTCCAACCAACTGGAAGTGGCTACTCAGGTTACAGGAATAATGACAGCTTTGCCATTTGAATGTCAATATTTTTATTTGGTGTTATACCTCTGACTGCTCCCAATCTAAATGCTGCAGTGAACACAGGGTGTTCTGTGAACTAAAACTTCCATTTCATAGTAGACTTTTTCTCATAAAATGTTCTTTGTAGTCAATATGAATATGGGCATTTTAATTATTGATCAGAAGTATTATTTCTTATTTGCATCTGTGTTGTGAAAGAGTTCTTGAAAACTGAATGGAAATTCATGTACATTTAGATTTTTCTCTTTTCTGGCTATTCATGAGTTAAATGCTTATGCAACACCTTGCCTTACAAACTGCACTACATCTCTCCCACTACTCCCCTGTCAAATCTTTCTGGGCCTGATCTGCGGGCCTTTAAAGTCAATAGGAGTCCATTCAACAGCCCCAGCAGGGCTTTGGGTCCAGTCTCTCTCACTTCCAACTTCTTAGTAAAAAAAAAAAATTGCATAATGCCAGAAAGGTGTAAAATATGAATCAGGTAATATTCTGTAATGTATGTGGGTAAAATAATGGACTTTGGTCCACCTTTGTGACAAACATGTCGAGAAATCAGTCTGATACCTGTTCACTGCAAAGAAGGAATGAAAATCCTAAATGTTTTTGACAGATTGAAGCTAAATTTCCTTGGTTAAAAGCCTGTCTTTCTGAAATGAAGTTTCTTTATTACATCTCTCTCACTTTGCTGTCTCACATCTTTCTGCCCAGTCCCTTTACCTTTGAAAAGTATTCTGCATTGGCAAAAAACCTCTTCCTCTGAAGTCAAAGGGAGTTTTACTATTGACTTGAATGGGACAAATACCATATCCAGGTTGCAACACACAGTGAGGAAAAAAAATATAATTGTCATAGTTGAAAGTATGAGAAACATTTACACGATTTGGCAATTCCACTGTAAAACCTCTGGCACTAACCAGCTTTTCCGTGTGTTTCCCACAACTCACTCCCGGCAGCGCAGGAGAACACAAAGCCCCGCGCCCCGGTGCCTCCAGCACTCGGCAGAGGAGTTGAGCCCCAGCCTGCGAGGAGTTAGCACAGCCACACGCTAATCCGACAGCAAACATTTTGCAAGCATCGACCCTTCCCTTAGGGACGAGCATTCAGCCTCCGGAGCCCAGGGAAGCACACGGGAGCGCGCATCCAGGACGGGAAGCGGGCACCTGGCCGCTCCACTACTCAGGTGAGCGCCCGGTAAAGCCCCCTCTCCGATCTGCCTCTCCGAACCCCGGCAGTCCCCGGGGCACTCCTAAACCCGAGGGGGAAGAGCAGAGAACCGTCCCTTGTGCGCAGCGGCGCAGCGCAGAGCGGAGCCGCCCCCGAGGAGCCCCAGCATGGGCGAGCACCCTCCGCCTCCTGCCCATCCCCGGGGGACCCTGCGCGGCGCGGAGCCCCGTACTCACCGCTGTGCCGCAGGCTGCACCCGGCAACGAAGGAGAGGAGCCCCCCCCCCGCCCAGGTGCCCTCTGGGGTGCCCGGACCCCGTCCCTCGGCACCCACATCCAATCCCCGGCCGCGCAGCTCGAAGTCCTTCTGAGGAACACCCGGCCGGCCCCGCCGCCTCCCGCCTCGGATCGCTGTCATCTCCCCTCCCCTCGCCACCCCCTGTTTCCCCCCCACCCGCCCTCCACCGGCGGGCAGCAGCATTATAAAGCGGTCCCTAACCCGTGAGATCACGCACCGGCGAAGGTGTTGGTCTTCGCCGCAACTTACCGGGCATCCTCCGGAGCAGCAGGCGGGAGCGAGGGAGGAGGTGGGAAGGAGGGAGGGGGCTGTTGGCGGCGCTGCTCGGCAGCTTGGGCAGAGTGCTGCGAGTCAGTGCGTGAGTGCCTCCGGGCGCGTGTGCGGTGCGGTGCTGTACCGGACGCTCAGGCACCGAGGGGCGGCGGGGAGAGGCGGCGGAGCGCGGGGGGCGCAGCGCGGCGAGGACAGGTGCGGCCCAGGGCGCCCCCAGCCCCGCGGCCCCCCGCGGCCCCCCGCGCCCCGCCGCCGCGGAGGGAGCTGCCGGGTAAGGGGCTGGGGGAAGCGCGCATCCTCCTCGGGTGGCACACGCACCGCAGTCGGGAGGAGCCGGGGAAGGGATTAAAAAGAATGATAATAAAAACGGTCAGTCACCAAAAAAAAAAACCAAAAAAAAAAAACAAGAAAGAGCGGAGAAGGGAACTCTGCTCTACTTCCTGGCTGAGCTCCGAGCCCCAAAGCTGCGGTTCCGGGAGCCGCCACCGCCCGCGGTGCAGCACGGCAGCAGCTGCCGGTAGCGCCCAGCTGAGCGCCGGAGCCTCTCCCCGCGCGCGGAGGAGCCTCCCTCCCTCTTTCCATTCCTCCCTCCCTCCTTCCCTCCCTCCCTCTTTTCTTCCTCCCTCACAGCCCTCTGAGGCAGGTGCAGGGCAGGGCCCTCCGCGCTCTGCAGGCAGCGGCCTGGGACACTGGAGACGCTGCCGCCGCTGCGCCGCGGCTTGCGGGTGGGAGCTGCCGCGGGCCCCGTTCCCCATTCCGCAACTGCGGCGATGCGAGTAAGCGGCGGCAAGGGCCCGCCTCAGCTGGGCAGCTGTGCGGTGCTCCCTGCTCACGCCTGCAAACGTTCCTTCCCCTGCTCGGCTCACCTCCTGGCGGAGCGCGGTGAGCTGCTGGGAACGGAGCGAGGATGGTTCGGCGTTATCGCTTCTTGGGGGGAAGGCGGAGAGCCGGGGAGAAGGGAGGGAGGGCAGATTTCAAACAGTCGTATGGAAGGGTTTGGGGAGAAGGCATCTCGCACCAAAAAAAGCCCGTTCTCAAGATAAAAATCAAAAATAGCCACAGCAGCAGTGAAAGTTGCTCGCTTTGTGATTTGCATCGTAACGCTGCCGCTGCTGCTTGCCGCTTCCTTCAGCGCGCCCAAGAAGCATGCAAGATGGGAGAGGGGGAGCTATATACTTTTGATGTGCCTTTCGTTTCTCTCCCTCAGTCTCTCTCTGTCTCAAATAACAAACAAACAATGTTTGCTGGGGGACAAAACGTTCCCCAATCTCCCACACCGCCTGCTCCATGCCCTGCTGGAGAGGTGGCTCCGGGTGGTGGTTTCTGAGTTGGCAAGCGAAATCTGGTGGGGTGCGGACACTCGACCTATAGCTTGGGATGCCCGTCGAGGCCGCGCAGCCTCTGTCCCCTGCAGGCTGCAGTCTGCGCTGCCGCGGAGCGCAGCAAACCGCGGAGCGCAGCGCCCTCCTTTCCCGTGTCCGGCTGCTCAGGGCCCCTCCGAGCGCGGGAGGCCGCTGCTGCCTTCCCTCGCTCTCCCAGCTGGGAGAAGTGATGGTGTTTTCGGAAAAAGAATGGAGAAAATCTAACTTTTATTTACTCACGCCCTGATTTAAACAAACAAACAAAACAAAACAAAACAAAAAAAGCACAACTATTGCCAAACCTCAGCCCAGATCATGCAGCTTAATGTATTGAGCCAGAGGTAGTGTGGCTGCTTGCCAGACCTGTGATCCATTAACCTCCTTAGCTCATTGTTGGCAGCAACAATACAACCCGATCAAATTCTTGTATCCTAAAGGCAAGTCATTTGGTTTTCACAGTAAACTCCACTCTCCCCTGCTGCAATTAAAGAAGGGCCTTTCAATAGCGAAATATGTAAGAATGAAATACACTGTTTTTCTACTACTCCATGCTTGTTTTCTGGATTAAAAACATCCGCCTACACTCAAGGTAATATACACAAAGGGAGATACTTTGTGTATATGACAAAGATGTCATACTTTGTAGGAAGTCTTCTGAATTTTTTCTTCATTTAATTACATACTTCTTTAGACTGAGTGATTTAAAATTTTGGTTCCAGTTCTTTTATGGAAGGAGACCAAGTAAAGCCCAGCAAATCACAACTAGAATATGAAAAATTGGATGTATAGGGCTCTTGTTTTCCTTATTCTATATATCTGAAATACATAAAAGTATATAGATATGTATGCTTTTTTTGTCCAAATACATTTTCTGGGGTTATATAGTTATACATAAAGGTGTGTACAAAGGTACATATTGTGTGTACATATGCCATTATAAAATAATGAACTTCAGAATCAGGTTAAAAAAAATGCATAGAAAATAAGTATATAAAAGAAGCAGAGCTAAAAACAGAGCTCTCAACTACCTGCTGAGAGATATAAAAAAAAGTGGAGAAGTCATAGAATCACTGATACAGAAACAGTATGAAAGTTATACCTTGCACTTCATTCTTTACACAAGAAACTTGGTTAACACAGCTACATTTGTGGGAAAGAAAATTGGAAGTTCCTTCCTTCCTTCCTTCCTTCCTTCCTTCCTTCCTTCCTTCCTTCCTTCCTTCCTTCC